>NW_026250113.1:0-377518 GCF_024043145.1 Alternaria conjuncta | reverse complement strand
CCCCAAGAGACCCTCCCGCCCGTCCAAGTCCCCACCTGCGACCAGTGCAAAGACCAATTCGAGCACTGCCTTCGTGTAAGTTCGATTCCCTTTCCCCAATCCCCCCACAATTCCCCGAGAAGTATTGAATTAATACGAGCGACAATACTAGTCTTGGCCCTGCTGGTTCAACCCAGCTACCTGCGATACTACTTGCCGTGCTGAGACTTGCAAGGCGAGCTTCTACTTCTGCCGGGATAAGTGTGGGTGGAAGTGTCCTTGAGGCTGGGTTTGGGGTATGCGAGGACGCTGGGAAGAGGTTGTTCTTAGAGATGGAATTGGGACCGCGGTTGTGAGGCAAAGGTTCAGTCGTAGATGATCGTCTGTGGTAGGCGACGTGTGGCGATGGAGTGACCGAGTGATATGGGTATGGTTCAGATCTTAGTCTTGATGAAAGGATAGCTGCTAGATCTGTATCGAGGAATAAAACCAAGTCTTGTCAGTGAAATGAAACCGTTGAGTGGTAGTCTGTGCCAAACCCGATAACGAAATCCTACCATATACACCGCCCGCTCATACCTGTTCCACTGCCCAGAGTCAAACTTACTCACAAAATCGCTCATGAATATCGAACTCGAAGCCAGGAAACATCGAAGCAAAAACAGTCTCAGTCGTCGCATGTACCCAACGCAGATCACCCCCAGCCAAGCCCAAGCCTCAAGACCGAATACGAAGATTGACCTGCAGCGCCAACAAAGCTAGGCTTCTCGCGGCCCGCAGATGATCACCAGCTAAACCGCATACCCCCATGGGTGTTGTCTCCGTCCGCCTTGGACTCTCTTGAAAGTTGTACACGCCCGTCTTGGCTGCTAATATGAATTGGCGGGTTGCGCTCCTCTTGGGCGGGTGATGTAGTGTCCAAGACTTGTCTAGTTGTATAAGTAGAGTTTTGGTGCATTGGACCCGCTGGTGATGTCAATTTGGAGGGTAGAGGGGTGGTATTTAGGGTGCTTGGTTTCCGGGTTGACGTGTTCATAGTTGTTTACTTTGTTCGGTTAGAATTATCATGAAGCTCTCTCTTGCTGCGCTTTCCACGCTCCTAGCGACCGCTACGACAGCATCGCCTCTTGCTCTCGAACCGCGCCAACAATGCAGTACATCCTGGAGCTATCCCTATACTGGTAGGGTAGCTCCCAGCAACTACAGGGCCTTTAACCTCGGTAGCTGCACTGCGCAACTCACCTTCAACAAAGACCGATACGTCGGAGTGCAATGGGCATTCGAAGCCACGTACGCGGACGGCAGTCGTGCTGAACTGAAGCCCTTCCGCGACTTCAACAGCTTCGGTGTCAGCGATACCTTCTACCCCTACCTTGGCAACAACTTCCTCACCAAGTACCCTGGAAACTCGGCGTTCACGGCTGTGCACGAGTTCAGCAGTGTCTGTAAGAACGGCCAGGCACCTGTCTCATGGCGGTTTTACACCACCTCTGGCACATCGAATGGGTGCTACACAACGGGGCAGATTCGCGCTGTCGGTGGTGTTTCGCGCCCGGCCAAGGCTGCAGGCGTATCTCTGCGAAGGAGCAATGATGCCGGAGACTTCCAGGTCAGCTGGTCGCCGGTATCCAGCGCGACTGCGTATTCCGTCATTGTGGAGTACCCGACCGGTACGGATGAAGTTGGCAATCCTTACACGAACGTGAGGGGTGCACGCGTACAGGTGAGTCCGTCAATCGTCTTCGAAGGGCGATACTGATAGTCATGCCAGGGAACCTCGACGCAGATTGCGACTACCACGCGTAGACAGGATGTGGCGAGGAAGGCGATTGTTCATGCTGTCAACTCTCAGGGCGTGTGGTCGTTCACGAGCGATGTGCAGCCAGTGGTAGCAAACTGGTAGACAATGGTGTACAACGTAAGGTCAGCCTTGGGATGGATGTGAATAGGACACATAGGGAGTCAGCGAGTCTTGCGTCGCAAATGTATCTCATCTCGTCCAGGAATCGCGTGCGGAAAACATTGCCCGATCTGTCGACCAGATCCCTGCTCCAGCCACGAACAGTTGTAAGGCTGTTATCGCGTTTGATATGATTCGTGAAAAAAGGACGATTGAATGTTACAGTACATCAGCAAGACAACAAAGTGCGGTGAATCCAATCAAAGTGTGTTGACACGTGAAACGGCGGCCGACCGCACTGCCACATGGCAAGCGCGCCCGCTCTGGAAGAGCCGAGGCCAAAGCGCCAGGGTCGCGCGACAACGAATGCCATCTCCACACGGCTCCGCATTGTCATCGCATCATGCACGCCGTCCGCCATCCATTGCGCCGCTGTACTTTACCTTGTCTTTTGCTCCTGCCTGGCTGAATACCTTGTGCCTGCTCTTGAGGCACTCTCGCGCACCGCCACACCAATCAATGCGCCGCTCCCCGTTTATGGGGGCGCGATATCCACGCTCGTAATGTCGGACTCGGTTGGTAGGTTTGTCTGGGGTGAGATGGGATGGAAGGAACTTTTGCTGACAACAAGGCATATAGATCGAGTCTTTAGCCATGCGCTCAATACCGTCAACAAGATACGGACGGGGTCGCAGAAACCGCCGTCTGCGACCAGGTTACGCTTGTATGGGCTGTATAAGCAGGCCATGGGTACGTTGCCTCGAGGGAAATGATGCGGAGGGGGACTGTGCTACGACCAGAGCTGACCAAAACAGAGGGCGATGTCGACGGTATAATGGAATGTCCAAGAGGCAATGATGACCAGTCGCAACGAGCACGGGAGAAATGGTATGTCACTTGGCGCATAGCACCATTCAAGTCCCTCTCATGGAATGCATACATGAGCAGGAACTAACACTCTCAGGGACGCTTGGAAACAGCAGAACGGCCTCTCCCGCACCGAAGCCAAACGCCGCTATATCACCACCCTCATCGACACCATGCACAAGTACGCCTCCCCCTCGCCCGACTCCCGAGAACTAGTCGCCGAGCTAGAATTCGTCTGGGACCAAGTGAAATCCAACGTGCCCTCCTCCTCCTCCTCCTCGCCGCTACGTACCTCCGACCACATAACCCCCGGCTACTCCCAGCACGAACTCGGCCAAAGCGGCCGCGCAGCCATGAACAGCAGCAACGACATGGACCGCCCTCAAAACGAACCCGAACGCCGCGCCGTGCCCCTCCGCGTAAAATCACCAATGTCGCAATCCGAAGAAGAGCTCGAGGAAGAAGAAGCGGAAATCGAGCGTGAAGGCGAGGTCTTCGTCGACGCCCCAGACAGCCAATATAACCCTACATCCTACCCCGACGACGACGACAACGCCCCCGAACTCGAAGACGCAGGCGTACAAACCGATTTACAGCAGTTGATCCGCGCAGAACCTATACCTATCCAGACGCCCACGCCCGCGCCACGGAATCGCGGCATGGGCGTCCTGGGCAAACCGATTCAAATGCCCATACCAGGTTTCGGCAGCACACCCGCCCCCGCTGCTGGAAACGGTGCCGCAGCAGCAGCGAAAGACAACTCCCCGAAAGAATCAGTCGCAGACCAGAAATGGCGGAAGCGCGTTGAGCAATCGCTCATGAAGATGACGGCGGAAGTCGCGGCACTACGCGAACAATTAGAAGCAAGGAGACTCTTTGCGCATTCAGTACACTATCAGCTTTTCAGGGGCGTGTGGAGATGGGTGTGGGCGTGCTTCAAGCATGTTGCTGTTGATGTGTTTATATTGGGTATAGTGCTGTTGTGGATGCGGCGGAAGAAGGATAAGAGGCTGGAAGGGGCGATACGGGTGCTGCTGGGGGATGCGGTGGCGCAGATGCAGAGGGGTGGGGGGATGGTTTTTGGGAGGGTTAGGTTACCGCTTTTAGGAGGGGGGAAGAAAGGGGGGACGGGGACGGGGACGGGGACGTGAATTTAAGATGTTATGATTGAAGGTGTTGTGCTGACTGTGGAGTCGTTGCGTGTGATCGATGGAACCTACAGCTGACGGCTCAGAACCGGACATGCACTTTGCGACCTTGCGAAACAAGAATCGCTCTACCGTCTTTAATCCATCTCGCCCATCTTCACCTTCTCTACTTCAGCCCCCCATTTTCCGATCATCTCAGGGAAACACTGCTTCAGTAGCACATCTCCATACCCCTCAAACGCCGCCTCAACGTCCTTCAAAACCTCCACGACACTCCCCTCCCCTTTGATCACACCAACAGATCCTAGTTTCACACCATCGACCTGCGGCACGCGCGGCACAGCAACGATAGCAATGTTACTAATCGTACCAACGAACATGATAAGCAGCATAACACACGCTGCGTTATCTGAGAGTTGGGTGTAAAGGAGTGCTTGGTTCAAGAAAGCACCAGCGATGAGGATAACGGGTGAGATACAAGGATTTGAGGCGTTGCTGGGTGTGTCGTGATGTGTGGTCATGCCTTCGGTCTTGGTGGATGCCGTTGAGGAGGGCTGGATGATGTAGATGCGGCTGGGTGGGGAGTCGGTGTTGCGCATGAGTGCGTACGCGCCGTTCCAATTATTCCGGGTAAAGGAAGCGTGCTTCTGAGCAGTCCAGACGGGTAGGCTGGCAGTAGCTTCGATAAGCAAGATTGATATGCTTAGTAGGAGGAGTGGTGAGAGGTCGGCGTAAAAGAACCAGAATGCGCCGGCAAGACAGAATTGGAGGATTGCGGTCATCAAGCTGCCGCTCTGGAGTAGGTTTCTGAAGGAGGCAGAGGAGGAGGGTATGCCAGTGGGCTGGAGGATTTCGACGACGACCTCGCTACCCTGATCAAAGCTGCCATCGACGCTGGGTGGAACAGAGCGAAACTCCAAGTCACGGAGCAGCTTTGCAACAGCAAAATCCTTGTTCGACCGTCTCTTCCCCGTCTTCATGTCCAAAACCTTCACATCGCACTCCGGTTCCCGCATCAAATCACCACTACCAGACGTGACTGACGACAAGAGTGACAAGCTACAAGCTAGCCACCCGAAGCCGAAACATGGAGACTCTGTCTTCGAGATCACAGTCGTAATAGCGAATGTTTTCTGAATGAGTTCAGGCCCGAGAAGTGTAAGCACGATCGCCAGAGGTGGTATACGTCCGGAGTCGCCGTCGCGATGCTCGGATCCAGGGCCAGTGGGACCGAGGTAGTAGGTTCCGACGTAAAGACCGATGTAAGCGATGAGAATTGGGAACGACATCTTGATGTTGGAGGTGCGGGGGTTGGTACTGGGGAGAACTCTGTCAGATGAGGAAGTGGCGGTGCACTTTTCGAGATCGATATTTGACATGATTTTCTTCGCGGCTTTCGAACTCTCCGAATGGTTTTGTGCCAAGTGTAATCCTGGGATCCTTGGTGAGGAGATTTCGATGGTTGGTGCGGAAAGTTGGGGTGTGCGCTCGTTCGGGGATTATCTGTAATTCGGAGAGCGAGGGTGAATTCGTGAGAGAGTGAAGGCGTTCACCCAATGTCACCCGCGATGCTGTGAATCTCTCTCCAGAACTCTTCAATCTATCGCTGGAGGTGTTCAAGTGAGAAGAGCTTTTGCGTCTTGTTGTGAGGTCAACATGATGACCAGGAAATCGCGCGATCCAATCGGGGCAGGTGCGAGGCAGGAGCAAACGACAGAGAACGCACGTGCGTTAGTGACCACTGGAAGTGATTGGACGGAGCTCACTGTGACGCAGCGGATGATTGCAGCAAATGTTTCTGAACGATTCCAGTGTCGCACTGTCACATGTCGGTGCAAGTGTGATTGCGTTCTCGCGGCGCGGCTCTATGGACAGGCTTCAGTCGCGCGAGTTTAGTGGTCGCTCGCACCAATGACAGATCCTGAATGTTTCCATCAACACCAGTTCGAAGTCTTCGTAGGCCAGCATGTCTGAGATCTCTGTGGTGAGCCTCAGAATCTAAAGACCCCTACTGTGTGACCACCCAAATTTCGCAATCCCACCACCCCAACACGACCAAAGGTCGACATTGCCGTCAAAACCGCTTTCAACGAATTTGAGTGCGCGGATTTTCGCCTGCCGCGTGCTTCCTGGATCAATCTCCTTGACAGATTTACCCGTCCAGATGTTGCTAATACGGATCACTGTGCCTTCCGTTGTGTCTTGGGCTGCCGCTAAGAGTCCGAGTCTTGGATGTACATCGATGTCCAGTTCCAGCTCGTCTCTGTTTAGGTGGGCGAAAGTCATGACTGGCTGCGACCAATTTTTGAAAGCTTTGTGGTTGAGCTTGCGGCGTTTGTGACTATCACGATGAGTCGGATACAAGGTCTTGAAGTACTCTTCATTGTAGTGATGGTTGTCGTAATTGAACGTCTTTCGCGATGAGTTTCGAGATAAGCGGGGTGCGCGAATGTCGTATAGGAAAAGCGTGTCGTTGAGCCCCGAGCATATCAATCTAGTCTCGTCGTCGGCACGCTTGAGCTTTGAGATGGGCGCTGGATGTGTCAAGACGTGACTTGAGCCCCCTGATCTTGTGTCGTATAGTCGGATAGTTCCGTCTCGACAGCCGAGCGCGACAGTAGTATACGATATCCACTCCAAGGCCAGAAGATCAGATTCAAGTGACTTGATTACAGCTTGAGAGTCCCAGGCACCTCCCTGTGAGCGAGTGAACAGTAGCATCGAACTCGAGGCTGCAACTGCGAGGTGCTCGGTCCAGGTCGCTGCGACACTGTTTGCGAGACCTGGTGATGCCGTGAATGTCGTTGGTCTGGCAGCAGCACCCCAGATAGCTGAGCAGTCTTTCGGTGTAAATTTTTGCCCTACGTACTGTGTCACCATGCGTCAGCGTGAGAGTCTCGGAAGATGTAAAAGTTTTGTACAATGATTGAAATGATGTGGGAGTGAGTAGAAAAGCTCGTTCGTTCTGAGTTGTGCTATATGGCCGCTGAGTAACTCAAATCATTCGGTCTATCGAACGTAAAATGGAATATGGCCGTTCATCATCGAGCAGATTACGTGCGTGGGGTTACAAGTTTGTGGAAGACTTACAGGATCGTCGCGTCCCGGGTCGCTGAGCCATACTTCTGGCGGTCGATCTGACCCATAGGTCGTTACCGCAAGCGCGCCGGTTGCTGGTAGAAAGGACAACGAGGAGACCGTGGACGTCGTTCGCGTTACCTCTTCTCGTGGGTACCAGGAGTAAATACTCTTTAGTGAAGATGAAGCGGGTAAGGTATAGTAATCCTCTGATGGGACGTATGGGCTCCCGCGATCTGCAGTCTGCCTGTGCACACTGTTCTCACCTTGGACTGTGTATATCGTATGATGTACTGGGTCTTTGGCAAAGAGTCGGAGTCCACATGGAGGTAGCACCTTTTCGGGACGTTGTTCAATACCGGCTGCGCATGCGTCAGGCCAAAGACCATGTATATAGCGTGACCGTCTTCTAAGGCCTATTTCTCTATCGATGTTTGTCTGAGCAAAGCTGTTCGGGTTGCGCCTGATGACTCGCTCCTTTTTAAGCTTATTGGAACGCGCGAGTGCGACATTCTGGATGCGCTCTTTTCTTTCTGTCTTCTTGATGTTTGCTGAAGAGTATTTGAGATTTGATCCCTGAGCTGCGGTTTGGTTTTGGATCCTGAAGTATTTCTTCTTCTCTGCGTCCCAGAAGTAGCCAGGTATTGGCTGGCCGTTCATCCTGGAAGTGTAACAGTGTAGAGGCCAGCGTTGGTCTCAAACATAAGGAGTGAAGGGATGTGTTGCGTGAGGAAGGATGTGCTGATTGGCGGAGTTGTCGACGCGTCCGCGGTTTAGTTCAGAAGAGAAACGCGCGAGTCAGGCACCGCGACGTTCTGATGTTTTCACGACTGCCTTATCGATAAGCCCGCTCGTCCGAGGCATGACGCCACTGCCCCATAACGTTCGCATCACTCCGATCAGCATCGAATGCGCCCATATGTGCCGCCATCTTCCCCTCATCGCCCATCCCTCCTACACCACTTGATATCCTTAGCAGCTCATGCTTCGAATCTCCACTGCGCTGCAGCCTACACGGAAAGCGATATCGTCGACGAAATACATCTGCAAGAACCCCTTCCACACTTTTATGCGCCTCAATCAAGTCATGGCGCACCTCGATATCCCACAGACGGCGAGCAACTCGACCAATGAACTTCACACGCTGCAGTCGCTTCCCAAATCGAATGTCTTCACATCCAACCTTCCCGCCGATGACGCCTTCCCCAGACCGAAAGACTCGCACGATGCGCCACGGCAGATGCTCGGACCGCGCATGGTCAAGGGAGCACTTTACACATATGTCCGACCCGACTCACAGGGCGAGCCAGAGCTGTTAGCAGTCAGTCAGCGAGCAATGCAGGATATTGGCTTGAAGGAAGAGGAGGCCAAGACGGATGAATTCAAGGAAGTCGTCGCTGGAAAGAAGATCTTGACATGGGACGAGTCGAACCCAGAGGCTGGAATTTACCCTTGGGCACAATGCTATGGAGGCTACCAGTTTGGACAATGGGCAGGCCAACTTGGTGATGGACGTGCCATCTCACTGTTCGAGTCTACCAACCCAGCGACCGGAACACGCTACGAGATCCAGCTGAAGGGTGCTGGACGGACACCATACTCCCGTTTCGCCGATGGTCGCGCAGTACTGCGATCTTCTATCCGGGAGTTCGTCGTCTCGGAATATCTCAATGCTATTGGCATCCCCAGTACAAGAGCGCTGGCGCTCACCCTGAACAATGGCAGCAAGGTCATGCGCGAACGCACAGAACCTGGAGCCATCGTCACACGATTTGCGCAAAGCTGGATCCGCTTCGGAACCTTCGACCTGCAACGCATCCGCGGAGACCGAAAGACCCTCCGCACAATCGCAGACTACACAGCCGAGCACGTCTACGGCGGGTGGGACAAGCTCCCCTCCAAGCTCCCCGCCGGCGAAGCCAAAGAAGTCCACTCCCAGACCCACACCGGCATCCCCAAAGAAACCGTCGAAGGCGAGAACGAAGGCGAAGAAAACCGCTACGTCCGCCTCTACCGCGCCATCCTCCGCCGCAACGCCGAAACCGTCGCAAAATGGCAAGCCTACGGCTTCATGAACGGCGTGCTGAACACAGACAACACTTCCATCCTCGGTCTATCCATCGACTTCGGTCCCTTCGCCTTCCTCGATACTTTCGACCCCACCTACACGCCCAACCACGACGACCACATGCTACGCTACAGCTACCGCAACCAACCCACAATCATCTGGTGGAACCTAGTCCGTCTCGGTGAGGCCCTCGGCGAACTCATGGGCGCGGGCAGCAAAGTCGACGAAGCGCAATTCGTCGAAAAAGGCGTAACAGAAGAAGAAGCAGACGGCATAGTCAAATGCGGCGAATCCGCCATCGACCGCGCAGGCGAAGAGTACAAAGCCGTTTTCCTCGCTGAATATCGCCGTCTCATGACGCTTCGTCTTGGACTCAAAACGCAGAAGGAGAGTGATTTCGAGGATCTGATGTCTGAGTTGTTGGATACGCTGCAGATGTATGAACTGGACTTCCATCACGCGTTCAGAAGACTGGGGAATGTGAAATTGAGTGAAGTGGAGACGGAGGATCAGAGGAAAGATGTTGCGGGCAGGTTCTTCCGGAGCAACGACGCGCCGAGGCAGGAGAGCGATGGAAGGGAGCGGATTGGGAAGTGGTTGGAGAAATGGTCGCAGAGGGTTAAGGAGGATTGGGGGGAGGGCAAGGATGAGGAGAGGAAGGTTGCTATGGATAAGGTTAATCCTAACGTAAGTTCTAACTTTTCCCGGTTTTGTCACTTGAGGCATAAGATGCTAACGAGATGCCAGTTCATCCCCCGCTCCTGGATCCTAGACGAACTCATCGAGCGCGTTGAAAAGAAACACGAACGCGAGATCCTTCCTCAGATCATGAAACTCGCGCTTAACCCCTTCCAGGAAAGCTGGGAGTGGGACGCAGAAGAAGAAGAGAGGTTCTGTGGTGATGTGCCCAAGTATAAGGGTATGTTGCAGTGTAGCTGTAGTTCTTAGATTCCGCCTACATGCGCCTGGCCAGGCGTTGGAGTGTACAAAATGAATTGAAGGCCTAGTCTACACCACCAACAAGATATTCGCCTACTTCCAGATTCACGCTTCTGCCCAGCGCACGTGCGTATTCCCAGCCAAAGTTTACGCGCCACCGTCCGCCTCCTTCTAGTGCGTCGTTGCTTCCTGCTCCTCCGGCTCTTACGAGTAACCTCATACTCGTCAATGTAGCTATCTGTGTGTATAAATCCGCTACCTGGGGCACGGTGCCTTCGAGCAGCGCTCTGAATATCGCGAGCAATCTGTCTAGAGTAAACGGGCTGGGCGTCAGCAGATGCCGACTGATCTTCCGATGCTTGGCTCCTGTGCGCTTGCCCGTGACGCTGAAAGATGCAGCACTGGGTGCGCGACGCTTGTTCTTCCGCTTGTCGGTGTGCTTCATGAAGTATGTGACGTCGGTACGCGAGGGGTTGTAGGAAGCTAGGTACGCGGCCAGGAGGATGTGGGTCGCGAAGTATGGAAGGGTGTGCGCCGTCATGTTCGCTGGCTTCTTCTTGCTGGGCGTCGCTGGTGTGGCGCTTGCTGGTGCTACTTCTTTCACAGGTTCAGCGGTATCTGAGATGATTCGATCCAAGACCGAGTCTTCAAGCTGGAACAAGTGTCGTCTGTTCACCATCAAGCGCGAGAAGTCGCGCGTGCCGAATTGTCCCGATACCACGGGCTCGACGAACGGACGCCAGAGGCGCATTGCGCAGCTCTTGAAGCTGATCAGATCTCGTCCGGTGTGCTTTGCCAGGGAATCGTAAACGGCTTGGATGAAGCGGCCCCAGAGCCACTGGTCGTCTTCGGCTGCGAGATCGGGTGTGTAGTCTGGGAATTGATCGAGGGAGGGCGGTTCGAGGAAGATCTTTGGTGGGTTGGCGCCGAGAATTGTGAGGAGTTCACTGCGGGCGTAGGATGGGAAGTGGAGGAAGGAGGCTGATGATGAGTGGAGGACGGAGGGCGTGAGTGGGAGGGTCGTTGTGAGGATGAGGGAGAGGTTTGGTATCTACTCGATATGTTAGCACGTGGCAGCTTGGTTCATACATGGTATGGCGTACCATCTCTCCCAGCCTTCCCAGCGCAGCAATCAACGTTCCACCCCCTTCTCTCAGTTTGTCTACCGCATCGAGTACCAAGACAAAATTCCCCCTGCCCGCCAACAGCTTCTCCATATTGACGCATAGCGCGCTTAGATTCTCCGTACGCGCATATGGTCTCCTATCAATCTTCTCGTCGTTGAACTCCTCCAGCGCATCCAGACTAGCTGCGACGATGCGCTCAAGGAGATGCCGCGCAGTTATGCATTCGCGAACGTTGATGATCGTGTGTTGTATACGAGAAAGATGGAAGAAGGAGCGCAATATCGAGGATTTGCCCGTCCCGGTAAGGCCATGGATGTTCAGAAAGGGTGGAGATGGGAGATGCGCCTAGGTTGCTGTTAGTACAATGGCCCGGAAGTCTGATGGGTGTACGGACGCTATAGAGGGCTGCAAGGTGGTGTATCTGCTGATCACGGCATTGGAATTCCGCGGCGAGCTGGGCGATGATCTCGTCGGGTAACATTGTCGCGATGTTGTTTTGGATGTTTGTAACCGCTGGCGGATTGAGGGTTGAGGAAGTCGCGCTAGCTTGGCGCCGAACGCGAGTGCACGTGCATCGTCCGCGACTTCCAACTCCTTGCTTCCACTCACATCCTCCGTCGTCACATCGCATACAAGGTCATGTACTCGACGCTCGCTTCAGCAAAGAAGGTCCGATCCATCTGCACGTAGATTGATCAACGAATGACAGCGCCGCCTCTACGTCACCCCGCGTATCGCCATGGGGGACGGCAAGTCCGCTGCCTGCAGCAGCAATGTGGCACAGCCTCGCCTCACATGCTCACTTGATCTGAGATGCGATGAACCCCGCACCTCGTCTTCCTCCTCGCACTGATCGCAGTACACTGAACATCATTCAAAGCTCACATGGAGACAGCTGCAAGCATCATAGCAGTGGTCCAGCTGTGCGAGACGGTGATCAAGTATATCGTTGCTGTCTCTGGAGCCAAACACGAGAAACAGCGCCTTCGTACACAGATACGAGACTGCAGTAGCTTGCTAAACAAGTTGCAAGATGAAACGGATGACCCTGAGAATGCCGAGGAATGGGACAGAATCTTGAAGCTACTTTCGACTCCGCTTGCGCACCTTCAAGATGCACTCCGTCTAGCAGCCGCTGCGTTATCCCCACGAGATGGGTTGCGTGAGAATTTGCGGTGGCCATTCAAAGAGAAGGATGTCGAAAAAATGATTGAGGCAATAGAGTCTGGGATGTCGATGGTGACTCTCGCTCTCAATTACACCACAACATCGTTACTTGTCAAAATCAGCGCTTGCTCAAAGCGCAACGAAAAGCATCTCATCGACCTGAAAAGTACTTTGAGTTCACGCATCCAAGAAACCCACTTGACGTTGCGGAGCATCAACGGTGAGCTGGAATCGATCCAAACTACCCAAAATGACGTTCGAGGAAGAGTTGAGGAGCTGCATGGGCGTCAAGATATGGAGGAAGCTTTGAGGAAACGTCAGCGCATCCTTGACTGGCTCACACCCATCGATCACGCTTCGGAGCAGAGGGACGCCATCAGTCGGCGGCAACGAGGTACCGGTGAATGGCTGCTGCGCTCACAGGCCTACCAAGACTGGCTCAGTACCGATAGTCGTACCTTGTTCTGCCCTGGTATTCCAGGTGCTGGCAAAACGGTCTTCGCGTCAATCATCAACGCTGATCTTTGGGAGCGTTATCATGATGACTCTTCGGTTGGCTTGGCTCATCTTTTCTGCAACTACCGGCGTCATAACGAGCAGACACTAGAAGCCCTACTCTCCGGTCTACTCAAACAGCTTGTCCAACACCAAGTTCCGTTGCCAGAGTGCGTCACCAGTCTTTACGATACACAACAAAGAGGAGCTTCGGATCGGATCGAAGCTACTACGGAGGCTCTTAGGACAGTAATGACAACATATTCACGAGTATTCATCGTACTAGATGCTCTCGACGAATGCTCTACATCTCAAGGCTGCCGCACAAGGCTGCTGTCAAGTATACAGAACTTGCAAAAGCATGGTCAAATCAACATAATTGCCACGTCGCGATTCATACCAGAGATCACGGAGAAGTTCAGAACAGCCTGTCAGCTGGAGATTCAAGCAGACAGCAATGACGTGCGGAAATACCTCTCTGACAATATATCTCGTCTACCAGGTTTTGTGCAAGATAATATCGGCTTGCGCGAAGAAATTGTGTCCAAGATCGTTGAGGCAGTGCGCGGAATGTATGTCGCTTCCTCCCAGGGGTGTAAATCCATTAACAAGACGTCAGGTTTCTCTTAGCCAAGCTGCACCTTGATTCTCTGATCGGGAAAAGATCCGCGAAAAAGGTTAAACTCGCCTTGAACGAACTTGCTACCGGATCCGACGCTTACGATTCTGCGTATGATTCTGCCGTGAAGAGAATCAATGGCCAAGTCTCTGATCAGGCAGAGCTCGCCAAGCAAGCATTGGCGTTTCTTACCTGCGCCCGAAGACCACTCTCCACAGAAGAGCTAAGAGAAGCCCTGGCCGTGGAGATTGGTGAACCGGATATCGACCAAGAGAACTACCCAGACATCGAAGACGTGTTAGCTTCGTGTCTTGGTTTGGTCACGGTAGACGAGGATAGTGGAATCATCCGACTCGTCCACTACACGACACAAGAGTACCTTCAGCGCACCTTGGATCGATGGTTTCCGGATGCGCAAGCCATGATAGCAAGCACCTGCATATCCTACCTATCTTTAGATCGATACGCCAACTCCGACCACTTGGAATTTTCACTGGACTCCAGCTGGTACACGTATTCGGCACGTCATTGGATCCATCATGCTCGCCTAGCGCCGTCGTGTCTGACGCAAGTGGTCAAATTTCTCACACGGCAAGAAAATGTCATCAAGAGCTCCTTCTATTCGCACCCATGGATACCAGCAAAAGACGTCTTTAAACGAGAATGTATCGTGACTCAACATCCTCAAGTCACTGGGCTTCATATGGCAGTCAGAGCTCAGCTAGAAGCTGCTACTTCCGCGCTGCTCCAGCAAGGTTTTGACGTGAACGCAAGAGATAGGCTAGGTCGAACTCCACTTATCGTTGCTGCACAACACGGGGGCGAAGCTATCGTAGAGCTCTTGCTCAAGTATGGCTCCTCTCTAGACTTGAGGACAGATGATTTCGACGATTCCGATAGCCTGGATCCCGATTCTGTCCATCCAGGGTCAACTGCGCTGCACTTCGCGTCGAGGAACGGATTTGTCGGCATTGTCAGAACTCTCCTTGCTCATGGTGCCACGGTGGACTCGAAAGACGCTAAAGATGCAACGCCTCTACATCATGCCATTATAAATGACCAGACAGAGGTTGTAAGGGTGTTAATCAACGCCAATGCTGACTTGTCATCGACTGTGTGGTCAGCGAAATACCGGTCTCTGCAGCAAGATGGATTCGAGACTTACTTGAAACGCCCCGCGCGAAGGTCACTGCTAGTGACAGCAGTCAAAGTCGAGTCCGTCAACATGATAAGTCTACTCATTGAGGCTGGCGTGGACGTCAATGAGCACGAAGAATTTTGGCTCTCCCCCTTATTCCATGCGGTGTCCCGCCTACGGGGCACTGCAATGATTGAGGTACTGACAAAAGCTGGCGCGAATCCCAACGTCTTGGACAGGCAAGGCTTATCGCTACTCATGGAAGCGTGCGGACGTAGACATTGGGATCGTATCGATGATGTTAAGCTCTTGCTTGACGCAGGAGCCGAGATTAACTACACGGCAAACGTATTTTTCCGGTCCGCGTTAGGGATCGCCCAATATGAAGGGAAACCCAATATTATACAGTATCTTGTCGAACGAGGGGCCGACTTAAAGCTTGGGATGGATCTCTATCAGATACCCATGTTCCATACGCGTCCAAAAGCGCCAAGACAATACTACATGTCGGACGAAGATATTCGAGAGATGAGATCAAAGTACCTACTTAGCGACGTTGCTACTGAGGGAAGCGCTTAGCTCTTGGATACGGTCGTGTTCCCCGTCGACAGCTCAGAAAATCAATGAGAAGACACCATCTGCTACTGAAGCAGGCGGTCAAGGATCTTCAAGCATAGCTTCATCAGCCTTTTACCGTTGACTGTTGATTGTTGACCGTTGAACGTTGACCGTTGAGCACGTACCACAGCTCGACTAACTACCTTGTCACTACACCATGCTCCTGTCCAGAAAGATCCTCTTCCATCTACCATGCGTGATGTGGCTGCATCCGTGTACAATGCGACCCAAGGTAGAGCTTTACCTTCTACACAGAATGTTACGACACGCACAATGCGCTGCTGCAGCTATTTAGTCCCAGGCCCCGCTGTCGGCATTCTAGCATTGAAGCGTTTCAAAGCGCGGGTTCGGCACCTCAAAAAGATGAAAACACTCGTTGATCAATCGTAGTCTATGACTTTACAGCTGCATGGAAAGACGCTATGTATTCAGGCCGGCACAGTACAGCGGTAAGCTATCTAAGGCGAGCGGCTTGTAGCAACCGCAGGTCCAATCACATTAAGAGAAGTCACGCATTCCAGGTGCGGTCACGAGCGATATTATATGTGAACGTTTTCTTTCATTTGCTATCGTACAGCTACTTCCTTCCTAACCCCGTATTCACGTTACTCATGTTGGTATAATCATCCCCTATAATCCCATCCCCATCGACAGTGTTAATCCAATACGCCGTGTCTATGCTTTGTATCCAATGCAGGTCAAGCGTGATGCACGCGTTTATGCATGCAATGTCTCCTTGAAGCCACTGTCGGCATCCGCAGTCTTGCCCTCCTCGTTGAACTCCCAGGCCAGGAACTTCCAGTTGAGCTCGCTCGGTCGCCAGAAGAGGCCTTTCTTCAGTCCGCTGCCCGCTGAGGAAGAGTCGCCTGGTCCGTCTGCTGTTATGCCGCCGGTGTGAGGCATGCGCTTGCCAAAGATGCAGCGCCGGAAGCGCGAGTGTAGGATGGCCATGGAGCACATGACGCAGGGCTCGTTGGTCAGATAGATGTCGAGATCTACGCACAGGTAGCCGCTGGATGAGAGGTTGTCCTTTTCGTAGTATAGCTTCTCGAGACCGGTGAGGGGGTTGTCGCAGAAGAGGGAGCGGTCGAGGAGTGCAGGGTCGGTGCCGGCAGCACGCAGCCGTTTCTTCGCAACCATGGCAATAGCGCGGTGGACAGCGTGAGCCATGACATTGCCGGTGCCGGTGGGCGGTTCAGCGGTGCCGGTGAAAGACCTCCAGCGGCAGTCGCCTGCAACCGCGACGATCTCTGGCTGGTTCCTGGTGCGGTCAACCACGACGACGCCGATCTTCTCACCCAAGCACTGATCCGATATCTGCTGGCCGGCCGCTCGGGCGAGAGCCAGCCAGTTGCCTGCCTCGGGTTGTAGTTCCTCCTGGTTGCGTTGTACGAGGCTCGGATGGGGACCGTAGGGGTTGGTGTTCTTGTACGAGATGGGCCAGTACTTGTCGCTCCACTCATCTGCCTGTCCTTGGGATATGGGCGCCAGGGCCGGCACGGTCACGTAGAGGATCCGAGGGAGCGCAGTCTTGGGGCCGTCGAAAGGCGGACAGGTCCGTATCAGAGCCGCGAGGTTGGCGTGCGGCATGTGGCGCGTGGGGCACAGCAGGAAGTAGCGGACTAAATCAAAATCTTTAGCATCAGCCTCTCCATGAGCAGCCTCACTGCCAGCATCGACGGAGGACGGGGACGCGGAAAGGGAAGCGGGGGTCGCCGGTGTTAGTGGGGAAGATGGTAGTTCTGAGGCAGGAGCATCTTCGTTACCCCTGGGGAGCCTTGCAGGCGGATAGAACTGTTTCTGCAGGTGCGGCGGTAGGTACTTGAACTGCACCACGCGGCGCAGGTGAGAGATCTCCGACGTCTTGAAGTCGGGCAACGCTGCTTGCACGGCACTGCGAGCGGGCGACGTTAGCAGAGATCAAGCGGGAGCCCCAGGAGTGAAGGCCTCACTCCTTGATTACGTTGGCAAACTTGGCCGGCACCTCGACGACATAGACTTGGTGAGTCTCCAGGCTGGCGCGCACCTCGTCCTTGGTGCGGAGGGGGACCAGATGGCCTGCGAGAGGCGGTGGGCTGCTCATAGCATCGCCTGGCGGGGGAGTCAGTGTTGAGGGCAGCTAAAAGGCTACTATGCGTCGTATAGGCGTCGGCTAAGAGGTTGGTGGTGGGATGTTGGTAAGTCGGAGCCTGAAGCCTGCGCAAAGACAACAAAAGTCTCAGGGTCCAGCGGGGCGAGCCTTCTTAACTCCGGTTGACCCTTCCTCTTTCATCACCATCACCTCCTCGCTCCTCACCAGCCCTCATCATATAGCAGCAACATGTCGCGATAGAACCTCACCCATGGAGTGAAAAGGAAAGAGGAGGAGGCGTCTCGGGGTAAGGCGCGCAGCTCCCGACTCGTGGGCGCGCCTCCCCGCATCACGTTGCAGCGAAGGAGCGCCAATCTTCACCCAATATGGGGCCCCGCATCATCTCCTCCCGATGATTCGGTAAACATCATCCAAACGCGTCGTGAGAGGACCTCAACCCCAGCATCCAAATCTGCCGATATGCATGGCGTTGGAGCTCCAGCCCGCTACCGCTCATCCCGTTGTCAGAATCCCCCGGCCAAGAGCCCACGGCATGATGCCCCACTGTGGTATATGTGTAGTGATATGGGATGCAGACCTCGCCCACCTTGTCTTCTTTCTCGACCTAACTTGGCAGCCGGTGTAGACAGCCATGGACAGCAAGACGGGAGCTACTCATATCGAAACCGCCCACGGTCGCGACGCCCACATCGTGCCCATCGACCAGGAAGCCAATGAGGACGTCCATCATGTCAAGCTCTCCTGGAGGTCGTGGATGGTCGTCTTTTGCTGTTGCTTCGCGTGAGTGGCGCGCAGTCTTTTGCGTGGCCTTGCTAACTTACAATGTAGCGTCATGTCTCAAGTCTTCGTTGTAGTGGCTGCGGGATCAGTACTGTCGTTCATCATCCGCGAGCTTGGAGAACCTGCCATTGCAAGCTGGATCATCCAGGTACAGCAGACCTAACAAAAGACTTTAACACCGAATTCTAACACTCTACAGGGTCCCCTACTCATGCAATCAGTCCTTTCTCCTCCGGTCGGTCGCCTGTCTGATGTCTTGGACCGCAAGCTGTTCGCCACCATACCCCCATTGATCGCATGCATTGGTTCCATCATCTGCGCCAAAGCTACGAGTATGTCCATGCTGATTGGAGGCGGTATTCTCATTGGCACGACACTTGCGACCATTTCAATTGTTCAGTCTATCCCGTCGGAGATTCTGCCTTTGAAGTATCGACCTTTAGCGAACGGACTCGCAGGCGTTGCCGGTGTGTTGGGCGGAACGTAAGTAGACACCTCGCGTAAGTAGATGCATTTGACACGTACTAAATCTGCGCAGTGTCGGCAGTCTAGCAGCTGGTGCGGTTACGAACCTAAGTGCTTCCGGCTGGCGCTACATCTTCTGGATCCAAGTCGGCCTACACGGCATCACATCCCTTGGTCTGTTCGCATTCTACTGGCCAAAGAAACGCACCGACTATCCACGGATGGGCTTCAAAGAGTGGATGTGGGCTTGCGACCCCGTTGGCTCCCTTCTTCTCGTTGCTGCTGCTACCTTGATGCTTTTGGCGCTCAACTGGGCAGGAGGCGCGTACCCGTGGAGCAACGCGCATGTATGCGCCAACCTAGTTGTTGGCATTGTTCTCTTCATCGCCTTTTGTCTCTATGGTAAACTACCCTTAGGTACCTTAAGTTTGAGTCAAAAGCTGACATGGTACAGAATGGAAGGGCCGATCTGATGGCATCGTCGCGCACGTCTTCTTCTCCACTGGACCTAACTTCTGGCTGTCGACCTTCGCCTTTGCTATCGAGGGATGGATCTACTATTCTGCCATCAACGCTGTTACACCACAGCTCATCCTCAATGTTGGTTTTGAAGACAACGCATGGGATATTGCCATTCGACAGCTGTCTTACAAGATTGCATCTATCTTCACATCTCTTGCTGTGACATGGTACGCGACAAAATTCAAAGACATGAGTAAGCAACATGGCATTCTTCTTCACACCCTCCACTGACAATCATGATAGAAACGCCGCTGGCCGCCACCTTCGCCATCATGTTCATCGCCTCAATCTGCTTCGCCTTCATCCGCCCCGGCTGGGCAACCGAACAAATCGTCTTCACAGCTTTGACAGGTATCGGCTGCGCAGGCCCGCTCACACTCCTTGTCGCATGCATCCAATTCACAGCTCCCCACGCCTTCCTCTCCACAGCCACCGGCCTCGCCTTCTCCGCACGAGCCATCGGTGGCGCTTTCGGTACCGCTGTCATCTACGCCATTGTAAACTCGCGCGTCGCTTCTCACCTCGCTGGAGACGTCAGTTCTGCCGCTATTGCTGCGGGCCTACCTGAGTCCTCCGTGCCTGCGCTTCTCAAAGGCATGAAAGGTAGCTCGGCGTCTAAGTTCAGAGGCGCAGGCGTACCTGGCGCAAACGAAACTATTGTCACTGCTGCGTGGGACGCGAGCCATTGGTCCTACGCGCGTGCGTATAGACTGGGATATTGGAGTGTGGTGCCGTTCGTTGCGCTCGCAACCATCGCCGTGCTCTCTATGAAGGGTATCAAACATCTCATGACTGAGCATGTGGAAGCGACTGTTGAGCGGGAAAGCGATGATGAAGGGAAGGGTTTGGGGAAAGCTTAGATGACCAAGACACTGCTGTACACATAATACACAGGATCCATAGCCCGCGATCCCGTATTCAACATACAATACAACGTCCTTCCTCTGTCCATCATCTCATTCCACCTTCCCTCCCAATCACGCTCCCACCAACACTGGCACCAACACCCCCTAAGATCTCCATAAAACGACTTCTCTTCTCTTTCTTCTCTGCCCTCCTCAACCCAAAGCCTTGTGTCCCTTGCAGTTCGAAGAGTCGGTCCCATTGCTCCAGCCAATCTACGCCTCGTGGTGGCGCGGGTTTGCGTTTTATCAGAGGGGCGAAGTGAGGGAGAGAGGGTGAGGAGGGGGATATGTGGTAGGGGCGTTGGAGTAGCGGTGGTGGGGAGGGCGAGGGTGATGGTGAAGGAGGGGGCAAGGAGGGGGCTTGGTGATATCGATTAGTGTAGGGAGTTGGTGATCTGGGTTCAGGTACTCGAGGACGTGATTTTGGAAGGGGTGCGAAGGTTAGGTTACGGGTTGGGTGCGTGGATGGGAGGGGTGTGCCGGGGCGGACGGAAGGTGGTATGAACTCTAATGGTGAAGAGGGTCGAGAAGTAGATGTAGAGGTTGGAGATAGAGGCGAAAAAGATCGTGGTGGAGTTGATGGGCGTCTTGGTGTCTTGACTGGACGCTGAAAATCGGCATTGTCTGTGGGATAAGGTGTGGGCGCGAGACATTTCTCGATCGGGTCCGGTGTTGAGACCGACCCCAGTACTGGCGGGAGACGACCTAGACATTCCAGAACTAGATCTTGTGTACTGGGCACCTGGAGAGGTTCAGGTGTCGGCGGCAGGGGCTTGTCAACGTCTATATCGGGAGTCAACGATCTTGTTGAGGGCCGGGGGCTCCGTAGGTTCTGAGACCGTACGGTGGAATCTTGATGATGAAGATCATTTTCGTACATGTTGTGTAGTGACGGGATTTCGAGTTGCGATGCGAGCTTGTTTACCTGAGGTCGACGCTTTCCTGTCGATGGACGGTGCTTGGTGGCGGGAATCTTTGGTGACTTGTCTATTGTCGAAGGGGTCATTGTTTTGCCCAAATACTGTGCTGCCATGGCATTTAGTTCCGGATCATCGTCAATACTCCACTTCTTCCCTCCCACTGCGTTTACCTTGTCCGTCTGCTCAAACTCGCCAGCCCTTCTATGCCTATAACACACTCCGTCATCATGGATATGATACTCGCATCCCTTCACATCACTACTTCCCGTCACGATATCCTCCACAGAATTTCGTAGCATACCCAGCATTCTCCTATCATACGCGAACATCTTGTCCGTAACAAACTTTCGCAGTAATGTCGACGCGTGCTTTTCCAAATACAGCATTTCGAGAATCTTCTGATCGAACGTTTGCGCGGGGTCAAGAATAGACGCTAGCTTGTCGATGATGTAGTCTTGGAAGTACGGTTGCGAGAATGTGGAGCCAACGATGTGCGCGTAGATCAAGTCGACGCAGGAGTCCAGCTGGAGGGATCGTTGATCAGAGAACTTGACAATCCCGGATGTGAGCCATTCGATATAAAGCTTGAAACCCGCTGGATCGATGTCGCCGAGCTGAATGGGTAAGAGAGGTCGGTCATCGCGCACATGGTGTGGAAGATAGATGCGAAGGTACGGCGAGCGTTCAGCGACGGCGAGATCGACTTCGACGTGCTCCGTAGGGCAATGCTCTGACAGTGTTGTTCGACCTGCAAGTACGAATGTTACCGAGTTTAAAGATGCCCTAGCCGAAGACATGCTGGGCTCGCGCTGCGAAGTCGTTGTGTACATGCCGAGCGACAGGATATCGCGAAGACGATGAAGACATAATGAGTGGGCTTCATACTTGGCTTTTTTGTCGTAACGTTAGCATGGATTGTTACTTCGACTCTAAATCACTTCCAGTCATAGCTAGGCGGGCGGTGACATCAGCGGTCAACGTAAGTGCTCGTTTGCTGGTAGTAACGTGACGAAACTGCCGATGACAAACAGTCGCACGCTTCTTCACACCAAGGCTGCTCGACATGACCAAACCTCGTCCCTCGATACTGACAACTTACAAAGCCCTGCTTCCTGGTTGGACACTGATCACCGTACCATTGCACCATCCTTGAAAGATCGTGACATCCTCCACTCTTCGACATGGGAAACCTCTTTACCGACAAAATGTCATCCTCGGAGAAGCGCGACATGCAAAGAAGACTCGAGCGGGGCAGCATGCCTCCGCGTATACCAACAGGCTTTCCAGGAGTCAATCCAGAAGGTTACCTAAACTCTGGAACACCACGATCGTCGCAATCCCATAGCCGTGTCCCGGTTAGTCCAAGAAACCAGAAACCTAGGAACGTCGACCGCATTTTCGATGGGAGTGAACATATCAGCGATACGGGTCGCAAGTTTCGCCGTCGGCCAAGCATCGAAGCGCGCACAAGAAAGAGCGATTATCATACGCTGCTTGAAGGCGGGAGCCTGTGGAGTGATGACGAAGTCATCGATGATGTTGACACGGACGTGCAAGGACTCGTACAGTCAGAACCTGTGAAAGAAGAGTCATCCAACACACAGCGAGTACAACTGGCACCGCCAATACTAGATGCGGCTGTGGATGCACCGAGACAGTCAATGTTCAGCGTACTATATGGCCATCAGAACCCGGATTCCTGGTACTTGACACGGCGCTTGGCTCGGTTGTCTGCTGTCAACATTAATACCGAATTCGATTCGACTACTCTGCTTAGACGCCGTAACATTGACGCTGATGCAGCGGAACTGCATCAAATATGGCGACGCACTGGCGTTATTCCAACCCGCTACCGCGACGTCAACTTCGACTCAGACGGTATCGACCCGCAACACACGTGGATCGCGTGCTGGCCATTAATCAATGCAGCGATACACGGCTACGTGATCGAGGATGTTGAATTCGTTGACCGCGTCATGGACATACTCGAGGACAAGGTAGTGAAAGGCGTACGACCGGACATCGATACTATCTCGCACATATTTGGCGAGAAAAGACACAACATGCCGAAAGCTCTAGGCCGTTTTCTAGTCGATCGATGGGTTGACAACGCGACAGAAGGATTTGGCGACGTCGACCCGTCAGACTTGCCGCAGCCCTTCCTCTTTTCCGCGCTTGAGACAGCTATGCGACGCCTCTCAAGCGACAAAAGGTCGTCGCCGCAGCTGAACTGTCAGTATCATACGCATGCGAAATCCGAGGAGTGCTACAAGCAGAGAATCGCACCTGAGGAAGCAAAAAGACAACAACGCTACAAGTACCGTCGCGAGAAAGCGAGTCGCGAAGCTGAGCAAGTTGCTGCAGATTCAATGGAATGTGGCATTGTGGTGGTGGACTGGGAAGGGCGAAGACTTGAGCAACACAGGAGGCTGCGCGACGAAAGTGATGCTTCTCTGCCTGCTTTCGATGACCGGATAGGAATTGCAGACCAAATGCACAAGGCAGGTCCTTCCGACGGACTTGATGTACTAGACGACACAGACGCGAATAACCAGCTCAACGCGAAATCCTCGTCGTCAATATTCGGCACGGCGCAAGCTGCCGGCCCCGTCGACGAGGTGAAGTTTGCGCCACCAACACGCGAGCCACCGCAGATGCCGCCATCGCCAAACGCTCGCGTCGGACGCGATGACAGCGCTGTTGAAGGCGACCAGGCCTATGAACGACTTTTGATGGATCAGAAAACCCAGTTCTCGTTGTTTGACGGCGCGATGCAGGCTGTGAAGATCGAAGGTAATAATAGTGAGTCAATCGCGTTGGGCGCACCTGCCATGCCGCAACACTCACACGCGAACGCACGGACCGTCTCAGGGGAGAGTCCACGCCGAAGAGAGCGCAGAACACGCCCCGGATCATTCCCGGAGTCGAGATATGAGAGTTTGAATAAGACTGATGTCGCGTAGCTGACATGTTTGGATTTTGTGAGCGTGATCTAGTGTTGGTTAGAGAGCGAGCGCGTGTTGGTCACACAAGACAGAATGTGTGAAATCGGCTGTTCGATTGCTAGGTGTTTATGACAATGTACTTAGTTTTAACGCGGTCTTAAGACGTTTTTGAACTGCTCAGAAGATGGCAATGCCGTTGACGTGTGAGCTTACTCCGCCTATGATTCTGTTAGCGATTGCAAGAGCTTATCAATCCAGGTGTTCAACGTACCTGGGCAGTTAGCAGGCGCAGAGGTGAAGAAGAAGAACCATCTGTTCTTCTCGCGGCACGTTTGCGCAAGCTTCTCGAGATCCAGCATCTCACCGAGCGGCATCCCCCAAAGGGCGAGGATGTACTCGTGGAGATGGTAGTCTAGCAGCGTCAGTTTGATGTTGCACGTAAATTTGATGAAACGTACTCTCATGTGTAGGCCACGCCTCGAAGGCAGGTGCATCACCAGCGACAGACGCGAAGTAGCTATCATGCAGCCAATCCAAAATCTTCTCTTCCTGGCTCACACCCGCATACCGCTGACCATCCTCACCATCCTTACCGCTACCATGTCGAAGAGCAGCCTTGCTTCGATCCTCGTCACTCTTGCTATCGTACGCCTCCTTCCATCCGCTACGGATGAACAGCATATCTCCAGGCTTGATGTCACCGCCTTGAGCCGCGGGGCGAATATCGATTCCCTGGTCTTGGCCGCATTGGTAAAGGTCCTGCCACGAGATGGGGTAGTAATCGTAAGGGTCGTAGTTGATACCCTTCTTGTGTGCGTAGCCCCGGTAGTCTAGAAGGATACCGCGACCTGCGATGCCGTGCTCGGCCCAGTGGTGGATGGAACACTTGTGGTTTGCGTTTGGGCCTGTGACATCGCTTCCTTTCGTCTGCACTGGATGTCAGCAAAGGTTCGTAGTGATGAGTCTGCATACATACGCCATTATAGAACGAACCACTGGGAATGTGAGCGAAATGTCGGAAGCCATCCCATTGCGTGCCGGACTGGGTGTTCATGTGGTACACATCGTCGTAAGCAATGCCTTCCGCTAGGGTCTTGATTTCATGCTGAAAAACCTCACGACCAAACGCGGGAACATTCGGCACATTGAGAGGCAGGCTACATCGCGGTCAGCAATGACATATCAGAAGGATCATGAAAACACGGACTTAACAGGCACGATCTCACCCGATCGTATCTCCCTCGCAGCCGCTGCGACACGTGTAGGCGTAAGGAGATTGAGACGGCCGATCTACATCTGATCAGTTCGGCCCGCAACTAGATTAGAGTTCGGTCGAACATACGTAGTCGCTGTCACCCCAAACCCACGCAGCCTCCGGTGGGGCACCGGGGATCTGAGGTAGTTCTTTCCTTGTCGGAAATTTGGTACTATCTGGATCCCACGGTATGGTCGTTGCTGTTTTGTTCAGAGTGAGAAAATCTTTGATCTGCGTCAAGCGCTGACTGGCAGTAGAGGTCTTCGGGTCGGCCATGGTCGTGAGGAAGCGGCAATCGGGCTTTGTCGGTTTTTGATATGGTAGTTGCGGGTTTTGCAACGTGTGAATAGTTCGTCTTCAAGGTATCCCTAGATAATCAACGATAGCTCTCTCGCTGCTATGACGTTTACCCCGCATTTCTTGGAGCTGGTGGAGCCGCTCGGGCACCGAGGCATTTGTGGGGTCGCAGCTCTTCCGCCCTGACTACCGGCGACCGACTCGATCATTCAACCTCACGATGTTTCATTGACAACATGCTAGCATACTTTCTGCACGGTGCCGTTGCTCTCAAAATATGTTTGAGCGCGTAGAATTGTCATGGCTGTGGCGCTAGCCCACGTAGGTTGTTGGTGGAATTATTGGGGTGGATGACGTAAGGCGGCTAATCACCACTCTAGCCGTAGCGTTTCCAGAATCCCAAGATTGCCACCTGGGTCACTCTTGGCCAAAAGCTTGTCGTATGGTCAAGAAAGTCTTGTTCACTGCGGAGAGTCTTATGTTCAACATCAAAGGTACCTGAGCGTAGGTGCGATCAGTGATGCCAGTAAAAAGACGCAGTGTCTATTGGAGGATCGCCAGATAGACTCGTATAGTCAAACAGCGTCAGGGTACGCACTAAGCTCTGACCGTCGCGTCGTATACCACGCTTCCGGGATCATGGCTAGATCGGCATGTTGTAGGTTTCGTCGCTGTACGGCGGAGCGGTACGTACTACACCCATAAGCTTCGCCTTTCATTCAAATACCGCTCGGGTAAAACTGTCGATACCCAAACACCGTGAGCTTTACTCACTTCGTCAGCGCAATCAACAACCTTCTCGGTCTGTTGGTGTCCGAGCCGTCGATTCAGGCGAAGGGTCGTCCTCCGTGCGGACGATTGGCGCATCACGAGTGCCTCCCTTATATCGATTTAGCCGGTTGCTATCATGACACCGTCTTATGGCCGGGCCATTGGTCGCAACAGCTCGCATCAGCACAGTCCGCGAAGAGGCGCGGAAGCAACAGTGCATCCTTCTAGTGCGCGCAAAGTTGTTGGAGGGATAATTCTAGTCCGTTGCGCCGTTGGACCGGCTCCCGTTGGCGTGGTTCGCGTCGCGTTAATGAAGCCATATAAACTCCGACCCCAGAGTTGTACCCCAGATTGTAGCTCATCCCCAGATCTCTTCTCTACCCCATCTTTCTACCCACTGTTCTTGCGACATGGCTTCCGCGGACGAGAAACCGAGCGCTATCGGCATGGAGCACGTGTCCGACACCTCCATCGACCACGCCGTGGCGTATGAGGAGGGCAAGGAGGCTGGCCTAAGCGAGGCTCATATCTGCACCGAGGCAGATAGCAAACGCATCCTGCGCAAGACAGACATCTGGATGTTGTCGCTTCTGTGCATGGTGTACTTCCTGCAATCCGCTGACAAGGGAATCATCGGATTGACAGCCGTCTATGGTCTGAAGGAGGACGCCCATCTCGTTGGCAACGACTACTCAAACATCGGCAACATCGGATACTATGCGCAACTCGGTGTGCAGCCTTTGGCCGCCTGGATCCTCGTCAAGCTACGATACCGCCACGTTCTTCCCGTCATCATCACATGCTGGGGCATCTCAGTTGCCGGTGGCCTCGGTGGTTCTAGGAGTTACGCCGGACTGCTCGCATCTCGATTCTTCCTCGGTGCTTTCGAGGCTATGGTCGTTCCCCTGTTCTCGATGATCACCATTGCTTTTTACAGGCGTTCCGAGCAGCCATTCCGCGTGGCTTGCTGGTACAGCTGCTATGGTCTTAGCACCGTGCTCAGCTCACCCATCGTTTACGGTTTCGCTCAGATACACTCGTCCTCGCTGTACCGCTACCAGATGGTGTACCTCTTTTTCGGGCTCTTGACTATCGTAATCGGTCTTATCACATACTGGTGGGCCCACGATAGCCCCGGCGAGGCTCGTTTCCTGACACCGGAGGATCGCTTGAAGGCTGTTGACCGAGTGAAGGCGAATCAACAGGGTATCGTCTCGCACAAGTTCAACTGGAAGCATGTCGGCGAAGCCCTGACTGAACCCAAATACTGGCTGTACATGATCATGGTCATCGCTGTCAATGCTGGTGCGTCGGTTTCTTCGGTCTTCGGCTCCATTATCCTGAAGAATCTGGCTGGATTCAGTTCGGACGAAGCTGTCTTGCTGAACATGCCTTTCGGAGCGCTTCAGGTCGTTTCCATTCTTGGTGCGTCATGGCTCGCATACCGTTTCAAGCGCAAGTCGCCATTTTTCCTCGGCCTAGTCACCATCGTTATTGTTGGTGTTGCCCTTTTGGTTGCGCTACCAAAAACTCCAGACAACAAGGGTGGTCTTCTCGCAGGTTACTATTTGATCGCCTTCGTATACGCCATTAACCCTTTGCTCATCTCTTGGATGGGTTCCAACTGCGCCGGACAAACCAAGAAGGCCGTCTACTACACTTCTTTCAACGCCGGCAACGCTGTAGGCAACATCATCACCCCTTACATCTTTGATGCGAAGTTCCAACCGCAATACGTAAGTATCTCCCATCCTGTCGTATATTCAGCCGAAGTCTCATCGCTAACAATACGTTTTTAGGTCAACGCTCTCAAGGGCATCTTGATCATCTGGTGCATCCTCTGGGGTGTTGTTGTCGCTCAAGTTCTTCTCATCACCTGGATGCAGAAGAAGAAGTGCGATCAGCGCGAGGCGGCTGGTCTTCCCAGGAACCCCATCGATTATTCGATGAGCGGCCATTTCCATGAGGCAGGTGCCGAGGTCCACGGAGAGAACGGTCTGCAAGACATGACAGACAAGGAGAACATCTACTTCCAATACTTGTTGTAGATGCGAATAAAGCTTGTTCAACTGTTGTTCGTTTTTTCGTAGTAGATACCAATGCATGAGTTTGGTCAATCAGCATGGCCCATTTTGAGTGTATCTGGCGTCTCGTCAACACGGTGATTCTCGTCGTGAATGTTGAGCGATGTCGTGCCAGGTTTCCGTAAGCATAATTACAGTGGTGCGGAGGCTCTCGAGTTTGCGATGACCGGAAGTGCGAATGGCAGTATCGACTCAGATAAGGCGTGGGGGCATGCCCAGGTGTATGGGCGGAGAGCTCGATTCAGGATACTCGCTTATGTCAGCCACACATGACTAGCATGACGCGTCGCGTCATTCAACCCCTCGGCGTACTTTTGCAACAACAGCATGCCTGGGTGGTCACCAACGCTATCCCCTTGACTATGCACCTATATTACATACTTCCCACGTTCATTGCTTCGCTTTTTTGATGATCACACGGTCACAGCTGATTTTCGCCTGCTTCTTCGTCCCTGGTGTCTCAATACTCCTACTGCCGCTTCTATACGCCCGTCTACGGCAACCAGCAGATTCGATGCCAGCACGAGTATCCCCAGACGAAGTAGCGTCTGCCCTTCTTTTTGAGAAGGGACTAGAACTCCAATCTCTGCAAACCATCCAGTCGTTATGGGCAGGCTACGGCGAGATATGTCGCGTCTTCGCTAATCCGATAGGCTCGCCAGATTCGACGAAATCCTACGTACTCAAGCTTGTAAACCCCCCACCGACGAAGGTTAGCGACGAAGGGCATACCAGAAAGATCCTGAGCTATCAGATTGAACAATACTTCTACAGTCACCTCGCTCCTCAAATGCCAGCAACTTTACCGGTCGCCGAATGCGTCGCTAGCATCAACAAGCACAACACGGATGGCACCTCGATGACTGCGATGTTATTGAGCAATCTGAAGCAACAATATCCTGTGGCTGGAGAGAAACGCGACGTGTTGACAGCGACCCAGGCTTATGCCGCGCTGGACTGGCTTTCTGGCTTCCATGGCTTCTGGTGGACCCGCGTCAAGTCTCTAGACTCTGCATCTCTGGTCCTACCACCGCTCGAGGAAGTACAACGTTATGGACAGGCCTCGTCGAACAAATCGGTATGGCTCAATGGCGGATATACCTATCTTGCGACGCGTCGCAAGGAGTACAATACTTTGGCGAAGGATTACGACGCCGAGTGGAATGAGCCACTCACAGACTGGGTTGATGGCGAGGACCTCTCCATCTCCGAGATAGCGGCAGCGTTTCTCTCACCGAAGGCTGCCGGCCGGTCACCAATCGAAGCATACCAAACTCTGATCCATGGTGATGTCAAGTCTGAAAACATGTTCACCAGCAAGTCGGGCGAAGAGGTCGCCTTCTACGACTTCCAATATACTGGTCTTGGCCTCGGCGTCTGTGATCTCGCCAAGTTCTTCACATGCTCCGTTCCGCTGAGCATGCTCGTTGCCGACTCGCACATCCCGCGGGAGCTACCCATGCAAGAAGGCGAGCAGCAGCTGTTGCAACGATACTGGGAAAGGTTGAGAGAGACCGGCAAACAAGAGTACAACTGGTCGATCTTCGTACGACATTGGGAGACAGCACTCGTGGATTGGCTCCGCTTCCAGGCTAGCTGGGGCTTCTGGGGAAACACCGAATGGCTGGAGGCTAGGGTGCGGAGTATACTGAAGGATCAAGAGTGGAGGGATGCATTGATCAGTAATGTGGACAAGGCGAGTATCCGCAAGTAGGTGAAATCCACCGAGAAGAGCGACTTCGCTCGCCGCAAATATCGGTCACACTGGCGCTGAATCCTTCTCCTCGACCTCAACGAGTCTTCATATGGTTTATTAATCTACGCTCGGTAATAACTCGGCTGGAATGGCCAAGTGGTAAGGCGTCGCACTCGTATGTCGTACGATATGCGAAGATCCTGAGTTCAATCCTCAGTTTCAGCTGTTAAATTCCTTTTTGACTTGCCTTTTTTGCTGCCGGATTCACTTATGCGCCGAGCCGACCAACACAGGCGCAAAAGGAGCTTTCTTTTGAAGTCTTTTGGCAATGCCCATAGCTGATGCAGATGAGGCAGATGGTTGGTTGGGTATCGCTGACCCCGGCTTGCATGATGTGGCTTAAGAGCACCCCGCAGTCGACAGTCAGCACACGCCGCGAAGCCAAGAAGCGAAGCCTACAGCCTGATCAAGTTTTACGACCTGCTACTTTCTACAAACACTCTGGTCTCATACCACCCCCATGTCTCAACGCGTCTCGAACTTTAACATCTCCAGCCGACTTCGCTCGTCGTCGTCCGGTACATCAACCACCTCAGGTCATCTCGAAAAAAGAGAAGTATCGTCAACACAAGAGCTTACATCAAACACCCCTGACCAGCCACCCTGCGAGTACATCGATGGCGTAAGGCTGGATTGGTCTGGCCGCGGCACATCTCACGTTGATTACCACAAGTCAGAAGCACTTCCTCTAGCCGAAGGCGAGTTTCTCGGTCATGGCATGAACGGCGGAGTGTACGAGACAACATGCAATGGCATCAGACTCGCTTGGAAACGCAAATATTGTCGTCGTAAGATAGGCGAAAGAGAGATGCGCGAAATCGAGATCATCAAAAAACTTTCGCATCATCATATAATCCGGCTAGTAGGGACTTACAGCCAAGGCCCATTCCTCGGGCTGCTATTGTGGCCTATCGCGACCTGCGATCTTGCGACTCTTCTTGAGGATGTGGACTGGCTACACAAAATGGTCTTGGTCAAGAATGTGGATTCACTCGAGCTATCAGAAAGGAGAGCCGAACACGATGCCGATCGCGAAGCAAGACTTCGCGCGCTTGGAATTCTGACCCGAGACCCGGAGATTGACAGCCACTCAGGCAGGCATTTCCTCAAACAGACAATTGGCTGCATAGCAAGCGCAGTAGCTTACCTACATGCGTCTAACGTCAAACACAAAGATTTGAAGCCATCCAATATCTTGCTTTCCAGGGACGGGCTATGGCTGGCAGACTTTGGTACGGCGACTGACTTCTCCGTGTTGACTTCTAGTGTCACCGATGAAGGGGATCGGGGTACACCGAAGTATTTTGCCCCGGAAGTAGCTGGCTTTGCCCCTAGCGGCCGCTCAGCAGATATGTTCTCCATGGGTTGTATCTTCTTCGAAGTCCTGACCTTGTGCATCGGATGTACCCTAGATGTCAGCCAGCGGCTTCGCCGATCGCACGACAAGTCTTTCCAATCAAACCTTGACCAGATTGTCGGGTGGTTTGAAGAAAACTGGAAAGGACCAACAGCCGCCGATGATCATCTCCTGGGCCTCGTGCGATGGATGATAGAGAAAGAGGCAGCTATGCGTCCAACCGCTGACGTGGTCGAAGAAGAAGTCTTTCTAATCAACGGCTTCGGCTTAGCACTTGCAAAACGCGCTCGACAAAACGATCGTGGCTTCTATCGACCTTGTTGCTTGCCATACCAGAAGGAACGTTTTAAACGAGGACTGGAACTGTTCCCAGTCCCAGAAGATGTCATCACGATCAAAGTCACACACACAACAAAATCATATTACATGTCAGATGTGTCAGGTGAATATGTCGGATGGATTGTCTCTCTTGAACACACTGGCGGTAGTCTTGTTGAAAGCGTTCACATATTTACAGTAAGTGCACCCGTGACGAATGAGTGTGGAGAAGTATGCTGAGACCTATTCCCGCAGAATGGAGCTAATGAAAGGTCCCATATGATTTTCGACTCACCACCCTACGAAATCCGCAGGAGATACGAGTGCCACATCAGCGCATATGTCGTCCTTCGGCCAGGCTACGAGTGGACTAGTCTATTAGCTCAGCCGATGCCAAAGACTACAGAGAAAAGGATGCTGCCTAAATTCTGGGCACCGGATACCTTCGAAGCTCTGCGCATAATGTCTCATGATGTTCAACGGGTATGAAACAATGCGAACTTGCTGAAATCGAGTTGCCCAAATATTCCAGCACTACGAATGATGTCGAATCTCATTTCGAGAGCGCCACGAATGATTTGCGGTGCCTGCCAGTCTACAGCACGTGAGGGGAACACAAGGCTGCCCGCTACTTGCATCTCGTGCAACCCCAACACCAGCTGGTATCCGACTACCCAGCTACAGGGACCTATGTATTGGCAAATCTAGCATCTATCTCGGAACGCCAACCAGTCATCTTAATTGCAATCACACATGCAACGGGCTTGTGTAGCCTGCATGACGTATCAGCGTTGTGGTAAGCGCTAACGGTGTGCATGGTCTTGGCGCCCTTGCATATCCCGCCCTGCTGAATATGCTGACACTATTATTGGCTGGCGTTCCAATAAACTATGTTGTTGTCTCACGTTACCTGCGCGAAGTCTAGCGTGTGTACATATGGCTTGCCAAGGCCCCCTCGCGTGGAAGATGCGACCCCCCGCACATCATCCACCGCACTTACCATGGACCGCCTCTGGGATCTCCTGCGTAGTAGCGCATCGAAAGAGTTCGCTGCGTCTCTGATTGGAATATGGATCTTGTACTGGCTCGCCGTCGGCGTGTACAGGGTGTATTTCCATCCTTTAGCAGACATCCCTGGGTCAAAGGTACGCGCGGAAGACAACGTGTTCTAGGAAAGACTCAAAATCATGACTGATGCTACGTAGCTGGCCGCATTCACATTCTGGTACGAATTCTACTATGAGATCTACCCGCACAGATTTCAGTACTTGTGGAAGATCAAGCAGCTACATGAAGAATACGGTGAGCCAAGGTTAATGATGCCTGCCTTACGGCTCTGACCGCAGCAACAGGGCCTATTATACGGATCAATCCTCTTCAAGTCCATATCCACGATGCAGATTATTTCGACACGATCTACGCGTCCGGCATGAGTCACAAACGCGATCGTTGTAGTTGGTCGTTTCATAGCGGTGCAAAGTCTTGGGAAGGCGCAATACTGGACACCATAGACCATGACTTGCACAAGTTGCGACGGACTGCCCTAGCGCCTTTCTTCAGCAAGCGCTCGGTCCAAGCTCTCGAAGAGCTCGTCGTAAATAACACTAAGAAGCTTATGGATCGTTTCGCCGGCGAACTTGAGAAGGAAGGCCACAAAGCCGGTGTTGTGAATCTCAACGACGCATACGCCGCTTTCACCATGGACACCATTTCCGAGTACTGTTTCGGCGAGTCGATAAAAGCTCTGGATCATGAAGATTACGCCAAGATCTGGCTCAAGGTTATGCACGACGGGATTCAGATCGAGCCATTTGCGCGCCAATTCCCTACTATCATGAACTTCATGCTCGACCTTCCGCCAAAGATTGTCGAGAAACTAAGCCCCGGGGTAGCCACAGTGAACACCTTCAGTCTCAGGACGCTGGGCAGGATTGAACGTATTATGAACTTTGAGGACGGCGATGGCGATACGAAGAATCTGAGGAGAACGATATTTCATGACATAAGAGATGATGTTGGTTGTAAACTTCCGGAGAAAGAAAAACATCCTAAGCGGTTGACGGCGGATGCTAGTGTTATCCTTGGTGCGGGGACGGAGACGACGGCCAGGACTTTGGCGGTTACTACTTACTACTTGATCAAAAACTCGAAAGTTGGAGAGAAGTTGAGACAGGAACTGAAAACCGTGATGCCGACAGTTGACCACGAAGTCTCGCTACCACAGTTGGAAGCTCTGCCATACCTGGTAAGATCAAACCCCATATCCCACCCGCAAACCAACTAACCAACCCCCAGACCGCAGTAATAAACGAAGGCCTCCGCACCGCCCACGGCGTCTCCTCCCGCCAACCCCGCATCCCCACGGGCGAATCCCTACAATACGGCCCCTACACCCTCCCCCGCGGCACCCCCATCATGCAATCCTCCTACCTCCTGCACACCGACCCAGCCATCTACCCCGACCCCTTCGCCTTCCGTCCGGAGCGGTGGATACAAAACCCCAAACTCACGCGCTACCTCTTTGCTTTCGGGCGCGGAAGCCGTAATTGCCTAGGCATGAATCTTGCTACGTCGGAATTGTATATGGGGCTTGCGATGATTTGGCGGAGGTTTCGGATGGAGGTGTTCGATACGGTGGAGGGGAGGGATGTGTTGACGAGTAATGATTGTTTTTTGGGGATGCCGGATTTGGGGAGTGAGGGGATTAAGGTTAGGGTTGTTGGGGAGGTGGTGCGGTGATGGGCTTGTGTCGAGCGGCGGTGAGGCACGTGTGGAACGGCTAAGGAAGAAAGGGGATCTCATTCATATGTGGCATTATGCTGTTCGGTATATCTATTCCCAGCCTGTCGATTGTATTTCTATCCTGTTCTACATCCCTCAACCCGCTCAAACAGTATTAAACCCCTCGCAACCACCATCATACGTACGATAACTCGGCGGCCTTGCAAGTTCCGAAGGTGTCCACTCGGGAAGTTCATAAGTCGGCAGCTGCTCATCCGCCGTCGACTGCACCGTATTCGGTGGCGCGACTACACTCCTCTGGCGCCTGAACCCCCTCTTCCAACGACCCTTTACCGTATCCCATCCCTTACCCGGCGCCATGATGATAGCTTTCCACATAGCCTCACGGCTACGTTGAGCAGAAGCCCACATCCTTTTTGGCCCATCATATTCTAGCCAAATTGTTATCTTCACTAACCAGACCAAGAGAACGATGACGAATATGAGAGTCGGAATAGCACCAAGTGTCCCCCAGAGAACCAGGCAGATTTCCAGCGTCGGATACGTCGTTCGTACTCTGTCCTCCACGTAGTCGATGACAGCAGGCGGTATATTAGCGCCGTGGATATAGTATCCAATCCTACCGAGATACACACTCATCCTCCAGATATCGAGTAGGCTGTCGTCATAGTGACACTCGCCAAGCGCAAAGTAGTCCCGATCAGAAGTGAACGGTCTCAGCGTCTTTGGGTTCTTAACGCGCTTCAACTTGACGGGCTCGTCGTTATACAGCAACCCAGGCAGTACCTCACTGAAGCAGTGACCATGCTTGCAGTCCTCGGACTTCTGTTTGGAACGATATGGGGTCGGGTCGTTGAAGATGGCTTTTCGCAGCGTTTTGGGGTATGAGATGTACCAGGGGGTTGTGAAAGCGAAGAGGCCGGGTCGGCCGCGCGGGTCGTAGGCCAGTGTGCCGTTCGTGTATGCGATGGTGAAGTAGATGTGGGCATCTCCATCGTCTCCATGACAGTCGGTGTCGTACATGGTATCGATGGTGATGCCTTCAATTTTACCTTCCCTTGAACTGATTTCGCCGGGAATGTGGTGGGGGAATGTGCGTTCGGGTTGGTGCTCGTTGCTGGACCAGATGTTGTGGCTGTGACTGTTAGCGATGAATTTAGGGGAAGATTTAGCATAAGAGGGGGTTCACGCACTATGACGCTGATTCATATGTTGGTGAAGATATAACCGTTGGTGTGCTGAGCTTGGGGTCATGCAGTGTTAATGCAGGGACTGAAGTCGAGATTACGACCGGGCCGTGACCAGTTTTGAAAGGTATCTTGTAGGTGGAAGGCGATGGGGAAAGCGTTGGGATTGAGGTTGAGTCGGAGGCAAGTCCACGAGTGCCAAGAACAGTGGCCGTGGGAGAGGAAGTCGCGACGATGCCACCTGCCAGCGTGGAAAGGAGCACGAACTTTGCTACTGGTGACATCATCTTGAAATGCGTTATGTCTGGAAAGCTGATGCGGAGGGTGTGGATGTATGATGAGAAGAGAAGATGCTTCCTTAGCAGTTGAAGCAAGCTATAAAGATCTTACTCAGGGAGAAGCCTAGAAACCGCAGTCTGCAACCATGTTACTCGTAGTCCTAACCATGGGTAATAAATCTTTCTCATTTTCGCGCAGGGCGCAGTCGACTTCCACGTGGTTTCGCTACCAAATGTCCACCTCTTGCCAACCTTGGCAGCCAACTTAGTCCACCCACGGCATAGCCTCATGAATCCCAAATACATCTATACCACATAGGAACAGAAAGAACGCTACACCGAAGATTGTGCAAGCAACCATAAAGACAAGGAAAAGAATGATACACACGCCGCCTTTGACTGTGCATGCATATGCGCAAAGAGCAAGGACGGCCACAAGCGTGTGAATTGAGGCTATGACTGCGATTGCGAGGATGGTATACCAGAAAATCGTCGAGAGGAGATTTTTGAATGCATGGCACATTGCGGACTTGGAAGTGGCGGGTGTTGAGAGATGGGGTTGTGGAGTGTATGTAAAGGTTGAGAGTATGACGGTTTTTTTGGGACAAAGTCAAGTGATAAGCCGCTCAGGTAGAGGAATGTCATAGCGCTGAGCTTGTAAGCTCTTTGTTTTATTTGACAACACATGTTTGCTAAACTTTAAGTAGATTGCGCAATTAGCGTGCACCTACGCGCCTTGTCGCTGTAGTGTAAGACGCTTTGATGCACAAACAACAGATTTTGGTTATCAACAAAGTGCTACTAGCTTCTAGTGGATTGTCCAAGCGATGAAGAAGAGAAGTAGGCCAACATGGTAATAAGGGAACTTCAAACTGAGACTCTGTTAGGTTGTACGACGGAAGCGTCTAGTATCCCTCGTTGTACGAGGTCCATAGTCGCAACTCACATCTCAGAGTCCCCCTTCATCTCTTCCGCCCTTACTTCCACCTTCTCTTTACCATCATCCCGGCCCTTGTATCTATCCCCTTCCCCTTCCGCCTTCTCGCTCAAAAACCCCGTCTTCTCATCAGCCCCCTCCTCCCAAGCCAGCCTCCCCTTCTCAACATCCTTCTTCCCCCCATTCTCCACCACATTCCAAAACTCCCTCTCCTTCCTCCTCAAATCGACCTCCATAAGCGCCGCCCCTAGAATATACAACCCCGCCGTCGTCATTTGCAAAACCGTCAGATGCCCGTTTGTCCAGTAGTTCAACCCCAGATACACAGTCTGCAGCACGACTTGCGTAACACCGAGCACGCGGCACCACCACGAGTAGCGGCGGTGTTGTTTGATGTCGTTGGTGGTGGACATGCTGCTGTTGCCCAAGTTGGTCTGGGAATCGGATTGGGATAGATGGGCTTGCGATTGGTCCAAGTTGTCGGGCATGATGCTTAAACGGCGGTGTTTGGTGGTGTGGACGAAGTAGATGTGGAAAGCGTAGCCGGTGAAGAGGAGATATAGGTGGTCGTATATTGTTTTACTGGGAGTGAGTCCCACGATACAAAAGACGTACACGATGACTGGATACCTCATTAAATAATGGGAGGGGATGACAATGACTGAGGTATCGATAGTGCGTTTGAACGTGAGACTCAGTTCGAGAGGTAGGTGCAGCGGGGCGAAGACAGGTCATTATTATACACGATGATGATGATGGTGGGTGGCCTGATTGGGGTTAGTAGCCGGTTCTTCCGAGTGCAGGCACACATGACTAGCCTGTGGCGAAGGACTCGGAATGGGATCCGGTGTGTACATTTGTTCCCATTCGCACGTCAGTGCCGTCTTCCGAACTTGGCGTGCGATGCTTGGAGTGCTTAGCCCGTACATCCGCGATCGTGCCATCACCGTAGTGTACGGACGTTTGACTATGAAAGGCGTCCTCTTACCTGCCTGCCCCCGGACCCGCGTACACCGACCCCCTCAAATCATCCACATCGAGTTTCCCTGCAAAGGACCCAGGATGATAGCATAGCGCATTGACACACTCACCACGAAGCCTCCAATCCAGCTCCTCACGCCTACCCCCTCTCATCACCATTCCTCCCAAGCAATCTCCAGCATCCACCAGAATACCGTGGCACAAACATATTTCAAGACCAATTCAATTAATAGTCCTAGAAGAGGCACCCCGCATGCTCTCCAAAGGAAGCCTTGTGGTGCGCAATAGCGAAGGCGGTAGATAACCTCGGCAATGCTGACGAGGAGCATTTTCAATACGATGGCGATGACGATGTACCAGGAGAAGTAGTATGCTGCTTCGGAGAGGAAGGTGGAGAGGTGTGATGTCAGTGTGGAAAGGCGTGAGGGAGGTGTTGGGACGATGGGGTTGGGTTTGTGGGACATTGCGTTGTGGTCTGGTGTGTTGGCGGTGGTGGGGAGTTGGTAGATGGTGTGAGGTAAAGCCATATGTAGATTGTATATGTGGAAATGGTTGAAAGTGGTTGAAAGTGGCAGAGATTTGAAAGGTGTTGTAGGAGTATTGTTGTTGAATTCATTTCTCATACACGTACCATGGTTAGCCCATTTGGTTCCAGACCAACCGCATACCGTCTATTCGGCAGCTGGCGGGTATCTAGTATGCCAATTCCCGTTCCGTCTCCTTCTCCTCTCCATTGGTCCTCGATGCGAACGCTGGATGGTCAGCAAACACGTCGTCGACGTCCTGTGCCGAAGCAGCAGCAGCTTGATCGACGTCAATCGAAGGCTGATTAACGGCTTCAGCTGAAGGATAATCACTGAGTCCATTCAGGTCCTCATCTGCAAGCTGGCGCAAATACCCCTCCATTTCCTCCACATCATACTCTTGCTTCGGCGATGGTGGATCGTTGGGATTCCTGTACTTCGTCCGCAAGGTTTCTGACATGTCAAATGTGTTCCCGGACGCAAGATCGACAGTCCAATTGTCCATAGCTTGGTTTGCGAAATTATCGGCTGCGATGTTGCCTGGATTGACGTCGTGGGCCTTGACCCAAGTGATCTTGGTCTTCGCACCAGCCTTTTCTCGTTCTCGTATTCTTGCCAGGATGGGTTGTATGATTTCCTTGTTCATGACATCTTTGCCATGAGAATTCTTCCAGCCCTTTTTCTCCCAACCTGGGACCCATTGTGTGAGACAGTCGCGAGAATATCTGGAGTCGCTGATGATCTCCATGTCGCGGTCGATGGGAACGTGGTCGATCGCGCGAGATATTGCGACTAATTCGGCTCGGTTATTGGTCTGGAGATCACCCCTTAGAGGTTCTTTGACGTTTCTGTATTGTTGTTAGTGGACTGTCCCCGATCAAGAATTTGTTGGAGACCACACGAACCTGGGATCTTGTGGGCCGAAGTAGACACCACAGCCGGCTTTGGCGCCAGCATTGCCATTGCCCCGCGAACCGCCGTCCGTGTATACCACAACGGGGCTTTTGGAGTCTCCGGTCGGCTGTCTCTTCCTTTTGCCAAGTTCCTCCTGCGTCTTCTCCCTGATCCTGCCTGTCAGCTCGTCGAGCTTGATGTTCGGATCGAAGCCGTCTACTGCGTCTGGTGGGAGGGGGCCGTACCCGGGCTCGACCTTGACTTCCTGGTGATCTGGGATCAATGCCGGTTGTGCGTTCTCCTTCTTTTGTCGCTTAGGCGCACTCTCTGATATCTCTCTACTCCTGTCAAAAGTGCCTGTCGCTGACGGAGACCCAGACGCAGAAAGATCCCCTCGTAGGCTTATGGGTGCACTAGAGCGTCCATTGGGGCCGTAGACGTATTCCTCAGCCTCCGCTCGGGTCTTGAAGCCCTGTTGTAGTCCACCACTGTAGCCCTTGACTTGCGCCTCTGTGTTCGGCCAATCCGTATAGATTCCCGGTTTGCGCCCGACCTTCACTCCGTAGTAATTCCACTTTCCCATTCTTCCCTCTTCGTGGACACGGGTGTCGGGGTAGTCGTCCCAGGGCGGAAATGGGCGTACAAACGTTACGTGCGATCGAGACAATGGGGTGGTAAAGCGGGTCCGGCGGTCGTTCGAGTGCCTACTCGTGTCAATTAGAGACCAAAGTTACAAAGTGATGACAAGTCGCGTTGTCGAGCACTCGCAATAAGAACATACCGTACGCTGGTCCTAACAGAAGGAAATATGACGCGCTGCGTGAAGTTTCGCCAGGCGCCAAGTCGCATGCAGCGCTTTCTCGTTGAAAGGGGATGGCGATTCTACTTGGATTCGGTGTCTTCGCGAGATTATATATCGGATTGAACTTTTCGCAACATTGTTTGTGGTTGCGGGGACGGTTACGGAGGAACAACTTCGGAGGTGCTTGGACCCTGCAGCAACGTCAGTCGCTGGAGCTTCATCTTGGGAAGGCGCGCTAACGCGTTTGTGTAGAACTAACCGCGTTTGACATTTCGCGAGAACGAGACATCTTCACGAAGTCCGACTTTTCATTATCGTGCGACTTGAATATACACGTCGTGGAAGTGAAACCACGTACTGGCGGGTTAGTCGACGCGTTGTCGTTTGAACCTCGGGATACTCCCTACCCCACTACGTCACCCGTCTCCTCTAGCTATCCATCGCGTACCCGATTGTGTCCCGAGGTAATACCGGGATAGCAACATCACCACTAACTGCCATCTTTCCACATCTTGGTGAACCTGCAACAGTCACCATGTTCGAAGTAGGACCTTTGCATGTTTCGCCCAGAAGTGTCCACCGCTCACAACGTCCAGGGCCGTCACGCAGCAGACAGATATCGTCTCCATCTACATCGCGCACGCTCAGTCATCTTGACTGGTCCAGAGCTGGTTGAAATCCGCGCAGCACAGCGAACATTCGAAGGCGCCTACGTCCGTACAGCAATCGGCCAGTTTTCTTTTGCGCTTGTCGTGCTAAAGATCTTCACCGCCGAGTTCTACTCGATCGGTGCGCTGTTCGCTGTCTACGGTGCTGGCATCTTGTTCATCAGTTTGTTCCGGCGACAACAAGGTCAGTTGGGAACGATCATGCCGATGTATGACGACGAGAATACGGGTGCTGACAGCGAATAGGAAACAAACAGTTCTTCTCAGAAGTCGGTGAGGATGGCCTGCACAGGAAGAAGTTCCGAACATCCGGCAATGTGGTGTCTGTGTTGACAGCCTTGAGCGTCTCAGCGTACATCTGCCTGCTGGTTCTGACGCTGAAGCTTACGACATAGTCACTGACTCTGCTCCTCGGACGCGACTGCCACCTTTTGCTTTTCGACATGCAATTTCATCACGGGTGACAAGGCTAGCGCGGTATCGCTCCAAGCATGTTGTAGGTGGCTCAGGATCCCCACGATACGGAAGGCGCGTCTGGGAGGCTTCTCGGAATATGGGGAAATACATGTCGCGTGTGTACTGTACATGCGCGCCAAGGACTTTGGCCTATACAGTACAACAGTGGAGTTGGTGGCTGCACGCTGACGTTGCTGGGTCCACCCACGAACTGGTCGACATCGGACGAGTGCGAGACACCTTGAAAGTAATGGAGCATCACGCGACAATGGAACCATGGCTTGTGTCAGGTCTACTTTGGTTCTTAACTTGGCCTGTACCTGGGTACAGATCACAGTAAAAGTGTGCTCTATTCATCGTCGCGAGGCGCAGTGGGAGGCGTGGTGGATTGATTGGTTATCGGAGTCGGACTGTGGGGTTTGTCCGCTTCGAGCAGGAACACCTGCACCTGCCAAGCGGCCTGTAACATGGCGAGGGATGCAGACAAGTCGCGCCTTATTGCATCGCAGTTTCACCGGCCAGGCTGCGAGATATAAACTGCCGATGATGCATTTCTCAACGCGTTTGCGCGCGTTCCTGAAAACTCGTCCTCCGCCAACGGTCTAGTTCCAGCGGCGTACCCGTGGTTCTCTCAACCAAAGGCCGACTCCGAACAGTCATATCGAGCCAGCCCTTGATAAGGTCAACGGCCCGATCAGCCTGCTTCTGCAAATCCACCCGACATTCCAACAGAGACCCTTCTTCCACACGGCTTTTTTTGAAACATCTCCTCAACGCAACTCAGTCTTGCACCGGCAGCCGCGACTCGCCTCCAGCGCCCTGGGTGCTATCTTAGCGCAGCGGCCAGGCTAGCTTGACATAAGAATTTCGACATCTTGGCATGACGCCGAACATGGAAGCAGTCCCGACGCCGATGGTGACCGAGCTTGTCAATCGCATACAACCGCATCGCCGTCGATCCTCAGCTTCCTCAAACACCTCGACTACCAACCGCCGCCTCAGCTCCCACTCCATCTACGCCCGATCTGTAATGAGCAAACTCACCATCCCTCTCGACAACGCAAAGCAGCCAAACACAAACACCGACAACGACCTCACTCCGCGCGCCTCATCCGCTGAGCCCAGATTCCCTGCGGTTGCGCCTGCAAAGAACGTGCAAGCTCTCAAGGAGCGCGCACTTCAGAATGGCGAACTAAAGGCTGTACCGAATCCAGTCCAACAACAACACCACAATGGCACTCTGGTCACAAAGGATGGCGTAGGCGCTGCCTTGAGTGACACCCCACTGCCATCCGTTCCGGGAAGCCCGCGGGAGTATGGAGACGCGCCGCCGCAGAGCTCATCCTACTTCACTGACCGTAACAGCGCCATAACCCGCAACAGCTCCGCCGTGTCAACCCCGCGATTACGGCCTACTACGCTCGATATCCCCGGCCTGACCAAGTCCAAGGTCTCCCCCGACGGCAAGATCGCACAGCGGGATGTCGGCTCCAAGCTCGTCATCGTCATGGTCGGACTGCCCGCGCGCGGCAAGTCATACATCACAAAGAAAATGGCCCGGTACTTGAACTGGCTGCAGCACGACACCAAGATTTTCAATGTGGGAGAGAAGCGGAGAGTAGCTGCGAGCCACAGTGGGTTCCGGCTGTCGCAAGCGAACCTCGAGCGGGTCTCTTCGTCCGTCAAGCAGGCCATTGAGGAGCATCAGGACACACTGCCGCAAATCGCTGCGAAAATTCTTATCAATGGCGACCCCGCGCACGATGGGCCCGTAGACCCACAGAACCTGCCGGACCCACGCCGGGGGAGCACGGCCATTGCGGAGGATGACGAAGAGGGTCCGTCACTACCACCACCACGCGTCGAAGTCACATCGCCAGGCCCGAAGGCGCCGTCACCGAACAATGAGGCGGTGGAGGAGGAGAACGAGTCCATGGACCAGTCGGCGGACTTTTTCGACCCACAAAACCAACGGGCAGCGGCACTGCGAGAGCAATGCGCCATGGAGACTCTGGACGACCTGCTCGACTACATTCTGAAAGGCAGTGGCTCTGTCGGCATTTTCGATGCAACCAACAGCACACTCGCGCGGCGCCAGCAGATCATGGAGCGGATACGGAATCGTGCAGGTCCAGAACTCAACGTTCTGTTCGTCGAGAGCGTATGTCGAGACCAGAATCTGCTCGAATCCAACATGCGCCTCAAGCTGTCGGGTCCAGATTACAAGGACAAGGACAAGGTCGCGGCACTGGCCGACTTCAAGAAGCGCGTGGCCATTTACGAGAAAAACTACGTTCCGATCGGCGACTACGAGGAAGACAACAACATGCCGTACGTCAAGATGGTGGATGTTGGCCGGAAGATGATCTCGCATCAGATCAAGGGCTTCCTCGCTGGCCAAGCCGTCTACTACCTCCTCAACTTCAACCTGGCACCGCGCATGATCTGGATAACAAGACACGGCGAGTCAGCGGACAACGTGGCTGGAAAGATTGGCGGCGACTCCGACCTTAGCGAGAACGGACAAAAGTACGCAAAGGCGATGACACGCTTTATTGCGGCCCAGCGCAAGGACTGGGCAGTTCGGCAGGCAGACAAGATGGCCAATACTCACTTCCCACCAGTAGCAGGCGACCACACCCCTCCGAACCCATACTACAGCCACGAGCTCGAGCAACGCAACTTCTGTGTCTGGACATCCATGCTCAAGCGCGGCATCCAAACAGGGCAATACTTTTGCGACGAAGACTTCGAGGTCAAGCAGATGCGCATGCTGGACGAGCTGAACGCAGGCCTGATGGAGGGTCTGACCTACGAAGAGATCCGCACAAAGTACGCAGACGAGTACCTCCAACGGCGACGCGACAAGCTCGCCTACCGATACCCCGGCCCGGGCGGCGAAGGCTACCTCGACGTCATCAACCGCATCCGCCCCGTCATCGTCGAGCTCGAGCGCATGACAGACCACTGCCTGCTCATCACACACCGCAGCGTAGCCCGCGTGCTACTAGCATACTTCCAGGGCCTCAAGCGCGAGGACGTGGCCGATCTGGACTGCCCACTGGGAATGCTGTACCAGCTAGAACCCAAGCCCTACGGCGTCGAGTTCAAAGCCTGGCGATACAACTCCGAGACAGATGACTTTGACCATCTGCCGGATTACAAGCTCAGACGTGCGCCTACGCTGGCAAACAACTAGGAGCGATTGTCGTTTGATTGGGATTAGAAGAAGGTTTTTGCGATATGTGTATATTACTATGGATGGTTGGTTCTCCCTGCAACAAGGTTTTAGAGATGAGTAAGATGGTGGGTTGTTGCCATTACTTTTCGGGGGTTTGTGTTCTTCTCTCCCTAATGCTTGCCCTATGGTAACGGCTTCTTTTGACGCTTGGTTGCGATGCTTTCATGAAAGTATACATGATGGTTTATGGGCATTTACAGGAGTCTTTCTTTCTTTCTTTACATCATTCTTTGCGTAGACTGCGGGGTGGGTATATGATAGATTGATGATCGGATGGATTATGCAATGATGATTAGACCTTGGCGTCTTCACTTCACTCAAATTTTGGAGCTGCTTGGTGCATGTGATGGTGACTTTTCGCGCTAGGGGGCATATAAAGCCTCTGTTGGGTGCAACCTTCTCTCTTCTTTACACCACATCCTTTCAGGTCGTTCTCCAAAAACGATAGAAATAAAGATGATGTTTGCCCTGGCGGCCTTCTCGAAAATGACCAGCGATGCAGCCATGTGCGAGCCCTCCGCCTGTCTTCCCAAGCCTATTCTCTAAAATCCAACCTCCAAGTCCCATGAGAGGACTCTCCGCTGAGAACCTGTACAAAATGGCCAAGCACATACCCCATGGCGCCAGCGACTGTGCTGTTCCAAAAACCGCGCCCAGAAAAGCGATGTCTCCTCCGGCCCGGCTGTCGTAGATGTATAAAACGCTTCTTCTGGTCTCTCTGCTTCCTACCAACTACCGCACACTTTCTTCGATCTTTTCCAAAAAGTGAGGCGCAACCGGAAAATGTGTGCGCCGGCCTTCTTCTTCCAAAACAGGACGTAACGACCTCATGTGCGCTCCGGCCTTCGTTTTTCCACAAAAATGCACTTTACCATCTTTTTATGTGCGTTCTCCGCCTCGGCTTCTTCCAAGAATACGACGATCTCAGCTCATGTGAAAGTCGAGTGTTGTGAAAATCAACCTCCGGAAGCTTCCGCCCATGAGACGGAGACTTGTTCCGCTGGCTCGATACTCAACGCCCTGGAGTGGGACATTATGCTTGGGACAGGACATGAGGGATGTATAAATACCTCCTCTTGCTCTCCTGGCTTCGTGTCTCTTATAACTACCACCTTCCTCCTTCTTATACCAAAACGATACATGGTATCTTATATGTTGGCTCCTGCTCCTCTTTCCCAAAATGACGATTCAACAAGAGGCATGTGCGCTTGCGCTGCCCTCTTCTCTAATAACCCCACCAAAACTGCACTGGAATCTTCTCATGAGGGCCGCAGACCGTATCGAAAAACCCAACTCAGGTGTCGATGGAGAGTTCTCCGCTTCTTGCGCTGCGCAAACAAACGCTTGCGATCAATGTACATGAAGAACGGGGATAGCGGCCTGGCGTATAAAATGGTCCTCTGCTTCTTCCTTCTACTTCTTTATTACCACACTTCCTGTGTGCTTTTACCAAAATACTGGAAGCACCACGGCATGGAAGTGGAAGACTGAAAGCTTCGCATTCAAAAACGCTTCCCTCGATTCCCATCTTATGTCGCTCTCTCCGCAATCTCTTTGCATTCAACCAAAAGAAGACCTTGACCGTTGGGATGTTTGTTCTCGGCCTTCTCCTTCTTTTACTCAAAAATGAAACGCCGCGTGTCGATGGCTGAGTGTGCAGTCTTCGTCCTACTTTCGCCTTCTCCCTACAACAAAACAAAGCAATGCCGCCTAAATGGAGGGGTGTTGTGAGGCTCGAAATGTTATCAAGCGAAACGTCATGGAGTGGGCTGTTCTGAGTGGCAAAACTTCTGAAAAGTCCGTGACGTCGTTCACATGGCTGGAGAAGACGAGATGGAGATGAGATATAAAAGCTCCTCTCCTCCCTCTCTTCTTCTTGCTTCCTATACACCACTCCTTTTGTGGCTTTACCAAAACTTACTTATTTCGAATCCATGGCTGTTCTGAGTTTCTTCCTTCTAAAACGTTTACCGGTTTACGACATGTCTGCGGCTCTCGGGCTGTCGCTGTCACTCCGACGTTCAAAAAGCCCTTACGTACGGTACATGTTCTGGAGATCAGATCTGGCGCTGATCCATGGACTCTCCTCAAAGTACCGTTTCTTTCAAAAACTTACAAGGTCATGTTGAATGATCGAGAGCAGAGGATCTGGAAACACGCCATTGCAGTTATAAAACCTTCTCAATCCCGCACTTCTGGTCTTCTTCACTACTCCCTCGTTTCCGTTGTGTTTCTCCAAAATGACTAAATATTCGCTTCATGGCTCTTCTCCCGTCCAGAAAACGCCTTCATCCTGTACGATGAGCTGACCTTTCTTTCTGCCTTTCTAAAACCACATGTGCGAATACCCATGTCGGAGTGTTCGTGGGAAGCACCAAACAGCTCAATCAATTGGCTCATGAGAAGCGCCTGTCGACAAAACCCGTAGTCGCCAAATTTATGTCGGTCTCGGGACTATAGACAGTGGTATAAAGCCTTCTCTCGTTGGCTTGGGGATTGGCTTTCTATATTACACTCTTTCTGCGGTTCTCCAAAACTTTAATCGTTCCCATGCATGTGCTGTTCGCTCTTCTTCTCAAAAAAGCTCTAGCCATGACGAATGTCTGTTCGGTCCTCTCCTCGAGCAGTCGTTACAAAAGTTGCCTTCTCGCAGCTACATCATACTCAAAATACTGGAGGAACATGTCATGCGGAGTTTGCTTCTCAAATCAATCTCAGGAAATGGCTATGATCTCGCGGGCCGAGGTCTGCCGCATTCATGCCTCAGAAGCTTGGTATAAAAGATCTTCTGCCATTGCACCTTCCTGGCCTTCTTTACATACCAATTCCTTCATTTTTCTTTACCAAAATCACGAGAATTGGCACGCATGGACGTTTGTCCGCTTTTTAAAACGTTAATTTTTTCCGTTTATGTCCTCTCTTCTTCCCTTGTCGCCAAATACATTGGAGCCATGATGAAGGAGAACCAGGACCAGTTCCGAAAGACGACTGTGGGGTATATACATGAGCAGCGTGCCTCTGAAAAACCAAGATGCATACAACATGACTTCAGCGGCACGCTGGAACGCGTATAAAACCTCCGCGAGTCCTCTGCTTCTTCTCTTCTACACCAGATTTCTTCGCATTCTTTTCCAAAATCTCGCATGCGTCGGATTTATGGCTTGGCTCGCCTTTGGGCGACGCTTACACAGTCTTCCGACTTGTCAGTCTGACTTCAAAAGTTACATTCTACTCAATTCTCGAAATACCAGAACAAGACGTTTAATGGCGAGTTCTGGTCTTGTGCAACAAATTTTGCCAGGACGCCGGCTATGATCGGCGCGTTGCGATCTTACAAAAGTCTCATGATGCGATTCCGAAATGTTCCAGCGATTACAACTATGACTAGCGCGAGCGCTGCGTGTATAAAAGCTCCTCCCTCGCTGATAGATTTCTCCATTCTATATTCCACGCTCTTGTTGGCTTTTCCAAAACAACGCAACTGACGCAGAATGACCTCTCCGGCTCTTTCTCAAAAGTTTATCGGTTCACTGCCATGAGTGCTTTGGCTGCTCGTCCTTTCTTCTTCAAAAATGAATAAGCTTTGCTGGCATGAGCGAGGAATGTCATCCTCCGCCGGAAACCACATCAAGCACAGATGTTCAAACTACGGCAACAAGAATCCATGTTTTGCTGCTGGCGATCAACGAGAAACTGCAACAAATGACCGCCATGGTTGTCTGCTTCCTCCACAAACTTGACTGTTAAGAATCTGGTTACTCAAACAAGACGACATAGCTGTCATGACTAGTGCAGCACTGTTACCTCAAAATACCCCACAAAGACCGGTATGCGCGCTCCTGCTGCGTCCTCAAACAACGTCGCACAGATATCATGAGCTTGAGCGCCGAAAGCTGTGGCAGCGACGCCACATGCTTCCAAAAAGAACATGTACGCCTTTAGATGTCGCGGCCAGACGTTTCGAAACGTAGAAGGGTACTACTTATGTGGCATAACTCGCTTGTTGGTAATATAAAAGGCCTGTTAGCCCGCTCTCTCCGTCCTGTTATCTTCCACCACTATATTGGGCTCGCCGAAAAGCCTATTACGTGCACCCAGGGCCGTTTAGGTTGTTTCTTCAAAACTCATTGAGCAACCTTCTATGTGCTGTTGCCGCTCGGGCTTCCCCAAATACTTGAAATACATGTTTCCGCGCACGGACTGTGAGTGGTGGAGACACTGTAGCAGGACGTTCAAAAGCGGTGCTACAATGACCCATAGAGGCTTTTACCCGGATGGACGCGTCCTGCGGGGGCGATGATGACGATGGTGATGATGATGAAGATCGCTGGATGGCGCCGTGAGTCATTTTGCGGCTGGCAATCTGCTGATGTACCGGAAATCATGGGGCCATTCCGGGAAACTACAAAGCCATAGGACTTAATACCGGTGACAGTGTAGTTGCGATGTTTTCGTCGACATGCATGGGCTGCAAAGCTGAAGCGTGCATGCGAGATAAGGTGGCCACGTCGGACGCCACGACGCAGCCGCTCCTGACTTCAGTGGAGGGGTCAGCTGAAGAATTTTTGTCGTGCAACGCCAGCCTTCATCAACATACATCGTTTTCTCCGTTTCTATCATCGTGCTGTTAATTCAATTTGCGAAGTCGAAAGTCAGACGAACGCGGCCACATCCCAGACCTTTCAAGCTAGCGCTTGATTCGGCACGCCTGCCCACGCCATTCCCGATGGAGGATAGTCCACTTTCGATCACCGCCAATGTCACCGGTATCCTTACCTTCGCCGTTGCCATCTTGGCATCCATATATGTCCGCATCGTATCTTTACGCAGTGGAAACCTCGAACTGGTGATTACTCTAAAATCTGTTCAGGACAATGTCCACGACTTGATGAGGATGAACCGTCAAAATCCATCGGAACTCCGGAAAAGCCACGCCATGCAGCGAGACGATGGGCCCAACATTCGTCGATTGAAGCATCTGGATTTGGATTTGATCGCGACCGAACTAGTCATCTACATTTACTGTATGCACGCTAAGGCTTTCGACGACAGTGATCAGTTAGTAGACAGCGTGCAAAGTGTGTTGTCCACTTTGATGGATGCTGTCGATACAAGCCGCTATATGGCGTTGAATAATGCACTGGCAGAGATTTCAGGTATTCCAGTGCAGGAATCTTCTATGGGTAACATATTCCTGCTTATACTCAGGTTTCTCCCCAGCCACTGGAAATACACGGAAACACTCCTATATGCGTCGCAAAGGATATTGACGGCCGGTTCATCTCCAACTTTGATACGCTGGTATCGTGTGCGAGAGACGGTTTCAGAGAAGGTGCGTCACAGGGGCGTCTTGCAATCACAAATACTGTGTCTTCAGGTCTCAATGGCGAACTCGTAAGTGTAGTCAAGACGCCTCTTGGCTACTTAGCTCACTAGTGCACAGATCGGCTGAGAAGAGTGAAAAGGTACTACAGCAGCTCTCACAGCAACAGAATGAAGTCAAGAACAAGTTGGAAGAGCTCACTCGACTGTTGACGACAGCGAGCCAGGCGTCAGCGCCACCAGCGAGCGTCAGAGACAGTGGTAGTCCAGCAGAGACGCATGCACAGGCGTCGCCTGGCCAGCAAGAAGACATTGAGCGACATGTAGACGCCGAGGGTTCAGAGCTTGAGACAACCGATTGTTGCGAATAGCGATAGCTCGCGCAATATCATTCTCCCTAAGGAGTCATAAACCGCAGGTCATTGAGACAATAACCACGCCCTTCATAACCCGTGAGCTCAGGCAAACTGCCCCTCAGCCGACCGTTCAATCAACAGAATACGTTTACCTAGCGCAAAGTCGCGAAGACCTTGCACAAACTCCAAAAACCGATCCGTAACAAGATACCTACTCTCATCTTCACCCACCGTAATCTGCGTAAGATGAGCGTCAAGTACCTCTTTAGTACACTTATCTGTTATATCAAAAGCTTCTCTGATATCGCTCTCCTCCTGCCCCCGAATCCGATGACCTCTTATCACGATCCGGAAATCCATTACCATACTTTCAGTGTCTAGATAGCGCAACATGCTGAACACAGTCGCAAATACCAGCAATCGCGATACCAAGGGGAAGGATCGATCGTCTCCTCGACGGGGGTTGTCCCAGATTGATAGACCGTACGGTCCGTTTAAGCTCAGATCAACGCCAGCTCTTCGCAGGAGCTCTCTGCTTCCCATACTTGGACGGTAGTATTCGCTATCTGGATCTTCGGGACGATCTTCTAGTGTGATTATACGCAGGTTCGGCAGCTTTTGGACGATGATATGTTGTAGCCAAATGCGCAAGTCGACGGCCTTGCCCTCGTTGGCTATCATGGCACGTAGCGCACGGGGATATGACGTCGGTGCATGTTCGTATTGTTCAAGAGTTTCGGTGCCGATGATCATGTGCTTGATCTCGTTGGCGATGTCAGGGGATGCCGCTGCATCACTCAGCGCTTGTATGCTGATGCGGATGAGAGATACCTTCACGGTTTGGAAGCGAAGACAGAAGCTGCGCCACGTCTTTGTGTGAAGTTCTTTGTTGACGAGGCGGAGAAGGCCTACGACTCCTGCCCTGAGAAACGAACCGATGAGCGTGATCAATTCGGTAGGTAGACTAAGTAAATTGGGCATACTGGGGCGATTTGGCTCATGTCAGAAGCGCTCGGAGTGTCAACCCATATACCTTGTTCAAAGTTTGCTGCTCATCATCATCTGATCACAGAACTGTCGTTGATTGGAGAATGATACGTGAAAGAAGCATCATAAGATCTATCTCATCCATCTATTCTAACCTCCTCCCCGCCTCATCTCTTCGCAACGATAGTACACGGCTCCGTCATGTACCAAGTCCGTAGCCTCGGCTCGCCCACAACATTGCCCCCCTGAAGTAACATTTGATCGTCGTTCTTCTTATCGTCTTCGTCTCCACCACTCATCTTGATGAACTCCGCTTCGTCGACCGTTGCGCCGACTTCGTATGTACCCCCGCACAACGCAACGATGCCAAGCTCAGACTCCACCGTCTCTCCAGGCTGTATGACCGGCAACTTGCGCTGCAGCACACCTGTCCACGAGAAGCGCTTGTCTAGATCCAAGGCAACGTTGTGGGGAAGCCCGGCGACATGAGGCTGTAGTCTGAGTATCGGTGAAACAGGGCGTGGACTTCGATTACGGACGAAGGTCTTCATGGTGAGGAACTCGTCTATCGGCACCTCGAACTTTGCGCGGCCGACTTGTCGCACAACTTCTTCGCCGCCCGCTGCAGGGTAGTCGAAGGCGATGGTGGTTTCGATGGCGAGATCGTCAAGCTTGATAGCCTCGACCATGCGCGTCGTGAAGCGGATGCTGCGCAGTTCCAGCTCTCCATGACGTCCGTTGCCGTCTTCCGTCCACGTGCCGCGCACGATCTTGAGTAGCTCTTCGCGGTACCAGAAAGCTTCTCGACTCGCGCGTTCGGTCTCGGGAGAGATCTTGCTCGTGCTGACGACGAACTGGCGTTGGTTTGCGGGGTTGAGCGATGGTACAGCTGCATGTGGCGCTTTCAAGTAGACCTTTGGAAGGATCATGACGACCCTGCTGACATGCCCCGGTTGTATGACTTCGTTCACACTATGCGCTTCGTCCCATGAGTCGTCGGTGTAATTGCCATCAGCCACGGGCTTCCGGGCTTGAAGCAATATCGAGAGCGGGTTTGGCCAGGAGTTCCTAAGATCTAATAGAAGCATGCAGTACTCTTCGTCGCTATCATCACTCCGCCTTTGACTGATGAAAGACCGAAGATGACCATCGGCTTTGCCAGACGACCGTGATTGCAAGGCCTCGTCATCTGAATGAGTGCGCGAGCTTGACGATGCATCGCTAGACCAGGCAATGTCGCCAGATAAGGGTACTATGTCTGGCCGCTGAAGCTGCACACTCGCATTGACGGTGATCGAGATGGGCGCGGATACTTGACGGGTGAAGAAGTGCTCCTCTACTTCCGATCTTCGCTTTCCAAGGTTAGCATAGTCGATTTGTATAGTCGCATCCGTCAGTCTTGTGCGACCGATAACCTCGATGGTGAACTGCGCTTCAGCGCCAGGCTTGATGCTCGGTGATTCCTCGGCCTCATCCTTGCACCAGCGCAAGGACGGATGATGGGCGAGCTGGACTTCCAACTCATGCAATTCGGCTGCAGGCAAGTCTTTATTGGAAGTCGCCGCTTGTATCGCAGTCGTTGCCGTATCCTGGAAGGAGATGTGGACAAAGTCGACAGTTGTTTCAGTCGAAGTATTCTTCACTGTAACAGTAAATCGTTTCCTTTCGCCTTCGAGCACCATGACGGCTGATTGTGGTAACGAAACATTGGTGACTATAATGACGGGCTGGTCTGGGATCACCGAAAACGTCAAAGACTCTGGCTTTGGCTGAGAAGTTGCTCTACTGTCGATGGATGGTGCGATTGCCGAGGAGGGCCGGGATGTCGGTGCCCCTAAACATGCCTTGAGGCCCATGCGCTTCATTTTAGCTTCTCTCTTTGGCTTCCATGGCTCTGGGAATATGGGGAACAGCCGCTCTCTGCAGCCGATAAGCTTGACGTAGCATCCAATGATCTTCAACGATCCTGATGTCCGCGCAGTCCCTGTGATCTGAAACTTCTGAGTTCTGTAAGGGCCCAGTAGGAAGTGTTCCTCCAGCGCGACAAACTCAACACCTTCAGCAGCTATCTTCAACGACTCTACGCCAAGCTCAAACTCATATGGATTCTGCATGGCTATGACGAAGCGATAGTGCTCATTCGCAACCAAGACTGTATTTGCAGCATTTGTTTGCGGCTTCTTCAGCCAGGCATTGTGAAGAAAAGGGCCGTCTTTTCCTTGGCTGTCCGACTTCAACTCGATCCCCTGTCTTTGAGTTAAGCGGAGAGGTTCCATTTCCTCGAGAATGAACAACCCGCGCACGAGGAAGTCATCCCAGTATTCTGTTTCTACATGTTGTAGTCCAAGCTTCTTAGCGGCAGTGACGGTTCTCGAAATGTTGGAGTAGAGTCGGATCTGCTCATCTCGGGGCAGAGAGACGAACACGTCGGTGCTATTAGGTCTCGGTGCTGTTCCGGGACCCGCCACCCGAAGCAAGAGAGCAGTGAAATGGAGGACGCCATTAAAGTCTGGTAATGCTTCGCAGAAACTCAGACACGTTCGTAATATCTCTAGCTTGAGACTCAAACTTCCGAAAGAGCGCAAAGACGATATCGCTAGTATGGTGTCAACGACGCGTTGACTAGCAATACTGTCCGATGCACTTTCCGCGTTCTCATCTCTCTGACTGGGCATCCCGATGTTGGGCATGTTTCCTTTCGAGTTCGGTATCCCATATATCCGGCCTAGCAAGCCTAGGAATTCCTCAATCCCATTCTCGACTTCGCCTTCGCCTAGATTGAGAGCACCACTCCCGGAGCTTCCGCCGCTTGCGATGTTGAGAGCCGCAAGGCCAGCAGCTGGATGTACTCCCATCTCTGCTGCACCAACCTTGCGGGCCTGTATCAAGCCAGGAACCAAAGACGTGATAAACTCCTTCATGACGATGGCTTTCTTGCGTTGTAGCCCCAAGGACGATAAGATCGAGGCAACACCAGCAAGCACTACGACGCGGTCTGTGGGATTCATGCCCGAGCTCTCGGCTGGTCCAGGTAATGCACGGAATAGCATAGAGGCTATATCATTACGCGTAGGGTGTACACTAAGCCTCGGAACCGAAAGGCGTGGCTTTTGCTTGTATGGCGTATTCTGCACAAGCTGGCGCAATGCATCATCATCTAGAAAGCCTCCGGACAAGTTGATGGCGGCCAGCAACTTGGAGAAGCGTATTACACATTCCGAAAACGCGAGCGGCGGCAAAGATTCGCCAGCGAAATTGGCCGCACGGGTATATAGGTTCAGTATCATGTTGACCATGTCTGGAAGCATGGAGTTCAGAGCGTCCAGTGCGTTATCATGTTTGTGAGGTTTGGCGGGAGTCGAAACGTCAGAGACACTACTCGACGGTGTGTGAGTGGGTGACTTGTTGCCTCCAGACTTATCGGATGTCGGATAGCAGATTGGGGGTATCTTAATAGTCAGTAAAACGATTAGACTGACAGCATATAAGAGTTAGACTAACCTGGAAGTCCATGCCTGACCATGCAAAGAGAAGCATACAGACCATGATGTGTTCGAGAGCTTTAGCATGCCACAGATGGTCACTTAGAGCACGTGCTCTTGTCGCGGCTTCTGTGAGCTCTCGTACAGCCTCGACCCACTGGCCTGCGCACATGTACAAGGTACCGATCACGATCCCAATACGACCGCGTCCCTTGTTTCGAGCTCTTTCACCGACCCCGCCGGAACCAAAACCTGTAATCGACACGCGGTCCGCTGCGTTCTTGGTTGCGGAGCTAGGCCTGGCGGGATTGCTGTTTGTTTGGTGAAGCGTATTGGCAGCATTGATACCGGAAATTTCGTCGAAGGTTGTCGGGGGTGTGCGTGTACCTTGTGCGCTCAATGAAGCGGTCCTAGGGTCTTCGGTAGACAGGGGTCCTCCGGAACTCGATGGCAAGACAGGCATTGACGCGCGGTGACCGTCCTTCAGCGCATTTCCTACGGGTGACTCCGGTCTACTCCCACTTGGTGTTTGCGAGTTGCGACGCGAGAATTGTGAAGTAGAGTCAGATGCGGCCCAGCTTGGCGTGAGCTCCGCTGTGCCATTTTGAGAAGCGGGCGAAACTAAAGTAGGAAGTGCCTGTATGGACTTTGCTAGTGTGGTCATCTCCGCCAGCAAGGTTGCAGTCAGATCGCACATGAAAGTCTTCATCGTCGTGGTCTTTAGCTGTGATCTTGGCGGGATCAAGAGTGTCTCTTGTGGTAGGCGCGGATGTCGTGATGGAGTTGCTGAATCAAACAGCATGATGCTGTGGAGATATGCCCGAGGAAACTGTTCTCTGAGATCGTCGATACCGAATCGAATAGCATTGGCTTCATCATCGCCGGCTGGAGGCTCTTCAAATGTCGTGCTTGGGGTTCCATCAGTCCCACGTGATGGCTGCAGCCAGGCATATTCGGACGCGTCCCCAATTCCGATGACCAGTAGAGGCTCTCTGAACTGTTCGAAAGGTGACAGTGATAGATGAGATGCTGATGGCATAGAAGTCGATAAGTCATAAAGTAAAGTTCCGTCAGGCCATGCTAAAGGAGAGAACATATCTATCGTTGCCAAGATCAGCAAACATCAGAGCTGATTTGGCACATGAGGGCTCATACTCCGGTCAGGTCGCGGATCAGGGCTGATATCGCCCAGTCGAACCAGCGACTCTTGCTGCAAGAGGTCGACAAAGGCTATGAAGCGCGAACGCTTGATGCGACCCACGGGGAGAAGCAAGGCCCTAATGCGCGCAGGCGCGATCGGGGACAGAGGGTCGACTGCCATCGCAACATCTGGAAGCTGAAGACCTAGTGGCCAAAAACAATATGCTTGATCAAGAAGATGACGATGTGCTGGCGGGTGCTTGCATGATGCGTCGAATATTCGGACGGTGAAACGGTTGGCGATCCTCAAAGCTTCGGCCTCGTGGCGGTGGCCCGAACAAAGAAGACTAAGCCGCTTTCGGTGTTGGCCCCTGCGTCAGCGCCTGCAACAACAAGTGCCACACGAAACACGACATCTCACCCACACCCCTTCGCCTCCCACCAGGCTGCACTGTCCTCTTTGATATGTTTCCTACGTCTTGCATAGCGTGAGCATATCCGGAGTTTGTCTTTTGTTGCGTAACGTTATTCTGCGTCTGGCTGGTCCTCCTGTCTTCGCCACCGCCGCCCACGGTTCTCACAGGCCGCCTGGTCCACGAGCACATTCTCATTACAAGCACATCCGCATTCCGGACGTATTTCACTCGGCACCGTTAGCGGGGTAGATCAAGAAGACCTTTTTACGTTTGGAAGACTCATAATCCTATTTGATACAGCCCCGGGCTGTTAATACCATCAACTCCGAGGTCCTAGCAAACACATCGCCACTGTAGCTTCAGATCTCCAAAAGACATCGTGCTGCACACCTGCGGAAGGCAACTTCAAAATGGCAGCGATAGATTTTGCGCGGCTGCGCAACCAAACGATGGCCGATGGCTTCGACAGCGAGGTCACGGTCAACACCCGGGCTTTGATAGACAAAGTTCTAGCGCGTTACTCCAGCGAGCACACAACCTTACGAGAATTGATACAAAATGCTGCAGATGCGAAAGCAGATCAAGTCATCATCAAATTCGAGACCGACCCATCTCTTACTGTTCCTACACCTCAAGGCGCCGATGACCCCATTCTACTGAAGCACATCATTCAACATCACACCCTCAAGCGACTCGTTGTTAGCAACAACGGTCAGCCATTCACGCCCGCGGATTGGAGTCGTTTGAAAAGCATCGCGGACGGTAATCCGGACGAAACGAAGATTGGGGCTTTCGGTGTCGGATTCTACAGCGTGTTCGCCGATTGCGATGAGCCCTTCGTCGTGTCAGGAGACAGAACTATGGCGTTCTACTGGAAGGGTAATATGCTTTCAACCAAAGCCGCCCCAGTGCCGGCTGAACATGAATCGAGAGACACGATTTTCATGCTGGAATACCGGCAAGCGAAAGTCGAATCTGCGTCTTACAACCCATCAAAGCTTCCGAATTTGCCCACGCTGTGTCAGTTTCTGGCCACGAGTCTCACATTCGTTGGTCTGCAAAGTATCGAGCTTCACGTGGATGACTACGTCGTTGCGTCGTTCACCAAGAAGATCTCACCCCCAGAAATGGTCCGTGTGCCGAACGGACTGAAGACTGAGACCGAAGGCGGCTTGATGCGGGTGACTGATGTCACGCAACAACACTCTCAAATCGATGCGGCCTGGATGAACGTCATTGCTACTGCTCAGATACCCCCAAAGAAAGCTGCCGACCTCGTACAACAAGAAGTTCGCAACGCAGGTACTTCATTACGGAGTTTCTTCTCCAAATTCGCATCTGCGCCTCCTCCGCCGCCCACGAAGAACATCAAACCCGCGGCTGAGAAGACCAATACTATTGAAGAGATAGCAGGCGATTCGACTGGCACCATCTTCTTGCAAGTATGCACTGTGGTGGCAGCCACTAAAGTCTCACGAAACTTCGCTGCGGAGATTGAGCGCGCAACTAAGAAGTCACCTCCGAAGACGACCAAAATCGCTCTTTTGACTTGTCCATACCAAGATCCGTCAGCCACGCTGGCTACGGGCTCCGGCAGTTCAGCTGCGCTTGCCGACAAGATCTTTGCAGAAGTCCTTCCGACAAAATCTGGTCGAATCTTTATCGGATTTCCGACTGCCCAGACGACTGGCTACCTCGCGCACATCTCTGCGCCATCTCTTATCCCGACGGTTGAGCGCGAGAATGTCGACATGAACGCTCGCTACATCTCCACCTGGAACATTGAGCTACTGCGTGTTGCAGGGCTGGCCTGTCGCATCACCTACGCAGCAGAATTGGCAGCTTTGCAGACCCAATTCGGCAAGGAACCTATCGAGACCTTGATCACGAAGACTGCTTACGTGTTCAAACAATACACGGCCAAATCATCGCACCCTTCTACATCCCTTGGAGATAAAATCGACGAGGCGTTCTGGAATTGTTCGAAGGAACGATCCATCGACATCCTTTCGACCAAGGGCGTCATGTCCAGTAAGCGTGTGCGTATGCCTGCAGAAACTCTAAGTTTCCTGGGAGAAGTACCCATGGTTCCACAAGAACTCGCGAATGCAGCAGTCGACTTCATGCTCAATTTACACAATCGCGGTTTCATCACAGAGCTCACAATGCAGGATATTCGTCAAGGGTTAGAGTCACGAGCACTCAGCGAGGATGAACTCTCCGAATTTCTTAAGTGGTGTGGATCTAAGCTGGAAAGCGGCGAAATCGATGTGCCCGGCTCTCGTAGCTTGTTCGAAAATACAGTCGCTAATATCGACATTGAGCCAGAAAAGAATTCTGGCAGGATACTGGCATTGGGCGATATTAGCACGTTTGTTAACCCAGCGCGTATCGGTGCACATCTACCTCTTCCGCCAGACACTATTCCTTTCTCCTTTACCAGAGGCATGTCGATCAAACAACTGCAACTCTTCGGCTGGGTGGAATTGTCAATGGTTCGCTGGCTTCGACACATGACAACACGCCCGCAGCTAGACGAGTTTACTAAGGATGAGAACCTTGCTCTCTCTGTGCTAACACTGACATCCAAGTGCTGGGAACAGCTTGATGGAAATTCCAAGGAGACTGTTGTCAAGATTTTGACCCCACACACGATCTTGCCGACGAAGATGGGCATGCGGCGACCGGCGGAGTCGTACTTCCCTACTGTTAAGCTGTTTGATGATCTGCCAACTGTGACGCCGTTTGCGGGTTCGAAGGAGAAGTTCCTATTGGCGCTCGGTGTTCGGAAGACCATCGATCTTCCTATGGTGTTTGATCGAATGCGAAGTCGCGACGCGCAGCAGTCGGAGAAATCCGAAAAGCCGACCTGGAATCACGTTGACCTTATTCGCTACTTCGCGTCGGTCATCAACGAGATACCTGCGAAGGATCTTAGTCGACTACAGCAGACAGCGTTCTTACCAGGAGATGGTACGCCAGTAAAACCTGGCGAGCAGTTCAAGGCTTCAGACCTTTATGCCCCCGACCCGGCCATTGTAGCTCTAGGCCTGACTCAGATCAAGCTGCCTTTCGAATTCAAGCCCACTACACGAGAGGGCGTATTGCTGCTGCGTCTCGGACTACGACAGTGCCCAGATTCCATCACCGTTGCAAACATACTCCATCGCGCCGGTCAAGCCAAGGATCTCCAGCTGTACATGCGTGCGATGGACTACCTGTTAACGAACTACTACAAGAACAATTACGCTGTGGAGCACCAGAAATTCGCTGCTCTCACCCTCCCGATTTTGCCGACAGAACAGGCTCCGTTCCCGGCGTTGGTTGGTCCGTTCCAGTGCTACACCAATGAGCACGCAGCATGTCTAGGATTTCCCATCCTAAGAAGCGATCTTCGGAGTCATGCCGAGAAGCTGGGGGTTCAGCGTGATCCGAGCATAGGCCCATGTGTTCAATACCTGATGAAGACTCCACCCAAGACTAAGCTTGATGCAGAAATGCAGTTTGCCTATCTTGCTTCGCGCGGATCCGAGTTGGATCAATACAAAGGACTCATACAGAACCTCGCGACTTCCAACATCGTACCAATCTTTCGGAAGTACTACCTCGACCCCGCTTGCAGCGGATTCGAAGATAGATCCAAGAATCAAACTGGCAAGACCGAGATGCGCATCCATCACTACGATCCACCCGAGCATGTTTTCGTGGGTCGTGATCAGGAGTACCGTGGCATCCTCGATTACGTTCACTATGGCGCGGAAGCTACAGTCTTTCTTCTCAAGGTTGGCGCAAAGCATGAGCCGACTACTCATGATCTGGCGTACCTCCTCGCAAAGAACCCTGCTCGGTTCCTCAACACCATCGGGCAAGAGAAATATCTCGATTTGCTAAGAAAGCTGGCCGAACATGCTCCGAATCTGTGGAAAGATAAGGATTTGGTCAAATCACTTATAGCATCGAGGTTGCTTCTTGGCTACCGCGATATCAAAGAGGATAGCAAGAACGTCGCCGATGCAGGCGAAGACGACATTGATGATCTTGACGAGGACAACGTCCATCGCGAGTGGTCGCTCAATAAAGCTGGCGAGATCGTGATTATCGATAACGTCAACTATATGACCCGGTTCCGCGACTTCATCATCGCAGCCCCACAGGAAGAGCTTCTCGAGGAGTTCTACGCTCGTTTCGGTGTCCAGAAAGTCTCGGAGCTGGTCAAGACTGACCAACGCATCGGCACAGTAGCGCGCGACCAGACACCTGCTCAAGATCTTCGACGAGACATCCTGGAGCGTGTACGTCTCTTCCTTCACGAGTATGAACGCGATGCTTCTTCAAAGGCTATCAGACATGACGCCAAGTGGCTGGGTTCTAATCTGACGGTGCAATGTGTGTCGGATATCTCCATCCGTTATTCACTAGCGGAACGCAATGTCGCAACATCCTCACGTAAATCGGCTGTCATCATCAAGGTGCGTGGTACGGGATACGTGCTTAGCATCACGCCGAAATACGATCTCTACGAGGTGTCAAGCGAACTGGTAAGGTTACTTGTATCGCGGCCGAAGCGCAACGACGCCATCGCGCTAGAGCGCATCTTGACTGAGCCTCTACGCCGACTCCAGCAAAAGGGTATCAACGTCGAGCGCATCCTGCGAAAGAAAGAGCATGAAGCGCGTATCGCCAAGCAAGCCGAGCAAGAGCGCGAAGAAGAGGAACAGCAGCGAGTTGCCGAACAAGCCAAGTCTGGTCACGTCAAGTCTGAAGAAAGAGAGAACATTCCACCTGAGACCCCCGAGAAAGGCAAGCATATGCCTGGTGCATTTGGCAGTCCAGAGGGTGGGATGGAGATCGCCAATCACGGCCGTCAACCAGAGGAGCAGGGTCTCATCAACAACTGGGCGAAGAAGCTCGGTTTCAAGAACGCGCCTAGCGCACCTTCCTTCTCCTCCAAGGGTACAGACGGCCCTCAGATCAGTCGCGACATCCAAGCTACGAAATCGAACATTCAGAATGCTATCAAGGAATGTCGGCCAACTGGTATGGAGAACATCAACACCAAACATCACCAGGACCCGACGGAACTCGACCGTGGAGGTTACTGTACCGGCGAACAGTGGGAGAACCTGCACAAAGCGTTCTCGGTGCCTTTCTCTGGCCGTCACGTCGACATCTACTATGGCCGCGACGAGACTGCGCCACTCACCGACCTGCAATCTCACCTCCAAAAATTCCTACCACTCATCTTTGGCCTCACATCAATCTTCAGCGTCAACCCTGCGGCGGTAAACATCTTCCTCGACAAGAAGTCTAACACGGTGGCGTTCAACATGAATGGTAGTCTGTTCTTCAACCTTGCTTGGTTCATCGCCCTGCATAGCGACGGATGCCAGACTAAGGAAGGGAAGCTCACAGCTCTGGACAGTTGGTTCTGCACGTACTGTCACGAGCTTGCGCATAATCTTGTGGCCGACCACAATGCGCGACATAGCTGGTACCAGCAGCAGATCATCATCGAGTATAGTCAGCAGTACCGGGCTGCATTGGAGAACTTTACTCAGGGTCTTTTGATATAGACGGGGCTTGTTTATTACACGGATATACAGGTAGAGTTGCGCATTTCGGAGTCTGAGTAGTATTGCATTATTATTATCTCGCATACGGTCGGACATTCTCCTGCCCTCCAATTTATTTACTCTGTTGTTGATCTGTTTAATACTCATTGTCTTATCATCGTACGCGGTGAGATGAGTGCGCTCACGGTGACTTGGGCATATTATTAGGTCGCAGGTGTTTCATGCTCGATTACTCACTGATCTCTCAGCAAACGGTTCACCCCGAACTCCGACGTCTCCGCCCCATCGCATTTGGGGACCAATCGCGTCTCTTACCGCACTATCACCGCAAACGCAATCCTCACAAACGGTGAGTACCCACCGGGTAGTGTCTCCATTGGACCATCGTGTCTGTATTGCAATTGAGGTGTATATAAACCTCTTTTACTGCTCCTCTCCTTCTACACTCCACTCTCTACCCACTTCTCTTCCCTTTCCCCAACATCATCAACTTCAGGTAGCCCACAAAGTCCCCACGCGTCTCACTGCCTCGACACTAACTCCAACACAGCCAGCATGAGGTTCCCCACTCTCTGCATCACCGCCTTGGGCTTCATCGGCTTCGCCATGAGCCAAGGCAGCGAGACAACCCTAACAACAAGGCCATGCAACAACCCCAAGTACTGCACTACGGTACGCACTCCACCGGCCCGCTCCAACGCCTACACCTCCAAGGAGACCACCGACTCCACCGAGCTCACCCGCACCATCACCGCGCACCGCCGCCAGCTCACCGTAGTCGAGTCCCAAACCCGAGCCAGCGTCCACACCTCCAAGTCCATCAAGACGCACAAGCCGCCCAAGCCCTCCAAGACCAAGACTTCCGGGGATTCTGAAATCCTTAGGCCCTCCGAAGGTTTCTCGGACTCCGTCCGCCCAACTCGTGTCAGTGTTACTGCTCAGCGTCGCCAGGCTCTTCCGACTACTGCGACTTGTACTGAGATCACCGAGTGGGACTCCAAGACTTATGCGACTGCGATCTCTACGCACATTCAATGCGGACCGGATAAGTCTAAGCCTACTTGCTCTACCTCGTACGAATGTGGATGCCATTCTTCTGCCTTTACGCGGGACGATAATCCCGATATACACTTTTGCTGGCCCATGGCGACTAGCACTATCTTCCCCCCGGACTATGGTGGTGGACGGTCCCAGCGGTGGGTCGCAAAGCAGGCGAGGGCCACTCATGCGCCTAGGGCAGCGTCTCAGGATCTTGGAGGTCGGTCTCAGCGTCTTGTTGCCCGTCAAGCGGTGCCGACATCGACTTGTTCTCCGGGCCATGTGGGAAGCGACTGCAGCGTTGTCGTCTCACCGCCTAAACCGACGAAATCTTGTCCTCCGGGTTGGGTTGGGCCTGACTGCCCTTTCGCAAGTCATGTTCCAAGCACCCCGACGGCTACGGCTACCAACGATATCTACGCTCGCCAAGAGGCTGAAGCGAGTGGTAACCCAGTCTACGTTGTCACGGTCACGCATATCAGGCGTGTAACCGCCCGTCAAGAAGCTGGACCGACTGATCTAGTCGAGGTCATGACGAACACGAACACTAAAGAAGCTGGACCCGTTCACCCGATCGTTGTCATTACGGTCACTAAAGCCCATGATATCGACGAACGTCAAGAGGCTGGGCCGACTGACCCAGTCTACGTTGTCACCGTCACCAACACTATCGCTACTACCGCCCATCAAGAATCTGAACCGACTGACCCAGTCTACGTCGTCACAGTCACCGACACCAACGCTGCCAATCCACATCAAGAAGCCGAACCGACAGACCCAGTCTACGTCGTCACCTTCACCAACCCCCTCTCTACCACCGCCCATCAAGAACCTGAGCCGACCGACCCAGTCTACGTCGTCACCGTCACCGACACCCACGCTGTCAACGCACGTCACATACCCGACGAAATTTCTGCTTCCCTTCCTCCTGTGGTAACGGCAGCGGATTATGGTTGCCCTCCGGGTACTTGCGGACCAGCTTGCCGTTCCGGTCACTACTGCAACAAACTGTTTGGTCGTGTTGCTGCTGGGGAGGGTGGTGTGGAGGATGGTGTTTCGAAGGAGCCGGCGGCTTCCGAGGAACCTGTGCCTACGAGGGGGGGTTAGAGATGGCGTGGTGGTAGTGTTATGGTGGGGAGGTGTTAGTAGGTGGTATGGAGGGGGGTAGGCATGAGGATCGTGAGGATTTGATCAGGAGTAGTGGTGTGGTGGTTTTTGGGGAGAACATGAAAATGGTGGTCTGAGGTCTTTGCTGGTCTAGCTACTCACCTCTAGCACAAGATACGAAAATGACAGCTTGTCCACCTCGTAATCTTCCTCTCTTCCACATTCTCAAACATGTATCTGCTCCTACTCCGTCCATTACACCCCAAACCCCTCCAAACCCGCCTCCGTACTCTCAATCACACCCGGATACACCACACCCCCCTGCCTCCTAACCTGATCCATAACCCGCATAACCACCTCCGTCTCCTCCAAGCCCATCACCTCACTCTCCATCTTCCCATCCCGGATACACCTTGCACACTCATCTGCTTCCCAGAACATACCATGACCACCCCCAGGAATGCTCTTGAACTTATCAACGACCTCGTACTCAAAGTCCGCTAATTTCCCGCGTTTCTCATTAGCAGCAGGCGTTAACGTGTACGTACGCGGTCTCGGCGCGTAGTCGACAGTCAAGTCGCCCAACGTCCCTTGGATCCTCACCGCATCACCCCCAGGATTAGGATATCCCGCATTCGGCGTCGTAGCAACAACAATACTCGTCCCCGCCACGCCCTGCGCCCCCGACCCCGGAAAATGACAAAGCACAGTCGTCGTCTCATCAACGCCCGTCTCATACTTACTAACCGCCGAACTCACAACGGGTTCTTGTCTCTTCTCCTGCGGTTGGCAATGCCATAACGCCATAACCACCCACGTTAAACTATAAATCCCCAAATCCAACAACGCGCCGCCCGCGAGATCAGGATTCACCATCCTATGCTCCGTCCCGAATTCCTTGTTCACGTCATTCCAGAAACTAAAGTCGGCGAATACACGCTTTATCTCCCCAAGTTTTCCTTCTTTAATGATGGAGCAGACTTCCCGTGAAAGAGGGAAGAAACGTGTCCATACGGCTTCCATCATGAACCTGCCCTTTTCTTTCGCTAATTTCCTGAGTTCCTGGCATTGCGCCGCATTCACAGTGATGGGTTTCTCAACGAGTAGATGTTTTCCGGCGTTGAGACAGAGGCGGGCGTGGTGGTAGTGGTGGGAATGGGGGGTGGCGATGTAGATGATGTCGACATTGGGATCGGAGACGAGGTCTGTGTATGAGCCGTAGGCGCGTGCTGTGTCGGGTGCGCCAACAGATGTAAGAAATTCCTTGGCACGAGTTGCCGACGTGGAAGATGCTGCTGCTGCGACGACATGACGGATATCGGATGCATCGCGGGTTTGGGGGTTGATGAGAAGGTCTTTTGTGAATGCTGGAGTGGTGTTAGGAAGGGCAGGGTGAGGAACATAGTGAGGCTATACTTGTTGCTATGCCTCCCGTCGCTGGAATCAGTTAGCATTCTCTCATCTATATTTGAGCTCAATTGTGCATACCCAAGATACCCCACCTCAACGTGAATGGCTCCGAAGTCATGTTTGCGAAGTTGTATTATCCCGATGTCGGGACGAAAGAGGAAGACGGAGATGAAATAGTGAAATGGGGAATACTTCCTTTGTAGCTCCATCGCTATATATACAACCCGATCCTATGTCTTGTGCGCCCTAGGGCACATTCATGCTGCAGGCACATATGTAACATGCCATAGTAGGGCGTTGACAACCTCTCGATTAGAGTACCCCGCAGCGGGCGGTTTCCATGTCAGAGGGCCTGATGACGCGAAAAGCGGAGAGACGGGATGCTATCCGCCTTGTCCTTCCATATCATCGCTCATCAAACTGTTGATGTACGCATCCGTCTCAACTTGATAAAATGATGCGTGGTATTCCGGGTATATACATTTTGAAGCCTCGTGGTCCCTCCACGTACCGTGATAACAATGCTCCAGCAAGTGCTCATAGCTCAATGTAACCATCCGCCGTCCTCCATAGTGTCGACTTCCTTTTACGGGTCGCGACTCGACCCGATATACAGCTGCGACTGCGATCGCAACCAATTCCGGAATGTGCCAGTTTGAGGTATGCCCTAGACCTTGCGCATGGCAAGCTTCTTGCGTGCCTGGATAGTGTAGGCGTATAGGGCATCCTTGAAAGCGAAGAGGAAGGCGGCGGTGATGACACTCTGGGTGACCTTGGGTCCGATGCCTGTGACCGGTTAGCACATCTTCTCTCCTCCTTCGAATGCTTCTACACATACCTCCATACAGGCCAGTGTATCCCTCCTCCCTGATGATGCGCCTGAAGGTGGTCAACATGTCCTCCCTCGGACCATCCCTGCCCGCAACGTGCATCCTGCTCTTAACAGTGATGTACGGGTAGGTGATGCTAGTAGCCAACAGCTTGCCCAGCGCACCAAGGTAGAAGGCATCCTTGGGGGTAACCCTCCTCCGCTTCTCCAGCATCTGCTTCAGCTGCTCGAACACGGTGTATTGGAGGATCGGGTTGATGACCAAGACCAACGCTGGCATGACACCCGCGAACAGGCGCGCGGGGCCCTCATCGCGGACGAGGGCGAAGAGCGTGCCAAGCGTCGATGGCGCTTTCTGTGCGGGTGTAGGTGCGCCCGGGAGCGACTCATCGGAGGCTTCGGATTTGCGCGTCGTCATGCGCGTGTTGACGACCCAGATGGGGTTGGTCATGAGGACGGTTGCGCTGCCGGCGAGGGCGCCTGCCATCATCGACTCGACCGTGGTGAGCTTGGAGGAGGCGCGACCGGCCTTCAGCGCAGCCTTCTCGAAGAAGGAGCGGGTCCATTCGTACCCTGATGCCGTCAGTACTTTGATGTATCCTTCAGAAGTGCATTGTCCTACAGTAATAGTAGACGAAGTTTGTTACGCTGATGCCGAAGAGGGCGGAGTCGAGACCGGCGTAGAGGCCTGCGACACCCTCGCGCTTAATGATGCGGCGCGCGGCATTGAGCGTCGACGACTGTGCGCGCTTGGATTCAACCTGGGCGCGGGTAGAGAGGGTGATGAGCGGGTAGCTGGGGGTTGTTAGCAGCCCGCATCGCATCGTCGCGATGGCGCATACGTCAGGGCCATGGACAGCAGTCCTCCACCAGCGCCAGCCAGCGCATGCGCAACATTGTCGCTCTGCTGAGCCGCCGTGCTCTGGGGCACCGAGGAAGTCGACTCGATGAGCTTCTCCTGCGCCTTTTCCTGTGTTTGAGACATGTCGAGTGTGGAATTTAGTCGCGCGGGCGTTGAAGAGGGGAAGCGGGCGGTTGTCGCGACGGGAGGAAGGAGCAGCCGATAAGCCGATGGGATTGGGAAGGTTAGGATAAACAGTGAAGGAGAGGGTATCAAAAGGGAAGCAGCTTCAAGTCTCGTCGGATGGTCTTCGTCTCCGCATTTGAGCTGCGGCTCCGGCTGGCTTGTGAACGTCACCAAGCGTTTCCGGGGTAAGACGTACAACCGAGGCAACAACTTCCCCCGATCTAGTCGCATGCGGTAATCCTCTCCAAACTACCAACATGTGCAATCTCCTCGCCTCATGCACTGCACAACAAACATGTAATCATCACTCTTGATTGGTCGTTGCTACTGGATTATTCTGCAACTACCTCCCGTATATCTTCCTCTCTGCTACCCGAAACGGTACATAGAGCACCGCTGCCAGCACAACTGCGACCTCCAACCCGATGTCGCCCGTAGTCTCCGCGATGGGTCCTGTCCACCAGATCTGTCCCATACACGGGATGATGAGGCCAAAGGAGAGCAGGAACGCGCTAATTGCTGCGACACCGGGTGGCAGCTTGCTCGGCTCGTCCCACGCCTCTTCATCCTCAGTATAGGCCATGAAGCTGCTGCGTCGGAACAACACGTGTTCGGTGATAGCGATGCCAATGAAGGCCGCACTCCAGTACCCGATGACGCCGATGAAGTTCTCGAGGTTGAGGAAGAAGCTTGAGGAAGCCTCGACAGCAACGCCAATTACGATGCCAGTAATGACGATGCTGAAGAAGATGCGCGGGATGCGGAAGAGCCAGGGAAGGAGCATCTGCAGGTTTAGTGTTACGCTGTACATCGTTGCCGACAGGTTACCCAACATGCTAAAGGCAAGCACGACTGTGACGAAGCGACCAAACCCGCCAGCTGGTTGAAGCATGGCCGCAAGGACACCACTCGCTGCGTTGACGTCGTACCCAGCCTGCCATGAGGCAATGTTTGGCGTCGCACCTCCCATTGCTGCACCGAGGGTCATCAGCAGGATCGTAGGCAGCGCAAGACCGGTGTAGGTGTAGAGCGCGATCCGGAAAGGAGGGGCCTTGGGATGCATATATGTCGAGAAGTCGCTCGCGAGTGCAGCCCATGGGAGCATGAAGCTCGCCACGAGACCGCCAAACGAGAGGACCTGTGATGCCGTGGCAGCTGGCGCTGCTACCTGCTGGCTGAGGCTGCTACCCCCGCATCCTGCTGCAATGATAAGTGCGGCCAATGCTGGGATCCATGCCCAGCGCTCATAGTGATGCAATACTCCGAAGCCGCAGAAGGAGATGACCAGCGACAGTATGGCGATGATGACGATACCCACCGTGGCGTTGATGGTCGCTCCGTCCTGCACCGCCGACAGTGCCATACCACCAATGACGCTGTCGACAACGCAGAAGCCCGTCAGCGTTGCAAGGTTGAGCAATATCAACAGAGAAACAAAGTATTTCCCGAAGGAAAACCTCGCCTGGACCAGCTGTCGCATACCCGTCTTCGGCCCCCACGTACACATGTACGCCACCGGCACCGTCGACACGAGGGTAAAGAAAAGAATAACCAGCGCCGCGTCCCTCAGACTAAGAGCAAAAGACATTGTGCCCACCATGCCAAAAGTCACACTGCATACCCGTTAGCCATCATGCAAGGCCACCACTCCCCAATTGACCACTTACGGCAACGGATTACAACTCATGCAAAACCAAAGCGTGAAGATCTTTGAATACTGCGTCTCTGTCCTATCCTCATACGGCACAGGCGTACACCCTCTGAGCTCAACATCACCTTTCTTTTCCAGAAAACTCAGCACCCCTCTCCACCCTCCAACTCTTTCGTGCTTGCCCACCGTGACATCGCCATGTTGCTGCTCCACTCCCACGACTTCCCCAACCGAGAGATTCGGCCGCTTGATGTCTTCCTGTTCCCGCGAAGGAGCCCTAGGAGTACTCCCCACCCTGCTACTGCCTACACCTCCATTCGGGGCGTCTGCCATCTCTTTTCTCGGACCCGTGGTGTCTTGGCTCGCAGCACCGTTTTCGCCGCTCCACCCCGAGATATTGCGCGTGTAAAGTTTGTCAGTCGTGCGTAAGGGACCCGAGAAGATGGTACAGACGCCGTTGACGACCCACTCGCTATGTCCGTCTACGGCTTGCAATGCGAAATAATAGTGTGAAACTGCTCAGTCGTGTGATGCGATAAGGCCCCGGCGCGACTATATACCTGAATCATTTGCTCCACCCAGTACAACGTCGTTATGACTCTTTGCTTACCCCATAGTGGCGGGCTGGTGACTATCGCGAACAGAGATTTTTTGCAAACACGACATTTCTGGTTCGCGCATCCTGTGCCCGGCAAGGCTAGACGCGCACCCGTTCGGCACCGAGCGCTGCAAAATGGTTTCAATGCACGAATGCACGCATCCCACAACAAAGGGTCCATGACGATCTGGCCCACCTCGCGCGCTGCTAAGCCGACAACCGCATGATAGCCGTCTAATAACCGCGCCTTGACTGTGTGCAGCCGTAGCTTCAGGATGCTACTCCGACCATGACGGAGGTGGATGTGCGATGCGTATGCCGTGGTGTGCATGAGGTGGTTGTCGGCTGCATGCTTGCTCGCTGCGCAATGGCCTGATTATAGACGCGCTTGCCGACTTCTCGCCGGTCTGCCGGACCTTCCCCACGGTCTTGACCGAGATGGGCGACACTCGTCCAACCACACTGCGTGCGGTGCTTGATACTCCGACGAGGGCGTGTAGCGTCCTCGGGGAGGGTGATGTTAGTTATCATGGGCGTTGAGACGCTGCGGCGTCGCCTTGCATGAGGCTGTCCCTCTTCGCTCATCTCCTTCTGCTGCGCTCATATTTGGAATCTGGTTATGGCTGCCGACGAAGAGAACAAGCGTGAACCTATACCGGTCGACGAGGCTGCTGTTGCACCTGAGCTGCCCGTAGAAGGTGAAGTCGAAGTCCCATATAGCATATACACCAGCAAAGAGAAATGGCTCATCGTAGCTATGGTCGCGTTGGCGGGGTTCTATAGGTACACTTCTTTCCTTTCATCTCATCTCATCTCAAGATACACACATAGAACAACAACTAACACCACCATCAGCCCCCTCCCCGCAAACATCTACTTCCCAGCCATCCCAACCCTCGCCCGCGCCTTCCACCAAACCTCCGAAGCCATCAACCAAACCGTCACCGTGTACCTAGTTTTCCAAGGAATCAGCCCTATGCTCTGGGGCCCCATCAGTGACCGCTACGGCCGCCGCCTCGTCTACCTGGTATGTCTTAGCATCCTCGTCGCCTCGTCCATCGGCCTAGCCCTCTGTCCAACCAGCCACTTCTGGCTGCTCCTCTTCCTGCGCTGCTTCCAGTCCGGCGGCAGCGCCAGCACCATCGCCCTTGGCGCCGGCGTCATAGGCGATATATCCACGAGCCGCGAAAGAGGCGGCTACTTTGGCATGTTCAACCTCGGTCCTATGCTCGCTCCGTGTATCGCACCTGCGATTGGGGGCGCGTTATCGCAGGGTCTGGGTTGGCGATCTATCTTCTGGTCCATCGTCATCATGGTAGCGGTTTGCCTGTTGTGCATCGCGCTTTTCCTCCCCGAGACCCTGAGGAGCATCGCGGGTAATGGCAGTATCCCTGTGCCCCGCCTTCAACGCGCTATCCTCCCTATCGTGGGCCAAAAAGCAACGAAAGAGGCCTTCGACCCGGATTCCCGCGCTAAGGCTAAACACTCTGTCAATCCGTTTGTGCTCTTTACGTACCCTGATGTCATCGTCCTGCTCACTTTTACCGGCCTGGTCTATGCGGTCAATTACACAATCACCGCCACCATTTCTTCGGCTTTCGCGAAGATATACCCGGAGCTGTCGGAGACGGTGCTGGGGCTTTGCTATTTGCCTGTTGGTGCGGGTATGATTCTGGGTTCTACCATGACGGGCAAGATGCTGGATTGGGAGTACAGACGTATCAAAGAGCGGTGTGGTGATAACTTCACCATCGAACACGCCCGGTTGCGTATTATGCCGTTTTACCTCTCCCTTTTCATCGTCTGCGTCATTGCTTGGGGTTGGACGATACAGGCTAAAGCTCATATCGCTGTTCCCCTCATTCTTGGCGTTATGCTGGGTTGGACGTCGATTGGTATTCTCAACACTACCATGACACTCAACATCGATATCTTGCAGTCACGCAGTTCGGGCGCGACGGCGTGTACGAACCTAGTGCGCTGCTCGCTGGCTGCCATCCTGGTGTCTATCATCGATCGCATGGCGAGTGCGTGGGGTGATGGCTGGACGTATACGTTTTGGGGCGGTATATGTTGTTTGTTGATGCCGCTTATGTTGCTGGAGATCAAGATGGGGCCTGTGTGGCGGAGGAGGCGTGAAGCTAAGGAATTGGAGGCGGAGAAGGCATGATTTGGTTGTTAAGAGGGGATAGGAAGAGGTTATGAGTGAAGGTCTTTGGTTGGAGAAAAGCATTATACCCTTTTGTTGTTAGTTTAGCATAGCGTTGCATAGTTTTGTGTTGAATCGCATTGCATTGCAGATCTAAGGAAGCCCTGATACATGCGAGCGTGTCTGCTAGCTAACTTTCAAGAGACTCGTAGGTCGTTCGAATGACGTAGTCCAAGGGACTGCCTACTGATCTGATCCTCGAATATGATTTTGCGACGTTCAACTGCACCTCATATCAGGCGTCGTCTTCTAATAAGTAAGTGAGAAAGTCTTCTAGACAGGGAAAGTCCAATCTCAGGTCCGCCGAAGGATGTGCGATCACGACATTTCTGCCCGTTGGTTCCGAAACACGACCCCGGACGTAGTAGTACGCGGGCCACTGATGACCATTCACATCCACATCTAGCTCTTCCCCCTCCGATCGCTCGTCTCTATTGCAAGGCAAAACGCAAAGAAACCTTAGCGCAGATCCGTGGTCAACCATGAAACGGAACACCTGGCTTGCAAATTCTTGCATGAGAACTTGACAAAGAGGAACATGGCGATCTGCGGGTACCACCTCTTCGCCATCACGGTCCAAATCAATCTTAGGGGAGTTGAGGATGCGCAATACATCTAGTGTGGGATGCGTAGAGAGTGCTGACTGGATTCAGTTAGCACTTATAACGTACTCGAAGCGATTGAAAGCTTACTAGCATAGACGAAAACTCCACGTCAGGCTTAAAGTTGATACCAGGCTGTATATCAGAACTCATAGTTACCACTGGCATGTTGAGTGCCAACCACTTCAACTTAGTACAAGCTCGCAGTAAAGTTGACATGTCTGTATCAGGGTAACGACGGGCTGGTTCTGACCTCCCAGTACCTATCATGAGCGAGTGGAGGGATTGACCATGTGTTATTATGTAGTCTTTGTCCACCAACCCATGCGACTCGAGCGCTAGTCGTAGAATTCTGAGCTTCGGACACACTTTGAGTAGTCCTTCGATAGATTCCACTGTCTTTTGTGCCCCTTGGAGATGAAGTGGGAGTGCAATACAAAGATCTTGCAAGTCGCCAGTTCCGGAAGCATAGTATGAAGACAGTCCTTGCATGAAGAGTACGTGATGATCGCACCCTTGCACGTCCAGAGTGCACAGCTTGGAGAGATCGAGACTCTTGCAGATGGCTTGATGCCCAGGTCCTATAAGCCTCAGACCGTATAGTCGCAGTATTGTAAGACTCGCGAACAGCGGAAACTCCTTTGCATGACCCAGGATTGCGCACAGCGAGGTCTTCTTGTACTGAACCAACGAATGTGAGGTCAGTAGCAGTTCCTCTAGTCTCGGACACATCTTGGAAATAGATTCTATGCTCCTAAAAATGCGCTTCTCTGACACTTGGTGTGGGATAATCTCCAGTGTCATGGACGAGATGTTGGTCAGTGATAAACCAATCCACGTGTGATGCTCCGCAGAGTCAAGAGTAGTCGACTTCGATAGCCCCGGAGTAGTGAAATAAGTGAAGGTATCCAGCAGCTTGAGTTTGCGCTGGGATTGCAGAAGCATATGAAATGTGAGGGTCGTGATGTTGGCAGAGCTCGCAAAAGTCCAGAGTCTATCGTTTGGAATCGCGGTGAGGAGCATTTTCACAAAGTCTTCTCCGTCGGCCGAGCTTGCAGAGTCACCTACGTCCAGCTTCCGAACATTGCTCGTGATTCTGGACTCTGGATGTAGCAGTGTCGCAAGCTGTCGAGTAGAGACATCGCGAAAGTCTGTCTCGAGCTCTCCCCACATCGTGGGCGCCATCAAATCTCTCAGTGCGCGGCTGACAAGGCAGACGCTACCTTGGTCAGGCTTTGATCGAATCTGCTTGAACTATCAGCGCTTTCCATACGTGTGAGGATCGCTACCACTTACAAACGCGAATACATTGCCGACCATTTCGGGCGGCAAGTCGGCGAAGGTCGCATACGCCATATTGCGTTTGGGAGGTCGCTAGAGTCGGTCGATCAATGGCGCAGTCGTGATCGAAGGAAGGTGGTGACTAGGAAGTGCCCAGGTAGAGTGAGAGCAATCGAGGTGAGGGCACGTGGCTCGTGCGGTGTTTGCGCAAGCCTACGTGTACCGCCAAGACCTGTGGACGCAGAAAGGGTCCATCACGGCAGGTGGGCATAGGAAAGAGAGCAATGCTACTCAGCCATGTCTTAGTCCGACTTTATGCTGCAGCCTGGAGATATATACTGCGCCCTCTCTCTTATGGATCCATCATCAGTACCGTCGGCGCAGTGCTTTTGTGCGCCAGATACTGGATGAGCAAGTCGTCATCCACCGAGTCCACGGGTGTGGGTAATCTTCACGTTTTTACTCAGTATCTTAGCAGTGGTTCTTGTCGTGCCTGGTAGTGCCTTCCCTAACATGTTGTGATGACAGTCTTCGCGGGCAGTGCCCCGTCGCACCTTCCAACCGCATACCTCACCTTTGCTGGCACCTCACATTCTCTCAAGCCTCACTCTCTACTTCACCATATCCACTCCTGATCACGTCAGTCACATGGCGCTGAAACCGCAACAGACGACGCGGCTACCTCCTCTGGAGTTCTTCAAGCGTATGCAATTTGGACTTCCCCATGCAAAGACGACCACGAAGACAGCAGTGCCTACACTCTGCTGATCGGCTGTGAACCAGAAGATAACTTCACCTTCTACGGAAAGAAAGAACCAGAAGTTGGATAAATGAAATTGAGGCCGGCAAAGAGGGCGGGAAAGAAAAAGAGGGAGAGGTTGCTTCTTCCGCTCTGAGCTGCATTGTGGTGTCGTCGGGGCGAGGATATGGTTCAAGAGCGCCGGGTATTCGATGTATCCGTTCCGGACGTGCCCTTGCACTGTCTTCGTCGCATCTGCTGCGTGGAAATACGCGTACATACAATTTGCGCTTTGGGTGAATGTACGTTCGTCGGGCGCATCGTTTTCTGAAAGATTGCTCAGAAACAGGGTACGTCGGCGTCGGCGTTGGCGCGTGATGACGTTTGAAGGTCCTATTTAACCGTCAGCATAGGTAATCAACCCTGCTCACACTCCACCATGTTGGAATGGTGTTCTTTTCCACTTACTCCTATCACCCCATACTAGAGAAAAAATAAATTAGTTCGCAGACTACGTTGAGTTAAAAATTTGCAGAATAGGTGGCCTAACATCAACGTAGGCTCCAGGGTGTTCAGTCTTTTCTTAGGGTCCAAGGTTAACGTGCTACCATGCCCTTTGATCAAGTCGAGTTCATCACGCTTCTGACAGACTACTACGAGTTCTGCAATCGAGTATTCTGGGATGACTCGGTCGTCACCAAAGCGCCCAAAGATGGCTGGCCATCCATCACACAATCCACCATGGCCAACCTGAACAAGACTGACGCAGTCATCGACTTGCTCCGCCACATGCCTTTTGTAGACTTTGTTGAGCCAAACAAAGCCTACGGCAAGCATGTCATCATGAAGAACACTCGCATTCAGGATTACCGCAGCGATGCGATACAGAAACGGATCCGCGACGGGGATCTCGAATACTACGTCGAACCTATAGGCGATCCCTTACCGCCGTCATGTATCTCTTTCGGGAACAGCAACGGGCGTAATGGATACAATGTCGTCATCAACACGGCTGATGGCTACGTCTACTGGGGGGAACCTTGCGGTCTGCCCGACGAGCCAGCGCGAGAGCTCAATGCCGTGGTGCAAGAGCGCTACGCTGGGGACGAGAACGAGCGTTGGCGACAGGGATTCAACATATATCGCCCACGCGAGTTTTTTGCGCTCTGCAAACAACGGTTCCGCGAGCTGCGCTGGATCGGTCTCCAGACGGATATCATCGAGGCGGTACCGATGTACTGGGAGCTTGATGACGCGGACGACGAGTTCAAGTCGCTTGTGCGCAAGATGAGAAGAGCCAGGTGGCCGGGAGACGGGCAAGGACGGGACTGGGACCGAGAGGCATTTCAGGCGGCGCTCGATGTGTATAGCGATGAAGAGGACGGGGATGTCGTACAGGCGGCGACAGAAGCGCTAGACGATACTCACGTTCGCTAGATATTTGGCGTTAGTATGGAAGGGTGAAAGGACTGTGCAAGCCAAGATTGTCCGCGCACTTCGTCCGGAGATCCAGCTGCTCTTAACGCTACACGGCGCGACATCGGGAGTTACGACAGACCCCAATAAGCACAATGGGACGCAACTGCGACTGTACAGCTGGCTCATCATCTTGCAGCTAACATTCCGGCTTAGCAGAAGAAAGAGTGTAGCTCGTTGTAACGCGTTTGTGTGGTTCCGAGATCTGCCTTGCGATGCGACATGCACGGTTGACGAAGCTCACGACGCCCTGGTCGGTCTTCAGTCGCACCTGCACGCTCTTGTCAGCACACACTCGATATCCAGAATCCCTTTCGAAATGCAAAGAATTCGGGCGGTAGATCAGAGAGGTTTCTATGCGTCATGGCTGGACGTGGAGTTCATCGGGAGCAGATGAAGAAGCAGTTGAGGTAGTAGCAGCCTCGATGAGAAGTAAGAAAGGTGTGTCGCGAGAAAAGTAGGAAAAACGCGCAGCTCTTGCATACGGCCAAGAATTGTAGGTATGAACAGGGTCCTTCACCTAGGCCTACGATAGAGCGCATACTAGGTGTTACTCCGATATAGTACACGCTGAAGCATTACTTTACCCTCTTGATTGCATACTACGAGATACAATACAGCTTATAAGCTCATGATAGACATTAGCTAGAGAAGCGCCTGAGGATGAAGTCGCCAGGGTAGTTCCTCGATGTCTTCTCCATCTCAACGCGCGCTGCACCTACTAGATTGCTGCCCGAACTATCTGGAACATTTCCGCGCGTGTGGATATACCAAGGCCAGAAATAACAATCTTCCATCGGCATACCTTCTTCAAAATCACTAGTGTCAAAGGATTGGACTAGGAGGAGTCTCGGGACTGTACCACACTGCGACATGTGACTGAAGATCTGATCGCCGAAGTGTTTCATGGCAGCCTCGCACGACGCACCGAAGCTGCGTTCCTCCATCAAAGGCGTCTCTTCAAATGTCTCCGAATCATAAGAAAATGTGATATCAGGCTCGCTCAGTATTTCCATGGTATGAAGACTGGGATGTGCGGCACATTGTTCCTACGATGCCAATCAATAAAGATACCAATACAAAAAGGACATTACTTACTAGTACATCTTTGAAAGCGGCACAATCCTACTCATTTGCGTTGAATTGAAATCCGTCCCCGACCTGTGTGATATATCCGCGATCGCTAGGTGGCAGATTGATGGCCAGTCCTCTGAGCTTTGTGCACGCCCTCAAAATTACCCCTACTTCGTCTTCCGAGTAGTAGTCCGACTGAGAATCCGTACTTTCGTTTCGGGATTTTTTGATGACGAGGTTACGGAGCGTTTCAGCGTGAGGCAGAAGACAACTTTTGTCGACAAGTTTGCCATTGCGAAGATTTAAGTCGAGATTCTCAAGTCCAGGGCAGACTTTGAGAAAGTTTTCAATGGATTCTGTGGTCTTGACCTGTACATCGTGTTCACCATCGTCATGGTAGGGATCAGGACCAGGTAGATCGATGCACAACTCCCTTAATTTACCGGGTGTCTCAATGTACGATTCTGAGAGACTCTCGAAGAACAGCGACATCGAGCTGCAGTCCCTGAGATGCAACTTCTCTAACCTTGCAACGTCGAAGGTGTGGGAGAACTGATATGAAGCATCCGGTACCAAGCTCATTGCCTCCATTTTGATAGACGTTAGATTGGAGAATAGGCGACTTTCCGGCGATAGCCAGAGCAGTCCTTGTAATGAGATCGGATCTTCATGTTCGCCTGACAATTCCAGCCTTTCGAGACTCGGGCAGAGGTCGATAAAGCTCTGCAGATCCCGGTAGACATCGTCGACCTTGTCTTCCCTCGTGCACTCTAGAATGAGAGTAATCTCCTCCAGTTCAGGCGTCAGCGATGCAACCCTCGCGCGGGATTCCTGGGAAACAATATGTGTGGCACGCGTCGAGCCAAGGCAGAGAGATGGAGTTACTGCATAGATTTTCTCGAGCTTGGTCTGCGATCGCAACAATTGCAAGAAAACCTCATGCTGCATGTCGCCGCCATAGGCCTGGAAAATGCGGAGTTTATCGCGTGGAAGTGCCAAGATCAACGACTCGAGACGGTCATCCGAATCCTCATCCGTAAAGTCCGCAAAGCATAGATTCCGTACATGTGGGAGGATCCCAGAGTTAGGATCTAATAACGTCGTCAAAGAGCGGCCAGGGGAAGAGTCTTGGTGATCACCCAAGCTGAATTCAAGCTTTTCCCATAAGATAGGCGCCATAAGCTCCCGCCATGAGCGGCTGACGAGACATACAGTGCCTTGATCTTTCTTTTGCCGGATCTAATAGATGTATTAGCGCTTTTTGGCTAGCAGAGCGGCAATGCCCGGAACTTACGAAGGCGAAAACATTGACAACCAGCTCAGTTGGCAGATCGGAAAACGTCGCGCTCGCCATGGTGGTGTGGAATCGTGAGCGCGGATTGCTACGATCCTAGGTAGTGAAAGGGGGAAGATTGCGCATCGCGGGTGGACGGCTCAGCATGAACATGGCTCGTGCGACGACGCGTCAATGTGTTGCCCCACCAACCCAACCTTGGAAGGATTCAAGCAGAGAGAGTCGAACCTTACCTGGAGCTCATATGGCACGCGGATCCTGCGAAGGTGTTGTAATCGCAACACTGACTACTATAACATACCGGGTGGAAGAGCAACGTAGAATCGAAGTCGAGAGTGTGCCCAGGTGTGGACCAGGAAGTGAGGCCACAGCGCCAAGGCGCTAATGCGGTGAGAGGCAAGAGCGAGATTGTTGAACACACAACGGCTAGAGTTCGAGGTAGTAGCATAGCGATATCGAAAGCCATGTGTTGAAACATACATATATGTGCGGCAAACGCGATTACGTGAAGCGGTGGTGCCATGGTGTCGCTGAACGTCCAAACGTTTGCTCGCTCCTTGCCATACTACCCTCAGCTGCCCACATACCCGACTCCCACACCAAACGCGTCTTCAACTTCCCCCGTATCCGCGACTCACCATATTCACCCATCAGATACTCGACCCCGCCATACGCATCACAAGCGACTCTTTATCATCCTGCGGATATCTATCCACATGCACCGCCATCACCTCCCTCTTCCCGCTCGCGTCACAAACATACCCTTTACTGAACAGATACGCAGGCCATAGACACTCATCGAAGAGCTGGTAGGTGATACTAGGTCGAGTGTCGAAAAAGATGGGGGCGGTACCGCGTTTCGCCATGAAGCGCATGATCTCCGTTGCGAAGTTCTGGTACAGGACGCGAGCTAGTCGGTGTTCTGAAGCGCTGAGCGAGTCGGTTTTGTGTGCTATTTCGATCTCTCCGAAATTTGGGAGGTTCAACATGCGGAGGGTGTGAAGCGGGGTGTGCTGGGCGAGTACGGCCTGATAAGATTATTGTTAGCTGGATGTATGGACACGGATATTGAGTGAGTGATTCTGTGACTTACGAGCATGGCTTCGAACTCAGTCTCTACATGTGTGAGACAGTTTTGGGGTCTTCCTAGTCTTAAGTCATGAGCTAGATCGATAAGGGAACCTAGGTTCACTGCAGGGAAATCAATGGCGACGTCTGCGAGCTCTGTGCAAGCGTCTAGAATCGCTTTGACGTCTTCCACTGCATATGAGCGCCCTGCCTTGTCCTCATCCGTACCCAGTTGCAGTAAAGTCAGCTTATTAGACTGGGCAATGATAGCGTTGTTGTTTATCAAGGCGTGGCGTGATACGTCCACGATGAGCTTTTCAAGCTTCGGACCAGTCTCGAGGAAGTGTTGGACAGCCTGGATGTCGTTGGCGGGATGGAGTGAATTAGAAGGGAAGAAGATCTCCAACTCAGAGAAATCGGAAAGATAGCTGCCGTCACTGTTGGCGCGTTGTAACAGGAGGCCACCCAAGAATGGGGCCATGTCATTGCAGCCAATTAGTGACAACGTGCGAAGGTTCGCAAAGCTGATGTTACTGAAAATCGCCTTGTGGCTCATTCCAAGGTCAATAAGCTTCAGACGGAGGGAAGTGAGACTTGTTAGAATGGGCTCTTTTATGTCATGCTGTAGGATGTGATGCATGTCCAGGCGGTCGAGTGGACGATTCTCAAAGAGCGTGCCCTCTATGGACAAGGTCTGCAGCTTGGGAACGTATGTGAGAAGTTTGCGGTAGTACTCAAAAGAGCTTTTCGCTAGTTTCGGATAGCAATGAACATATACAGCTAGTCCAGTGAGGTCATTTAGTGGAGGTTCCATCAAAGGACCAGTTGTGCGGATAGGAAGAGGCCCCTTGCCCGCGAAGGCCTCGTCGGGCCTGATGCGGAAGTTCAATTCTTTGAGCTTCCGCTGGGATTTGAGAAGCATATGGATAGTATGGCGGCTCGGTCTCAACTTGGTGGCCATGAAGTGCGTGATTCGGTCGCGAGGTAGGGACGTTAAAAGTAGACGTAATTTGTGCTCGATTTGGTCCATTTCAAACGAATCGCCCGCGACTCGTCGGGGTGTTGCTATAACAATTCGTCGAATATGAGGGAGTATCAAGCTTTGCGAATTGACAAGTGCTTTCATGGACTGAGATTTGCTTAGCAGAAGATCGGTGTTCAACGTGTACCACATCAGCGGCGCAATATTAACGCGCCATTTGTGGCAAACGAGAGAAATGGCTTGCATGTCCTCTTTTCGTCGGATCTCATCAAAGATCATGCTGAGCAGCTCTGTTGGAAGGGCGGAGAAACTCATCTTAGCGGAAGCTGCGTGGAGTTGAGTCGAGAATATCTCGTGTGGGTGGAAGTTGATAGTGAGACTGAAGGGACTTGATAAGCATGGCCAGCGGTGTCGACGCGCAGTGAACAGGAGTTGCCGCTAAGGCAGTCATAGTCCTGGTTTCACAGACGTGCTTGCTGCATTCAATTCACTGAGTCGAAGAAGCCTGACTGCATCACTCGACCCAAGAGGTATGCGCCACATTCGACGACGACGCAGGCTTGCCTCTTGTTCGCAACATGATACCGTCTTAGACTCGATGCGGCGCGACACGAGTATTCGCCCCAGAAAGGTCGTAGTCGGTGTAGTGGCAATATTCCAAGAGCGAGGTTCGGCCGGTGTACGTCAGTGACAGTGGCAGGTACGACCAAAAGGGCTTGGGATGACTGCCACTCGATAGGCATTGTCGCATATTCAGTGTAGAGCGTAAATAGGCAGCCAGTCAGGGTGCAGAGCGGCGGTGGTAGGGGTTCGGATGGTGCAGCGACATGGGTGTGGTGAGCAGTGGTGCGTCGGCTGATCTAAGAATAGACGGACGATGCTGGGGTACCGCTCAGCTGGCATAACTGACCAAAATGCCCCGAAGCAGGCAGGCACGACCCGCCATAGCACCTGAACGACCGCAAATTACCACCCGCTGGACCCTCGACGACGCGACTCCATAGCGCGCTGCCACGGCAAACGACGTAATCGCCCTCTCGCGACTGCCCTGACCGAGCGACGGCGCTGGGCGCATCGCATCCTATCGTTGGACCTCTTCGCGCTGCACTCGCCGGCTCCGCTGCGACAGCAGGCGCTGCTGAGGACTCCCCTTGGGGCCAGAAGAAGCAAACCTCGGGACTGGCTCTATATCCATGGCCTGCTATTGGCATTAGCGCGGCCGCGAATCATCTCGACGCCCTCATGGCATGCTGACGGGCCGAGGAAGCAGCAGAGCGCGTTACACTGTGGAGAACCATGCAGGTCGACTTTGGCGACGAGGGAGAGACGGAGCACAGCCTGCACCTGACAGCCAACGCCCACCAGCACTACGAACACGCGGGGCCTGGCAGCGGGCCGGCCTACTCGCCCTTCCGGCATCCAGGCGGCGGTGGTGTAGCAGCAATTGATCCGGGACTGGAGCAGAGCACAGGTGCCAGCCGCAATGTGCACACGCCCATTCCCCAGTCCAGTCACCTACTTCAGCCAGACAATGCCCATAACCTCGCCCACGGCTTCTACGCCGACATGCGCAGCTCGCAGACTCCCCCGGCGTCTGCGCATGCCTCGCCGCGCTTCGCTGCCATATCGCCCACCAGCCAGCCGCGCCAGGCATCTGCCCACTACGAGCCCGCCGACCGCGACACGCCCTCGCGCAATGTAGCCGACGACACCATCGACGACGCCTACGCGACCTTCATCCTCTACTGCAACCCCAACTTCCCCACCACCATCGACACGAGCGAACTCGTCAAGCTGTTCCGGACGCCGCCCAAGAGCGACGGCAACGCATTCAACACATGGACCCTCTTCGAGCTGATACGCAAGCTGGACGCCAAAGAAATCAAGACATGGACACAACTGGCGCTGGATCTGGGCGTCAAGCCGCCGAACACGGACGAGGGACAGAGCACGCAGAAGGTGCAGCAGTACTCAGTCAGACTAAAGGTAAGAGCCTCCAATTCATTCACACCTCTTATATCCGGCAATCGCCGAGTCATTTTCTACACATTTTCCGAGTTCTGGCCCAGTGGGCTCCAACAACGTCTCATGCATGTCATCCGGGTCGTGCGGCGCAGTCGACTTCAGCCTCAAACGCCTCATTGTGATCCGAACCACCTACTTGGTATCCGGCGCAGTGTGCGAACCGAGCCACCCACTATGTGAGATATCTGAGATGTACTGTTCCTCACGACTTGGTCATGAATGGGGCCTCTGCAGGTCAGAGGGGCAGCGCATTCCGACCTGGCCCCCAATCACTTGTCGTTTCATACATCATTCCGACCTTTGCTAATCATCACAGCGATGGATGCGCGCCATGCACATCGACGCCTTCTTCGAGTATCTGCTGGGCAAGCAGCACCCCTACTTCCTGCAAATACCTCCTCCTCACAATCCCTTTCCGGCTGACGGGCGGGATGGCGTACCTTTGGAGGAGGATCTGGCTATTCGCGCTCTCGATCCCAAGTTTAAACCGAAGCGCGGGCGGCGGAAAGCTGATGACGGAGAGGACGACATCGACTTTGACGAAGGCACACCGGCTCGTAAGCGCCCACAGTTGGATACGTCCATACCGTTTGGCAACGTGCTGCAGCCCCAATCAGCGTACCCCACTAGCGCCCATCCTCACAACATGCACGGAGGCTTCCTCACACCTCAAGAAGCGTGGACTGCAGTCTCAACCGTCACACCCTCTTCGGCCTTAACAGCAGCTTCAGCACCAAGTCGTTTAGGCCAAAGCCTGACACCATATACCGATTCGCCAATGTCTGGACAACACATACGATGGCGACTGAATCCTCACGACACGCCTCAAACCCCTCATCCACTTTCCGCGGTAACACCACAATCCGCATACCCCTTCTTCGATGAGCCCCAGTCTGCTGTCACGCCTTCCAGTGCGAGATCACGCTCTCGCCGACGTCACGGCCCCGCTGTATCGTCGGCATGGTCGACCAACAACACCTCGTCTACCGGCAAGCTTCGTGGCCGGCCGCCGAGCAATCGATCATTTCGAGATGGACCGTACAACACGTTTCCGGCCAATCCGAAGACAAAAGAAGGCCCACCAATTGACCGCACCCCAGGCAATCTGACACCGATAGTTGAGCGGGCGCACTCTGACCCTCCCGCACCCGAGAACTCCTTCCGCTTTCCGCCAACACCGGCGTCTGCCATATCGCCTTCCAAGATGGAAGGCCAGCTTATGGGTGGGGCGCCCCAGAAGCAGCGACTGAGTCTCCAGGTCCCTCCAAATGTCGGTAACCCAGTAGTACGATTAGTCACACCAACAGTCCTCGTCAACGGAGAACAGAACGACTCCCCAGGCACGGGCCTAGGGCCTTCCCCAATAAGCGCCGCCTCAACGCAGGTGTCCCCCGCACATGGCTACGAGCAACAAAGCATGTACCAAAAACAAGACAACAGGCCAACTCATCAGACCTACCACGGCGCGCTCACGCCATCTGAAACACCCGCTCAGCATCGTCCACCTCCCCCAATCCGCTCGCAGACTTCACCAGACCTCTCAACTTCCTCCTCATCTCTCCCTTCAATCCCTCTCGAAACACTCAACCGCGCCTTAGCCGCCGAGCTCATCCGTGCCCCGCTAACCGGCCGCCGGAAGCGCTTAAGAGGCAACGAAGCAAAAACCCTGGCCACTGCTATCCTCCAACCACTCTACTCAAAACCAACATCGGGACTACCGTCCTCCCCCGCGAAAGTCATGTCCGACCAAGCCCTCGGCATAGCAATCAGCAGCTGTCTGGGTCTCACAAGCGCAGTCGGCATCGGTATCGGCGGCCCCACAGGCGGCGTCCGTCGCGTCGAGTGCATACGCTTCCGCATTGGAGGCGATGGCTATGAAAGTCCCATCGACGACGACGAAGACGATGGCGACAACACCGGAGACAACCTACGGTCTCACCCTGGTAACTCTGGTAGTCGTATCAAAGAGACCTTTGACGTTTTCTTCGCTGTGAACTTTGGTGGGTTGACTGGGGAGTGGGTTGCCAAGGGTTTGGAAATACGGAATGAGAACAGTGAAGACGGAAGTGCAGAGCGCAGAGGAGATGGCGAAGCCGCATTAGATCGAGAAGGTGGCAGTGGAGCGCACATGACGCCCGCGGCCTGGAAAGCCAAATTCCTAGATATGCAACGACGGTTGTGGGAGAGGGAGGAAGAAGTCAAGACCCTTAAAGATCGCATTCTTGAGGCCGTGCTGTAGAGGATTCTACTCACCATCATGAAAAAGGAAAGAGGAGGACAGTTTCGTTTCGTTTCAAGCGGATAGGTAAAATCATAGGGTGGGGTTGATGTTGATGTTCTCATTTAATGTTTGTGTATATTGGGCGTATATTGGATGGGAAGGTTAGGTTGGGAAAGGTTGGGAGGTTGGATCTGCTATATACCCCAGTTTGCTGTTTGGTATTCTTACTCTTGGGATTGGGATTGGGATTGGGATTTGTTAGGGATGGGGATGGGGATGGGGATGATAGGGGAAGGGTGTGGATGGATATATGGAAGGGGAAAATCTTGGATGTAGGTAGCATAGCGTGTAGGTCGTTTTCTGGACTAAATGCATAGTATCGTTGTATCTTGATCACATGTACTCCGAAGCCCGCCTAAAGTCATTTGTCCAAGTGTATCGTTTCTTGATTCTCGGTAGCTACAGCATAGACACGCCCTCAATAACCATTCCTTCTGTACCCCTTCCGTTCGCATCTTTTGTTGTCAGGAAATCTACTCTATAAGGCTTTGTAGAGTAGATTTGCTAATAACAAAAGACACCGTACCATCAAACCAAATCCATATTTTCAAACTTCTCCACGAGCATACATGGCCTCTCCTGCTCCCCAAAGTTGTCCAAATGCTCGTATGTAGTCGCCACGCTGTCATCTGCCAAACTCAGAACTTCCTGCTCCTCCACTTTCATCTCACTGTCATACGCCAACCCCAGGACTTCCTGCTCCTCAATCTCCATCTCACTGTCATCTTCCAAACCCAGCACTTCCTGCTCCTCCACCTTCATTTCGTTCTTACGCACCAACTTCCTCATCTCCTTCTTCATCTCCTTCTCCATCTTCCTGATCTCCCTCTCTGCCTTATCCTTAATCCTCCTCGCCTTGGCCTTCTCCTTCCTCTCCTTCCTTCTCTGATTAATAGCCTGCCTGGCCTGAACCCTCAGATCACGACTCAGCTCTCTTCGCGGCAAAACCTTAACATCCTTGAACGCAGCAGACAGCCATCCGCCCACGAAGTCTTCTCCCGCACCTCCCGTGACAAGTTCCGCGTCCAGTCTCACCGGCGGGAAACTAACGCTCCGATCGAGTAACTCAGCCGGATATTCAGCCAGCGCAAGCTTCTTGAACCGCTGCGAGGTATGACGTATGCGTTGGTGAGGCTCTATCCTGGAGAGAGGAGGCAACCAGTGAAACTCCACTTCCACGCTCTTCTCGGCTAGTTGTTTGGTGAGATGGGGTATATCGTCTACAAGCCATCTATCCCTCACCAACCCGAACGGATGGCCCATCCTCATACTCTTCAGAACGCGTTGCACATCTGAGAAGACCAGTATGCGATCGATGTGCTCGGTTATTGATGGGGTTGCTGCGATGCGGAGGGCTTCGCCGATAGATAAGAGGATGGCTTCGTTTGCGTTGGTATAGTGTGCAATGGTGACTTGGGCGGTCCAGGCGGAGGTTACAGGTGAGTTGTAGCCGATTGCGACAGCGCAGGGTTCGTTGCGTAGGTCGCCGCTGACGCTGCTGTTGATCCATAGGACGAGGGTGCGATCGGGAGGCTGGGTGGAGGTTGTGCGCGCAAAGGCTGTGGCTTGGGCTTTGGACTTAATGTGGATTGATGTAGCGTAAGTGTGATTGTCATCGCGTCGAGACTTTGAGGTGAAGTGGTCGAGGAGGTTAGTTTCGAAGTCGGCTGTAGGAGCTGGGGATGTCATCTCAGTGTCCATGGCGCGGAAGTGCTGCAATATGTCGCTTTACTGAGATTTCAGCGGCGGTGTCTGACGAAAGAGTCTTTGCGGAGATTGCGAAGATGGTATGTCGGAAGCTCTGGGAAGGCAGTTACTACTCAAGTAGGCTAGTGATAGAAGCGGAAGGCGCCACTCACACTCGAGGTTATGGCTGGACCCTGTCGTACGATCTTAGTTGCTGTGGGCCTATGGTACTTTGGATAGAACTCCTACGTCACTAGCAGCCAACACTAGAGCATTCAACTTCTATTTGATGTACGCGAGCTGTGAGTGGCTAGATAGCTATTTATTTGTGGATCGTCGCAGAACCACTGGACGAGAAGCAGAGGACCTGAGTAATATCTTCTAGTGAACCGAAAAGACATGGGCTAAGAGCCCGCATAGTATACATTGTGTGCCGGATGTTTACCTCGCGCGTATTCGATGCAATTGCTAAGCTCGTTTGGTATACAATAGCCTTCAACTAAGGGATTTGAGGTCACGGCAGATGCGGGTAGTCTTTGACAACACTGCACAATCGCTACTGCTAACAACTACTTGAACTCTCAATGAACATAGAAGCGTGGACAGATTCATGTACACCACATTCATCATTTTGGCATGCACATTTGAAGTTTTTAGTAGCCTGCGTCACAATGCTGCACAAGGTCTTATCACTCTCGCGCTTCGTGATACGAGCACCTCACAGTGAGTATAGAATCACACCATTATCTGTCAATTCTCTGTTCCTTTCTCGATCGCTTTCTTGTAACAACTAGAGACTCGAATCAGTCCACAATGAAGAATAGTCAAGGAGTCCTCGTGTGTATATGAGTCCTCGTGTGTATATGAGTCCTCGTGTGTATATGAGTCCTCGTGTGTATATGAGTCCTCGTGTGTTTATGAGTCCTCGTGTGTATATGAGTCCTCATGTGTATATGAGTCCTCGTGTGTATATAAATCTGCTATATTTGTCCCCAGAGTTTGTCTGCATAAACACTACATCACGAGAGCCTTTAATAGACAAATCTATACTATATTTACAACATACAAGTCAAACACATCCATCCAATTACCCAACAAGCCTCTCTGATACTTCATACCAGACCTCAGCAGGACTGAAACCCCCTACAACCACAACCACAACCACAACCACAACCACATCCCCAACCAGCCCCCCACCCCACCCCCCAACCATGTGCCAAATGGTCCTAGAAATCTGTCCCCTCTGCAAATTAAGCGGCCCATTGCACAGGCCCTACATGAAGGTGAGTTCTGACCGTACGAAGTGCATATGAGACATATACTGACTTCGTACCTCTATCTCTGCAGGAAAGACACTGGCACGAACCCTGTGCAGCCGCAGCAACAGCGGGCCCTTGTCGCAACCCCCCCGAAGTGAACAGGCAGGGTAACAATGTATGCCGACGCTGCATCAACCTGGCTAAGGAGAAGAACAAGCAAGATGACAAGAAGAAGAAAGATGACGATAAGAAAAAGGACAAGGATAAGAAGGCGCAAGATAAGGTGGACAAGGATAAGAGGATGAAGGCCTGGGCTAAGAGCAATAAGGCGGAGAAAGATGCTATTAAGAGGCTTGGATAGGCGCTGAGCAGTGAGGACTGTGTACAGTCGGATATCTGGACATCGTGCGCGTATGGGATTAGCAGGGGACAGGTGTTATGTAACTAAGGAGCGGTCGGTATTGGTTGTTATTCACGGTATATATTCATTTAGCGGTTTCATGGGCGGGGCGAATACCGGTGGTTGTCAGAACTGTTGTGTATAGTGAATTAGTAATGAGACATACATGTTGAGCGATTGTAGTACCTTTCACACTATACCCGGTCAGGGCAGCAAGGCAACCCCTCAAAGTCAAAAAGCACCGTCACCGAAACACCAAATGTGAGTCTTCATAATCTTCATTGCATGTCATAGCACGTATGCCTTCAGGTCCTGTCCTGTATACCACACCCCCAAGTATTCCCAGCTTTTGACTCCCGCTTCACATCGCCACGATGGAGATCTACAAATACAAAGCGGAGCAAATCAGATAAGATGCCGCCCCGGAAAAACGCAAGAGAGTCGTGCCCATAGGGCTTTGGGGGATGAAAAGACACAAAAGACGCTCGCCGTGCTGAGAACTATGCACAAGTCTGCAGAGATGGATGGAAAGGAAATGCTAGTAAAGCGCGACGCCTTCAAGGCTGAGGTATGAGTTTGGATTAGCAGGTCCTCCCGCCCACTAAGCGGCAGGCTGGGCACCAAACTCAGCGCCGCCGCGACCTCTGGGTGCGCCACGGCCGCGGTAGCCGAAGCCCCGACCGCGTCCGCGTCCACGGCCACGTCCTCGACCACCCCGGTAGCCGTCAACGCTGCCCTGACCAAAGGTCTCCATGTTCTTCTGGCGCTCCTGGCTCCTGAACTCTTGACCACGGGTGGCCGCCTCTTCTCTGTCCTTCAGCTCGCTCGAAATGTTGTCGAAGAAGGAACTCTTGTCGTACATGGATCCACCAGGGATGACGACCTCTTCCTTCTCCGTGGAAGCCTCGCCAGCGGGGACTGCTGGAGCCTCGCCCATCGGCGATCCAGATGCGATGGCTTCCTTGACCAAGTCTTGCTTGTTGAACTTTGCGTTGGACGACTCAAAGTCGAAGTCTGTTGTGGGCACTTCCATCTTGGGGTGTTGAGGGTGAGCACCACCTCGTCCTCCTCTTCCGCCCCGACCACGGAACTCTCCTGTTCCTCGTTGACGAGGTTGGTGCTGGCGGCTTTGCTGTTCGCGCATGCCTTGCACCTGCTGTGCCAAGTTGTTCATCGGGTCCGAGACAGGCGGTTGACCTTGCGGTTGACCTGGTGCCTGACCCTTGTTCTGTAGGTTGAGCTTGGCCATGGCCTCAGCGACAGCAGCGGTTGCTAACTGAGTAGCGTTCTGTTGCTGGGCAGCGGTGGGCATTTGCGCAGGAGCAGCAGAGGGGCCGGCACCTTGCTGTGCTTGAGGCGCCGCCTTCGTCGCCCTTGGGCTTGGGATCGGTACAGCGGGAATGATTCGACCACCCTTAGGTCCGCTAGGCGCACCCTTCGAGGGTGGTTGACCGTTCTGGGGGTGGGGTGGTGCCAACGCAGCCGATACATCTGGCTTCGAGTCGACTGGTGGCGGGGGAGCCTGCTTGCCTGCTGCAGCAGGTGATGCCTTCGCGCCGTTCTTAGGTTGTGGCTTGGATGATGCACCGTCTGCCTCTGCTACCTTTGGTTGCTGAACCTGACCCGGCTTCTCATCCTTGCCTACTTGAGGACCCTGAGGGCCCCGAGGGCCTTGTGGAGGTTGGTTCTGGTTCAAGCCGGGAGGGCCAATGGGCATGTTAGGCGAGAAGGGACCAGGCGGCTGCTGGAAGCCGTGACCAGGAGGGAACCAGCCAGGAGGCGCTCCAAATGGAGGAGGCGGCATGCCAAACGCGCCTGGTGGACCTCCAGGGAAAGGAACTGGGCCACCAGGACCACCAGGGAAACCACCTGGAGGACCGAATCTGTTTCCATATGCACCAGGGCCACCAGGGCCGCCGAACGGAGGGTATCCGCCAGGCGGGAATTGACCTGGCTGAGGAAAGTTCGGCGGTGGTTGTTGACGACCGGCAAGATCTTGTGGACTGCCCTCTTGCCGCGACTGGGGTTGTTGTACCTGTGGCGCATGCGTCGCGTCAGCTTTGGCTTCGTGAAGTATGTAGCAGAAGCAGGTTGTATAAAGGATCTCAGAAGGAAGGCAACGGAAAATATCCACACGGTTTTGCGCTCTCGGTGGTTTAAATGATTTACATCCGAAAATTTTACATCATCGAAAAAGAAAAGAAAGGGCGGTTGTGAAGACTTACTCCGATGATGGCTGGATCCTGCGGCATGGCAGGCTGAGCCTTCTCCTTGACCGGCTCTTCGATGCGCAGATCCTTCACATCGCTGCCCCGGAAGACAATTTGCTCGTATACGACGTCTGACGGCGGGTACTCGTCTTTGCCGCCCTTGCGGCCCTCTGTGCCAAAGGAGCGCACATTGTCTAATGAGACTGTGGAGGCCTCTGAGTTGATCTCGACGAGGGTACCGACATAGCTGGGGCCTGTTAGTCGCGTCGCGCAATGCATTCATGCGATGGAGGACTCACCGGATGTCACTCTTGGAGATGAGAGAAATGCGAGATCTACGCGTCCGACGTCAGCTGGAGCTCCAGCTCGAATTGGAGAGCTGCGACTAACCCGATGAACTCGGACATGGCTGTGTAACGTGGGTATCAAAACGGGTATCGAAGGAATTGAAGCTCAATGAACAAGAAAAGAAGGCGGGAAAGAGGTTGGGAAGGGTGCAAGTGGTTGGTGGAGGAGTGAGGGGTGAGAGAAGGTTGGAGAGCTCCGTGGTCGTGGGCTGAAGCTGCAGAAACTTGGCGCACGTTTAGCGAGGCGTAGTCTGGAAGCTTGGAGCCTCGCTCATCCACCTGGCACCTCGGGCTTCCTTTACCCCACACGTACCACCGTTGCAGTCTTCGTCGGGTTGCAACTGCACCCATGCTTTGTCACCCATGAACTTGTTGACTTTAGACCCTTGAGGTCGTGAATTGTATCACCCTTCCAATCTTCACGTTCTCCTAGGGCCTCAGGTTGCCCAACCCCCCGCAATGAGCGTTACCGACGATGGGCTAAACGACATCTACGAGGCCCTGGATCGCTACAACTGGGACGATGACATCGAGTTCCAGGCTGGTCTGCAGGCCATCATCGGCAGCAACAGCACGCCAGAACAGACGACCGAGCTAGCATTACGGGCGCGATGTTTCTACTATGCGAGGTACGTTCGGGATTCGAGACTTCTACTACTGCATCTATTCCAGCCCAATTGGGACGCGAGAGATGTCTATGTTTCAAGAGCGATATCGATTAACACCCCACAGAAAATACAACAAAAACATCGACTTCAACGCCTACAAAGCCTACCGCAGCGCCCGCAACCGCCCCCCACCCACACCACCAACCCCCCACAACGTCCTCGCCTCCTCCGTGGTAGACGAGATGCTTCCAGCAGGAACCACACCAAATGCATCCACAACAAGCCTCCCCATGACCAGCGACCTCCCTCCAACCAGCTCGCCATCCGGCATCATGCCCCCACCCACAACCACAGCCGAACCACCAGCACCCTACCCCACATCCTTCGCCCACATCGTCGAGCTAATCACAAGCGGAAAGCCCGTACCGGGTATCAAAGAGATCCCGCCGACGGTACTAGAAGGCCAAGGCACGGAAGCTAGTAAGCCGAAGAGGAAGAAGCCGTGGGAGAAGGACGAGGCGTGACGTCCCCCCCCTCGTATCAAATATAGATTCCAGTATCGGGTAACAAGTAGAAAGTATGGCGCCGTCGTTGTCAAACGGAGATGGAGACATTCCATGTATGTCCGTACCGCTTGCTTGGTTATCGGATGGTAGTTCGACATGATCAAGTTTCGCAACCGCTCTAGGCAAGTGTCCAGATACTTGCCCAGAGCGGTTGCGAAACTTTATCATGTTAACCCAATCTGCCCATTCAATATCCCACACAGAACTACCATCTGATGGCCCAGCAAGCTGTGTGTAGATTCGAATCGCAATTCAACATGGATACGTGCAGAAGAGGCATACATGGAATGGTTCTAGGATGCGTGTTTGGCGCTGTAGCTGCCGATGACAGACAGCAACAATGTTCCCCCTTACCCTGGAATGTACATACAAACATCAAGTACCAAGTGGAAAGTGTGGCTTCGTCGCTGCCAGGGAAATGGATAACCTTTCATGTGTACCCCTTCCGGCCGTGGTTTGAGGGGCTTCTTTCTCCATGTATGCGGTCAATTCAGCTTAGCTATCAAGTTCATGCCAATCTTCCATCGCTTCCGTAGAGTGGTTCCTCTGCTAGCATTTATAGTGCTTTGACAGCACTCGGAGCTTTCTTCACACCTTGATGCTCTTGCGAGCGATCGATAACGATGTCGCCCCTAGGCCACTCATCTCGCGGTTCGAAAGGTAAGCTGCATTTCAGTTACTCGTTGCGGGACGGCTACAACGTGCTCTTCTCCGCCCATAGTCCGCACGAATCCGCGTGTGTAGAAGTATCGCGGCCACATGTGCCCATTTTCGTCGCCGATGGGGCGTTCAACTCTTATGAAGTCAGGTGACACGGTAAAACTACTGATTCTGGACCCGTGCTTGACCAGATAGCGAAAGACCTCTGTGGCAAATGATTGCATCATGACTTGTGCGGTGTATACATGCTCCTCTGGAAGCTCGATACGATCCTCGACGCTTGGGTTTGGTACTATTCCAAAATTCATAATCGGCGTGGTGAATGTTCGCAATGATTTGAGACCTTGGTGTGCCGCGATACAACTCTAATCATACTGTCAGCAGTGAAGCTTCTTGTAGAAGCAGAAATCATACCAATAGAGCTGTTGCTTCGTGAGAATCAGATCCATCCTCCGCTTGCTCTGATAACCTAAACTTGACAGCTAAGTGCTGGACTTTACCTAGAGCGATCGGGCAAAGGTTGATGTATAGCCTCTCAAGACTAGGAATCTGTTTCAGTAGTTTACCAAGCTCAGAGCTGGTGTAGTATGGTGGAGGCTGTGATCCGTATGAAGCTGTCAAAGCAAGATGTCGCAAGGACTGCCCAAGGCCAGCCAAACACGACACATTGATGGCACGGCCCCTACCTACATCCAACCATAACTCCTCCAGCCAAGGCGCGGAGGCGACCATAGCCTCCATTGCCTGTATATCCTTGTCAAGGGGATTCGGTCCCGGTATCACTGATATCTCCAAATTTCTTAACGCCGTGGCTCGAGGGAATGCTGCAACGTGCGCAGACAAAAAGGCTCCGATGAAGCGGCATTGGCTGATATAGAGCGATCGAAGGCCAGAGAAGTTGATACGCGAAAAGATCGATGCGGGATATGTTTGAATATTGAGCCATAACAATTGAAGACTATCCAACTGCAGAGTCTGGATAGCTGCTCCATCCGCGTATGGCCCTCCAAACGCGTCATGCTCACCCGAGCGATTCATGAGGGGAGAGGTAGGAATTTCCCCTATGAGACATAATGACTGTAGCCTGGGTGTGTTTTTGAGCAGATATGCGCTGGTTGTATACGTTTTGTCATCGTGAATGGATACTGGAATTCGCAGCTCCAAGATGCTGTTCAGTGTAGGTGCGACCCAGGAGTCATGTGGAATAAGACTCATGCTGAGGGAAGAGCTATCATCTGGTATGGCTTCTCGAATTCGAAGTGTCTTTAGCGATTTCTGCGATTGTAGAAGGCTCAGCAGAACTGACATGCTGATCCCGAGATCGAACGTGACCCCTAACAGACAATCCCTTTGTAGCGCACCTATGATGAGCCTGACGGCAACGCCAAAGTTGGAGATAGGGTTGAAGTGCACCATTTCCTTCGTGTTGGCGTAGATATGAATATAGCGGACGTGCGGAAGTGCTCCGTTACCTGCGCTCAGTAAAGAAGCTAGGTCTCCGGGCAGGTCAGTAGCACACTTGAGAAAGAGGGTCTCCCAGAGAATGGGCCTAAAAGGTGGACGCACGAAGTCAGCATATGTCTCACATATGTTTCTTACCCGTGAATTTACCTCATTATGTCTCTCCATTCGCGGCTTACAAGGCAAACCGCCTTTCTGTGAGGGTTTTGATGGATGTTGGCAAAGATAGCCGCCTTCATCTCAGTCGGGAGGTCGGAAAACGTAGTCATGACGCCAGAATAGAAGCGCCTAGTGTGGATGAATGGGTGGAGTGTGAGTTGGTGCAAGTAAGGTTGCTCTTTCCAGTCGGGTGGGTCGTTCTAGAGACGCTAGTCCTGATTAGGCAGTGCCCTGAATATACTGCACCCTGGTGGTCTTCAGAGAGATTGCCGCTTCCACTTACCATGTATCGCGTTGCTGCATACACTGTGTTATAATCTGATAAACGTATGCTACTCAAGACAGACTCTAAGGATTGCGATCTCTCTCATTTGATGAGGAGTACCTTTGCGTATGTGGTGGTTATGTAATTCGGGAATCATGAGTGGCTCGTCTCGCTCTGCGTCATCGCAGTACCATGGATGGGATGGAGCTACTCAAGACAATGTGGTCTTTTGATACGACTGTTCCATTTAGGTTTGGGTATCGCTTCGAAGCCTTCATCAGGTACTAATCGTGCTGCATTCTTGAAAAGCGGGAAACCGATGGTGCGATTCTATATCTTGGTTGCCATTCACTTCATTCTATGGTACTGCGATGACGCAGAGCGAAACGAGCCACTCACGACTCCCGCAACACACACGAGATATTTTCACGAATGAGTGAAATCGCAAGTATAATACGCTGCGTTCAACGGGAACACCAACATGGAGCTTTGCGCACGCTCGATGCAGCTTTCTGCTTTCTTCACATTCTACTGCAAACAGAACGTGCTCTCTGCCATTCTACAGGTGGAAGGAAATTGACAACATCATTGTGTGCGACACCGACAGGCTCGTAGCAAACGTGTATATTCGTCGGAGTTTTGTTCTTGGGTGAATTCCCCGGCTACTCATGAATGACGACGAGTCCGCCCAGCCGACGATGTTGGCGGAGGAGATAGGAGGCACGACTTTCGCTCTCTACTAGCCTGTGTAGTCACCCGACGGAGCGTTGCCGCTGCAGCCACGATGAACCGTTCGTTCGTTTGATCCTCTCCATCCAGTCCTTTCGTTCTAACTCTTTGATCAAGAAGAGGAATGAATAAAGTGCGCCATTGACTCAGACTGCGGTCTAGTCCTTCGGGCAGTTCATTAAGATGGTACTTTGGTATACGGTATGATTGCGATAGCTTTGATATTGTTCGCTGGAGTGCTGCTGGTCTGGTGCATCACCGCAGTACCGTGGTCGTCGGTGGGGCTGATGATTCGGATCAAGAGGAGGCTGTCCAAAGATCGAGAGACTACACAGAGGTTCTTGGAGATGCGATAATTCACTCTTTCGTTGAGTGTCTCCTCGCATAAGAATCATGTGAAATGTGGGAGGTGTGGTTGGCTCGTCTTCTCTGGGTCGCCTCTGGAGCATCGCAGATGTGCAGAAGGACATCTGGAGGAGGTTAAAGAGACTTAGGATAAGAGTAAAAAGATCAAGGGCGACCGAGCTTGAGACCCTTGCTCGATGGCGAAGTATTTTCGTCCAGCTGCCAGGCCGATGTCTGGAGGGAGATAGAGTGTTGCCGTTATGACCAAGCTCACGGTCGTCCTCAGAGCCGGGGCAGGCGGCTTTGGCACCGGCGATCTCTCCTTCATGAGGTCCCCGTTGGGTACAGCCGGCGAGCGATGGGGATACGTCCCACTAGGGGTAAAGGGTACTTGAGACGGATGAATATCGAATACGAAGGAACGCTGTGTGGCACTTCCCAGACAATGTAATGGGTAGAGAAGCTTGGTAGAAGTGGGAAAGTGGATAGAAGTGGGAAAGTGGTTTGCTTTTACCTTTAGGTGTTGTTCGATACATCAGCCCGCCACGGCAAGCGCCGACCTCGCCCCTTCGTTCAACAAGATATCCACCCACGCCTTCTCCACTCCTCAACGTTGGTTTCTACCGAATCAACCTCAGCCTCGTATCTGCGCTACCTCGGGTCCATCGAACTGCTCGGTAGAGACGACACAGCCTTATCGCATGGGCAGTCTGCGGGTCGCTTCGGCGACGAGCTTGGCCACAGAGTGCGCCTCCAACTCAGACTGCGGCCTGGTCCTGGATCGGACTGTTCATCAATCGCAAGGGCGATACGTACGCTGACGACGTGTCGCGTGCTCATACCATGATTGCGATTCGATCGCTTCCCAGCCTCAATTCCGTTCCACGGTACTGCAACAACCAACGCGCGACGAACCATTCACGTTCCTTGCAATCCATACATTTCTGACGAGATTGGTCGGTATTTCCAAATGACAACCGTCATGAGAGCAAGTAAGTTTGGGCTTTGGCTTCAGCTGATTTGCAGAAATCTCAACCAGAAACCCCGTCCATCCCTCGCTTACGCTAGTATTTATATGCTGATTCGGAAATATTATAAGACGACTCACTTTCAACAGTACAACTCTAAACAGTTCACTCCGAATTTTCTCCAAACATTTCCACCAGCTTTCCATTCGAAAATGAAGTGGTCTATTATTCTATACCCCCTGGCTTTCTTGGCCACCTACATTCATGCCGCGCCAGTCGGCACCGAAGCGGCTGCTCCCAAGCCAGTAGCCGAGCGCTATATCGAGGACCAATGCAGCGGTACGTACTCCTCCCTTCATCATACCAACATAGATCCGCGCAAACGCTGACTTGGGCTTCATAGATTTCCAGCGCGCACAGATTCAAACGGCACAAGGCCAGTGCGTGAAACTAGCATTGCGCGCTGCCAAAGCCGCATATGAAGACTCCAGGTTCCCGGCCTACTTCCACTCGGATTCGTCAGACATCAGGGCGAAGGTTGCTTCCCGTTTCCACGCAATAGCAAAGGAATGCACCAAGCCACGCTTGGGTTACCACTGTTCTTGCGAACCCGACCAGTGTAAGCCCGGTGAAGTGGCATTCTATACAAGTGAGGACGACTTCGGCGTGACGTTCTGCCAATCCTTCTATGGCATGCCGCTAGTGAACCCGAAGCCGACAGGTCAAGGCGGGGACCGGGGCACCGTGATTCTACACGAGTTAACGCACAGTCCTGTGATATATCATCCTGGCACGCACGATTTGGAATATGGCTTCCATAACACGACGGAGCGAGTAAAGACGACCGAGGCGGCGCTGGACAATGCAGATTCTTTCGTGTTGTTCGCACAGGGTAAGCTCATGTACCCACACCGTATAGACTATGCTAACTATGCGGCTAGACGCTCTTTATAACTCCTACTCATTAAATGGGCAAGTAGTGGACTGTTTCCCTGATCCACATCTTTGTTATATCGTTCCTCTCGAAAAAAGAGAAGTATCGTCAACACAAGAGCTTGGCGTTCAGCTCACTGCCGCGGGTAACTCCGCCGTCAAGGTCGTAGTGACGAACAACGGCGATATGGCTTTGAACCTTCTCAGGAGAGCCACTCTCTTCGATGAGAAGCTACCCGTCGAGCGCATCTCGATGTTCGCTAGCAACAGTTGTAAGTTCTACTTAGACCTACCAAGTCCAACGCGACTGAAGACAAACTATTACTGACCTACATTCAGCTATCAAGGTTCCTTTCGAAGGCATCAGCGGGGTTTACCTTGATACCGACAACCTATCCACAGACGACTTCCTTGTTCTTGGAGCTGGAGACAAGAAAGAGTTGACGATTGAAGCTGCCTCTCTACACGATCTCAGCAACGGCGGAAGCTTCGATGTGATCGCAAACGGCATGCTGCAATACGCCAACACCAACTCGACCGAGCTTGTTGGCCATCTCGAATACAGCTCCAACAAGCTCAGCATCACTGTCAACGGTACCGAAGCGGCAACTCACAAGCCAGTAGCCGAACGTGCAGCCGATCCCTACTTTTGCCGACGTACGTACTCCTTTCCATCACAGACTCGCACAAACGCTGACGCAGGCTTCATAGCTTTCATGAATGATCAAATCGCCGAGGCACAAAAGAATTGTCAAAAGCTAGCATTGGGAGCTGCAGCTGCAGCTCGAGCCGGCCACCGCCATCTCGAAACCTTCTTCCACTCGCGAACACAAGCTACGAAAGATGCGGTTTCTGCCCGATACACCGCAATAGCGCAAGAATGCGCTAATCCTAGTGCAAGCTTGAATCTCTACTGTCATGACCGTATCGGCAATTGTAACGGTAATCTTGCATACTACGCCCGGCTTGGTCTCGGCATCACGTTCTGCGCTGATTATTGGGACCTGCCGGCAGTAGCGAAAGGGCAATGTTCAGCCAAGGATCAGGGCACTGTACTTCTGCACGAGATGACGCATTCTTCAGAGGTGTATAGCCCTGGTACCAAGGACTGGGCTTATGACTACTGGCCTTCCGTTAAGCTGTCTTCCAGGAAGGCACTGAACAACGCAGATTCGTTCAAGCTGTTTGCAAACCGTAAGCTGATGTCCTTATACTACCGATGAACTATACTAACTATACTGGCAGATGTTCGTTGGGGCTGCTAATCTCCGAGAACGCCAATGGTTTTGAGACTTCATATGCGCAGCCGAGTCTTAAACACTGGCGCTGGGGAAGATGTAGACGCCCGCGTTGTGCAAGATAAGGATGTCTGTCTCGCCAGGACATATCGTTTTCGCCAAATCAGACTACGAGGAGACGCCTGGTACTTCTCTCAGTGGGTTGAAGGCGTTTACAACTTTGGTTTCCATTATCAATACACTAGACACCAGCCTTCCACCTATAGGTACCTAGTCGTATTATTGTCTTGAACGCGCAGGATCTTAGTTACTTAGGCATCGCACCCTCGTACTTCTTGCCCTCCTTGCTTTGCCAGATTAACAGCCGCGTGCCGCCTTCTTATCTATCTCTCGACCTTTGCAAGCATGCGAGAAGCCTTGCCCTGGCTAAACCACAAACAATGAACATGAGTGTCTAAGACGAAGGTGACTTCCCAAACATGTCCAACCTGCAAGCGAGGCATCCGTAAAGAACCTCAGGCGTAACGCATACCCAAATCATTCCTACAACTGTGATATCTCAAGCACTATCTGCCAATCCAACCCACTCTTCGTAGTCTCAGACAGACTGCTTCGAAGCCCAACTATTTCACATAAGATCGACTAAACAACGTGTCTTCGGGCAGACCCGCAGCCGGCAGAGGAACAGCCGCGACTCTCCCTGCGCCCATTGCATCGATAGTACGACCGCGGGTATAGTAATAACGGGGCCATAGATGGCCGTTGGTATCTTTTCTCGGTCGGGCTATAGGCATGTACTCGGCGGAAAACCCGAACAACGTTATACCCGAGCCAAGCTTGTCGAGGAAACGGACGATAGCTGTAGCAAGCGACTGCATGGTCATAGCTGCGCTAGGCACGAGTTCATCAGTTATGCTAACTCGATTCTGGAAAGTAGGGTTTGGTGAAAGGCCGTAGTCGATATTCGGTAGCGAAATCATACGCAGGTTTCGGAGCGTTGGATGACGCGCAATACAAGCCTATCACTGGTTATTAGATTGTTCGATACCGATTCTGGGCTTCAAGAACCTACCAAGAATGCTTTTAAGGCATTAGGTACATCATAAGAGCCCGGTATTGTGAGTGTGAAATCTGTGCCGAGAGATTGTGAGCTGCCCATCTCGATTGGAGATATATGTACAGCCAGTTGCTCTAGATACGGAGCGGATGATAATATAAGAGACAGATCTTGTGCGGAATAGTATGTCGAACCTTCCGGATTAAAGCTCATACCGAGCTTTCGTAATGTGCTGCCATGTCGAACGATGTATCGGGTATGCACCATTCTAGCCTGTCCTGTGCATATCCAGAGGCGTTGAAGATTTGAACAGGACATTAGCAAATCTTCAATCAGCCGAACGTCTTCATCTGGGGTGATCTCGTAGCCTCGCAATACAATCTCCAACCCGATTAGATTACAGTTTTGAGAAAACTGAGCCGCAAGCGCTGTAAGAAATGGCCCCACGTGACCACAGTCGTCGATTGAAAGCGATCGAAGTCCAGAAAAATTGATGTATGCGAGTATAGTTTCGGGTTGAGGCAGCTTCAAATCGAGTATTCGTAATTGCAAGTGTGTTAGCTGCAGTGGCTGCACAACAACACCGTCTGCAAATGGTCCACCAAAAGCGTCACAACCCTTCGAACTACTGAGAGAAGTCTCTGTGTAACTCCCAGTAAGCCCTAGAGGTTCTTCAGGCATGATGCTGAGCTGACGAAGCTTAGGAGAGTTCCTTAGCAAGTATGCGCTGTTCTCGTGAGCGCAATCCACGGAGCCAACGTGGACCTGTAGCGTCCTCAATTCGCGCAGCGCAGCGGAAGCCCAGGATGCATGCGCAGAGACTTGGAGATCGATCAATGGGTTCTTGACTGATAATCTCGTCGGTATCTCGAGACGATCAAGTGCCCTCTGATGGCGGAGTAAGTTGAGCAAAAACCCGGGATCAAAATTCATGTACGTGCAGAAAGAAAGTAGAGTGTCTCTCGGTAATGCAGTTATGATGAGTTGGATCGCAGACTCGAACTCCTGAGAGTGACGTCGGAGTGACTCGCGTGGGCCGTGGTAAACCAAAATTCCACGGACGTGGTGAAGTATACCGTTGTCGGGATCTAAAAGGGCCATTGTCTTCGCAGTTGACATCGTCGTGGGTGTTAGGTCGAGCCAAAACCACATTTGGGGCGCCATGATCTTTTTGCAATCGCGGCTCACAAGACAAACAGCTGCCTGCTCCTTTTTCAATCTGATGTAAGAGAAGATGCTTATCTTCAGTTCGTTGGGAAGACTCGCGAAGTCAGGTGCGCAGGCCATATTCGGAAGCAGTTGAGGATTCTCAGCGTAGTTCGTCGCTGGTAGTGCCTAGGTGGGTGGGTAAAGTTGCAGGCAGGAGTTCTTGGTATTCGTAGGCAGAATCAATTGAGGTCCATGCACACAGCCTTCACTTAGTAGTGAAAGTCTTTCGCGGAGTTATGACGTTCAGCAGCACACAAACTCTCGAGCCGTGACAGGATACCAGGGCTGCCGAGTCAACGTGAGCTCGAGAAATGCGGTACCCGTGCCAGCTCAGCACGAGCAGTGAAGGCATCGTCACAGATGTGGTGACATGGGATGTAGAACAAATACCTAGTATCAAAACATGATTTCATGCAGCCTCTTTGAACCACGCACTTCGTAGTGATCGAAGGGAAGCACTGGCTCGATGTGCTGGCCGAGGGCATTAATAAGATGCGGAACAAACAGGCAAGGCCGCACATAGGCCGGCTTTGTTTCTAGAGATCGGATAGGCGACGTGACGAAATTGCGAATGCGGCTGGGTGTAGAATGCGTAAACCTTACGCGGTATTGATATCGCATCGCGAATGGAAAGACCGACTGCGGGGCGTAGCGACGCAGTCACTTGCTGCTACTGCGCGCGCGCGCGGGATATTTCCCTGGTAACATTTCGATTCTGGGCTTCGAGAACAAAGGCAGCAAGGAAAGATTCTTCGATATCGCATGTTGTAGCATAGCAAGCATACCATAGTGGATGAAAGAGGTTGGCAAGCGCGACGCGTCGTGTGCAGGAGACGCGTCGCTAGCGGCCGAGGTTCGCCCACGACGTCATCAGCGCCTGTCGAAAGGGTCCGCTCTCTCGCAACTTCGCGCTACCACTTCCATCACTACTACGAGATCTTTGTAACAACATTTTGTAATATTGAAGCGACGGAAGAACACCATGAAGCCGGTCGCAAACGATTTCTAGCTCCACGCATCAGGAGCAGTTTGAGGCACGGACATGGACATTGTATCGAGATAAGCTACATCTGGAATCACTTTGAGACTGGTCGCACATCGTAATGTACGGCGATATGCATTCGCTGAGATTTTTGGCACTTGGCTGATGGAAGTAGTGAACGCTAGGTGAAGACTAGTAACCATGCCAGAAAGGAAACAACGAGGGAAGGCCTGCCTCATGCGTCCCATGCTCCCGATCTGCCGAGCGATATCCGTGTAACCATAAGCGCTGATAGCCCATATCATCGGGAAGATCGAAAAGACAGGACGTACCAGCTGAAGTGACGACTAGTCTGCCCAGCCGACAAAGTTGGCAGATGGGATAGGAGGGGCGACTTGCTCTCCATACCGGCCTTTGTAGTTGCCCGACGGAGCGTAGTTGCAGACTGTGTACTTGTTCATGGCCGAACCTATGCCGTTGACAGTCATGGCCCCACCACAGTCAAGAGAGACGCATCCGACTTTGGTGGTGTCCTTCCACACCATCTGTGTAAGATGACCGACCTTCTCGAAGACCTCATGAGGTAGGTCACTCTTGCCAAACCAAGGTGTCATAAGGGGAAGTTCGCCATGGTACCAGGTCTCCGATATGCCCGCCGTAACGTTGAATGCGTCGCCAGAGACAACAAACAAGTTTTGACCTTGGCCGGCGCCCTGTGGGGTGAAGTGCTCGAAGTCGCACCTGCTAGCAGCAATACGCGCATTTGCCTCGCAGGCGGAGTCCCAGCTCAGTGGAGCTGCATCGTGATTCGCACGAATGGCGTTGTGATGGAACAGTATAGCAGCTTGATAGTCGGGTCCAGAAGAGAGGTAGGCCTGGTCTTCGCCCGATGGATGCTTTTGAACTGGATTGGCAGGCTTGGGCGCAGGACTGTAGCTGGGCATAGGTGCTTGTGACATAACGGGAGTATCAGGAGCCTTGGAAGTCGAAGGCTCGGGCTGAGGGGCAGGCTGGGGCTTCGGCTCCGGGGTTGGAGTGTCCTTGGGACTAGCGATAACGGTAGCGGATAGGGCCAAAGAGGTGGATGTCGGCGGAGTGTATCCTCGAGTAACCGTGACCACGACTGTCTGTATGATCATCTTGGTCTCGTAGACGACTCCCGGCTGCCTTGCATGGATGTGCGGATGAGCGAGAACACCAGCGGCCAGAGCTGAAGCGACAAGAATGAAGTGATGCATCTTGGAGTGACTGGAAGCGCTCGGGTACGTAGTAGTCTTGAGTAGTGTCGAAACCAGATCACCGTAAGGACAGGATAGAAAGACTGCTTGCCATGTTAGACATATTTCAGAATGAAGAGTACTGTGCCTACCTAGTTGCTAGCTTCCTGGGAGCTGTGAGGTGCTGAAGTGCGACTGGCGCGACTGGGATAAAGAAGTGAGTGTAGTTGCACGAAATGTAAAGAGAGTGTATCCTGTCAGACAAGCTGCGCAAAGAGGAAATCGAGGGAGCGACAGATGAAGGAGTGTGGGGTGGTTGAGTCAAGTCGTGGTGGAGGGGAGGGAGGAAGGAAGCTGTTGATTGTTTATCAGTACCGAATTAGGCGAGAGTAGCTACGGTGAGGCAGGAGCGACTACCACAAGGTGAGAGACAACCCGAGCGCACCTGGGAAGCCACTATCACTCTCATCGCGAAAAGACGAGGGCATTTGTACTAGAAGCGATGCCATTGATGGCAGTCAAATCCTGCTGGTCATTGCTCAAGTGGTTACAAGTGGGTGACTGTGCATAGTGATGGTGAAGGTCATTGCTTGGCAGTACTAAGAGTCACTTCTGCTTTCGGATGGCATAACTGTCAACAGCGTCTCAGTACCTAGGTAAGAAGTTGCAGCACCGAAATCGAGACGCTTGCGTCCGTTACACCTTGGCTTATCTCAAATCAAGTTGGGCGATCGATAGAGGCTCCAGTCAATCTTGATGTACCTCGCGTACTCGACTACTTCCTGGTCACACAGACTACTCACATTTGTTACCAGCACCAAGGCAGATGCGGCATCTTAGACCGCGTTACGGGTCGTGACTACTTCTCACCAGGTAATTTCACGGCTGGGCACTACAAACCACTCTCGAGTTCGTTACGCAGGAAGGATCGACCCACCTCGGTCGTGATAAGATCTTCTTGAACACAACAGCCTACTTGCTTCAGGCGCAGATTCAGCATTTGTACCACGGGCGAACCCCAAAGACGTCATCTTAACTCTTTCTCTCTTTGTTCTTTGCAATCAAGTCACAATCCTGTGCGACATCGCGTCCCAGAACAGACATAACATGCGTGAGCCGACGTTGCTGTCCCCTTGTTACCTCTCCAGGTGGCCGTATCAGGCTACGAAGTTGTCTATGACAGATAATCTTCGTCTATCGCGCGTCGTTGATAAGCTTTCCACAAAGAGCTTCGCTACCAAAGCCGAGCAGATGAAAGCTTCTAGAAATGGCGTACAACGCACGTCATGACACTGTAGTTTACGTTGGCGCGATGTACCCGTGTACTACCCTGCGAAATCGATGCAGGTCAGAAGGGATGCAGATTGCAGAGAACCGAATCTCCGCGCCGATCCCCAGCCACTCAGGGTTCTAGAGATTACGTCGTTGGCGGGATGCGGGGCAATTCGGCAGGGGCGCGGAGCTACTTCGCATGATTGATAACGTCCAGTAGCCTCGGAGCCGCGCGCCACCAGATTTCACTATAACTCTTTTTTTGCTGTATGCCTCCCGTGAGATTCAATTTTCGAGGCTCCTGTCGATCTGCCCGCACCCCCATCGCGACCGCGCCACCCCGCCGTATACCAGCTCCAGCTACTGCGACCCCACCATCTACATCGCGAGCGCAACAGCGCGACTTCCGTACATCTATCCTGAGAATGGACGCGCATAGTTCTTCCGCTGGGTCCGCCACCGCAGGCGACGACCTAAAGCTCAAGAATCGCCTGAACGAGAGCCGCAGCCCCTATGTTCGGGGCCACATGAACAACCCAGTCGCATGGCAGATGTGGGGACCAGAGGCAATTGAGCTGGCGAAGAAGTCGAACAGGCTGATCTTCATCAGCATAGGCTATGCTGCATGTCATTGGTGTCACGTCATGGAGCGCGAGTCGTTCGAGAATGAAGAGGTCGCGAAGCTGTTGAACGAGAACTTCATACCCATAAAGATTGATCGCGAAGAGCGTCCGGATGTTGATCGCATATACATGAACTATGTTCAGGCAACAACAGGCTCAGGAGGGTGGCCGCTGAACGCCTTCATCACACCAGATCTGGAACCGATATTCGGAGGGACCTACTGGCCTGGTCCAGGGTCCACGATGGCGATGGGAGAGCACGTTGGCTTTGTTGGCATACTCAAGAAGATTCGCGATGTGTGGAGGGATCAGCGACAGAGGTGTCTGGACTCGGCGAAGGAGATCACAGCGCAACTGCGAGACTTTGCAGAGGACGGAAACATCAGCAGGAAAGATGGCGCAGCTCATGAAGGTCTTGACCTAGATCTTCTGGATGAAGCATTTGAGGTGTGTATGGAGGGCTTTGCCAAAGACCGTTTACTAACCCATGACAGCATTTCAAGAAGCGATACGATGCGAAGCACGCAGGCTTTGGCAGCGCACCCAAGTTCCCAACACCTTCGAACCTCCAATTCCTCCTTAAGCTATCCGAATATCCAAATGCGGTCAGAGAAGTGCTCGGAGCAAAGGACTGCACACATGCGAAAGACATGGTACTGGCGACACTAGACGCGATGAACAAGGGGGGCATACACGATCAAATCGGAAACGGCTTTGCGCGATACTCCGTCACGAAGGATTGGAGCCTACCGCATTTCGAGAAGATGTTGTACGATCAGACCCAACTCCTGCCCGTATACCTGGACGCATATCTCATGACCAAGAGCCCTGAACATCTATCAGCGGTCCACGACATCGCGACATATCTCACCAGTCCGCCTATGCACGCTGAGAGTGGAGGCTTCTTCTCATCTGAGGATGCTGACTCGTTATACCGGCCAAATGACAAGGAGAAGCGAGAGGGTGCCTTCTACGTATGGACATTGAAGGAGTTCCAGGACATTCTAGGCGACCGAGACGCAGAGATTCTCGCGAGATACTACAATGTCAAGGATGAGGGCAATGTCGAACCTGAACATGATGCACACGACGAACTGATCAACCAGAACGTCCTAGCCATCACCGCGACACCAGCAGATCTGTCAAAACAGTTTGGCCTGTCAGAGGATGAGGTCAGCAAGATACTAACCGAGGGCCGGCAAAAGCTACTCGAGCACCGCAATAAGGAGCGCCCACGGCCAGGTCTAGACGACAAGATCGTAGTATCCTGGAACGGTCTCGCCATCGGCGCTCTCGCACGAACATCCGCCGCCCTCTCATCACAAGACCCCACACGCTCAAAGCAATACCTAGCCGCCGCCGAAAAAGCCGCCGCCTTCCTGCAAAAAGAGCTCTACAACCCCTCCACCAAAACCCTCATCCGCGTATACCGCGAAGGCCGCGGCGACGCCCCCGGTTTCGCCGACGACTACGCCTACCTGATCTCGGGCCTAATCTCCCTCTACGAAGCCACCTTCAACGACAGCTACCTCCAATGGGCCGACGACCTCCAACAAACACAACTAAAAATGTTCTGGGACAAACAACATCTCGGTTTCTTCTCCACGCCCGAAAACCAGCAAGACCTCATCATGCGGCTGAAAGACGGCATGGATAACGCTGAACCAGGCACAAATGGCGTGTCAGCGCAGAATCTAGATCGTCTGGGTGCGTTGCTAGAGGACGAGGAGTATACCAAGAAAGCACGGGATACGGCGTCTGCTTTCGAAGCGGAAATTATGCAACACCCCTTCCTTTTCCCGAGTATGATGGATGCAGTCGTTGTTGGTAAGCTCGGCATCAGACATAGCGTTATCACGGGTGAAGGTCAAAGGGTGGATGAGTGGTTGCAGAGGTATCGGGAGCGACCGGCTGGTCTTGGTACTGTTAGTAGAGTGGGTAAGGGCATGGGTGAGTGGCTAAGTCAGCGGAACGCGCTTGTCAAGAGCATGGATAGGGGGAGTGAAGGTGTTATGGTATGTGAGAGTGGCGCGTGTAGAGATGCGCTGAGTATGGATATGGGAAGTGTCGGGGATGCAGTGCCGAAGGTGTAGGAGGCGCCTTGGAGGCGCGATATCATGATGGGATGATTGTACGGTATACATGAACAATGAACGTATGCAGACAACTGCGACTTATCTCAAAGAGCACACAGGGGGCTACGATGACAGTATTGTCTGAAATGCAGTCGGGAGTCACTATTCATGTTCTTGCTTCGCACATGTATTACTCCACCTCCCATGAGTAAATTATTAGGCAGGCGTGTAGTCTACATCAGTGCGAGAACCATAGTTTTACACCTATCCAAGGCAATGTAGACTTCTGGCTTGTTTGTAATATCAAACGTACAATAAACCCCTAAACAGGCGTGCAGCATACATAGGTCCAAAACCCAAAACTATAGAGTATCCCAAGGTAACGTAGCCTCCTAGGCTATTCCCACCAACCCGTACAAAGTCCGTATTCAGATCTCCTCTCGCGTCGGGTGGTGACTTCCCCCTACCATCTGACACCAGCAAAAAGACAAAATAACCTCCTAAGTTCTCGCCACTCTTGCTACTAGACTTTGGAATACTCTTTTGGACATAGTATTCTCACAAAAAGAGCAAAAAGAAAGTTACGGGCAAGCCCGGAGAGATGGTCACTACGAGGGTCGAACTCGCGACCTTGGCGTTATTAGCACCACGCTCTAACCAACTGAGCTAAGCGACCGGTTTTTGTTGTTGTTCGATGGAGGGTTGAGGAATTAGCTGAAACATATTGGTATCAATGTGGAGATCTAAAACGAGCTTGGGCTGAGCATGGCCCTCAGTTCTTCTACCCAGACGCGTGAGTGAGATGTTATGGTGAGGGTCACACCTTCCAATATGGTTTGGAGTCACAGATGCGGGGCATGGCGGGGCACGTGTGGACAATGAGCAACACCCACACATGTGGTGAAGTCGGACAATACAGAATACATTCAGTAGTATTGGTATAGAAGTTTCCAGCTCGAAGCTGTACATTATGATCGGCCGTCATATCGCATACTTTTGGTACATAGAGAAGACATCCGCTAAATCCAAGCTACTTATGCAATCACCTGCACCCAGCCGGCAAACCGCGCTTTCGCGTGAAAGGTTGTACATGTGTACTTCCTTCCCTCACCATCTGTCGAAATGAAATTGCTTTTACGCATGCTGCTGCTGAGGCTGCATTTGCTGGTGTTGTTGCATCTGCGCTTGTTGTTGCTGCTGCTGATGTTGCTGTTGCGCAGGTGCGGCTAGCGACACGGCTGCGAGGGTATCAATTGTCTGTGACAAAGGAGTGTTAGTTCTACTTGCTGCAGCTGCTGCGGCATTGGCCTGCTTCTTCTTGTTCTTCTTCTTACTCGTAGTAGGAGCATTACCCGCAGACACCTTGCTGGTCATCTCGCCACCACCAGCATCGGCGTCAGGCCAGTCGAACGTCCAGCCTCCGCCGGCAGTGAACGGAACCTTCTTGATGAATTGCGATACATCTGCCTGCCTCCTTAATGCCTCCAAGTAACCTGCTACCTCTCGGAGCACGTCACCTTGCATTTGCTCTGGAGTAGCGCAAAACTCGGGGATCTCCAGGAGGTTGTGCGGCTGCGCACTCGCCTTGAGCGAAGAGTCGTCAATCAGCACCGTGTTGTGCTGGCCGAAGCGACTGCCGGCCTCATAATCTGGATGGAAAGACTGGATCTGACTTCGACTCCACACTAGCTTCAGGTTCTTGTATACCTGCACGTTCTGCTGATAGTTTGTCGGCGATAGTCCAAAACTGTCGCGGGCCCATTGAGCGACGAGCTTCGACCGGAGATCGTTGTCCAATGCTTGGCTGACTAGAGACTTCACGTTGTCTGGCCTCGCGCTAGACCACACCATGACCTTGAAGTTCTCGAAAAGGTAGCGCAGGAAAGGCTTCAGGTATGGGCGCTCGATCATAGTCTTGGCGTTCTTATTGGGGCGGAAGAGCACCGTGCCGTTGAGATCCAGGATAACCAGCATTTGGCCCGGTGTCTCGTTGGTGGTAGGCTCCGCAGCGGCCTGGTCCAGATACTCTTGCGTAGGCTGCGGCGCAGGGAGCATAATCTTTTCGTCACCATAGCGTCCCTTCTTTTCGCCGGCCGCTTTGGGTGCCTTCGGTGCTTTGGGAGTACTGTGAAGTTTGTTAATCCTAGAGCACTTGGCTTCAAATGAAGTAATGCGGTGGAGGGTACCATACTCTTTCTGCTTAGCTTGCCCGTTGGCAGTAAGCCCAGACTTTGACTTCTTGCCTGGAGGAGTTGGTGCCCTGTTTTGAGTATTAGCGGTGCGGCTCTTTGACTTCAGACCCTTCAACAAGGCATCGAAAGCATACTGTATGTCCTCGTTCCTTGCTCCATACGGGAAGTTTGCCTGCTGTTGCATCATATGGTAGGGCGGGCGGTTCGGGTACATCTGGTGTTGCTGATGAGGCATGGGCGGGGGCCCACCGTGATGCGCCTGATGTCCGTATGGCTGCTGGCCAAATGGCGGCCCACCAAAAGGCGGCTGGCCATGAGGCGGCATGTGTGGTGGTGGGCGCCCCGAAAAGGCCTCTGGACCTAGCGGGAAAGGAGGCGGCGGCGGTGGGTGATGCGGATGGCCGTTCTGCACCATCCAGTGGTGGTATGCCATGGCTTGCTGGTGAATTGCGAAGTCATGGTGCTGGTTGCTGAACATGTGCGGGGGCTGCTGGGGCGGCGGCGGAGGCGGCGCAAAGTTCTGGTTGAAGAAACCATTCGGCGGCCCGTATGGTCCAGGTGGTGGTCCCTGGAACTGAGGAGGGGGTGGTGGTGGAAGCTGGTTCTCGAAGGCGCCAAAGCTCTGCTCGCGACGGTCAAAGCCGCCCGGGCGGAAGGGCATCGCATTCGGATTCCATGACTCATTCATGCTGGCGCTTGCGGTGGCAGAGAGCGGGCGCCCGTGGGGAGTGCTGTCTCGACCTGTCTTGGTCTTGAAGTTGTCGGTGTTAGTGGAGGAAGTTGCGACTGGAGCGCAGTGGGGGATGCTGTACCGAGCTGATGCGACTGCGGCCATGGAGCACGTGCGATAGCGACAGACGCTCGGCGGGACGGGAGGGGTGAGCGGTGAAAAGCCTGGTGAGGTGAAGACGGAGAGCTCGCAGCATGAAGCCCAACGGTGGAAGGCGCACTCGAAATTTGGGCGCAGTTGCCTGTCTGTCGTCGGCCCTGTCGGCGAATCAAACCCCCGGCAGGCGGGGTCCACAAAAATGTTGGTAGACCGCGGCGAAGAAGAACGCGACAGAACCCGATACCAATACACTTTCAACAAGCGCTTTCACGGCGACATCCTCAAATTCAGACTTTACAATGGTGCTTGCGAGCAAGTTGGATCGCACTCTGCGCGCCGCCGAAGACAGTTCAGACGCCGAGAGCTACTACGAGGTCACCGACCGATCCTCTTCTGCGTCTGTAATCGAGGCAGATGAGGGCGGTAACGTGATCAGTTCAGATGGCGAGGAAGATGGGGAATCAGGAGACGAGGACATGGTGAGTCTCCAAGACTTCTACTCTGCCAGCGCATGCCGCTAACATCACCAAGTCAGACGCCTCCGACGATGACCAAGTAAAAGCGCAAATGAGCAAAGTCTCTTTTGGAGCACTAGCCAAAGCACAAGACGCCATTTCAAAACAACAGCCCGCCGACCGAAAGCGAAAACGAGGCGACGACGCATCCAAATCACAAGAGGATAAGCTGGAAGCGCTGAGGGAGCGGTTACGGCAGATCAAGGCTGAAAAGCTCGCAAACGGTGCACAGCCCAGCAAGAAAGCGAAGACGGACAAGAAGAGCAAAGGCAAGAGCGAGAGCAAACGAGACACTCAGGAAGCCGACGAGGATGGAGACTCCGACTCCGACGCAGCTCCAAAAGCGCGCTCGAGCAAACACGCCCCGGCTGTCCAGTCGAGCAAGCGTGCGGTGTCACGTAAGCGGAACGTAGTCGATGTGAAGAAGCCAGTCTTCCGTGACCCCCGGTTCGACAATGCTTCAGGACCCCAGCCTGATGAGTTTGTGGTCAAAAAGCGATACGATTTCCTTAACGACTACCGAAAAACCGAGATCTCTGAACTACGTCAGACTATAAAGAAGACGAAGAATCCAGTCGAGCAGGAGCAGCTGAAGAAGAAGCTACTCTCTATGGAGTCGCAACAAAAGGCCCGCGAGAACAAGGAGAAGCTACAGGAGGTGACACGGGAGCACAAGAAGAAGGAGAAGGAGCTTGTCAAGGAGGGCAAGCAGCCTTTCTTCTTGAAGAAGTGTAGGTCCACTCAATTCCCTCGTCCCAACATGCACGTACTGACAGTATATTCTAGCCGAGCAAAAGAAGATTGCATTGGTCGACCGCTTCCAGAACATGAAATCGAAGCAGCGCGAAAAGGTCATCGAACGCCGTCGCAAGAAGGTCACGGCGAAAGAACGGAAGAACATGCCCGACGAGCGCCGTACTGCTCAATAGCCTATACAGGCATACTACCAATACTTTCAACTTTCGTCGCCTGCAATCAGATACCCCTTCTTCAACTCTTCTACAAACTTCGCTATCGTCGTCTTCATGTTCATTCTCCTGGCAAATGCCCTTTCATCATGTGACGAGTAATTGATGAGTGCGCGATTCGATTATCGTAAGATGCGGCGTCAACTATCGCCTTGTCCGCAGTCAAGCACAGACAGGGGATGGAGATCTAGGACGGCCTAGACGAGGCTTTCCCCAGATCTGCACTAGTCAGGTACACCTCAAGCCTCCCACCAACCCATTCCATCGTGACGCATTGTCCATTCGATACGCCACCGAGTCCCTGCGTGTCTTTTGTTTTGGGTTATCTAATCTAGCACTACAGCCTAATCACTGCACATAGATCTATTCGAGTCAAGTTTATACACACAATTCGGCACTTCAGCAGGAGCTTGAACTTTCGTGGGTTTAGATCGAAAGCCATTTCGCTTCCCTGGTCGTTGAGAACTTGCAAGTGGTAGCAATGGGAGGAAAGTCGCCGTCGGAATGCCCGAATGACCTCGTCTGGCCCTGCTTCAGCTCAGCCATACCGAGCGCCACGAGAATGGTTCCGCACGCAAACTCTTTGGAAGGTGTATATATGCTGCCGTGACCGTCTAGTTGAATATTCACTCAAGTCACCTTCTTCTCCAGTGGCAGAAACAAACGTCCACAGTCGGCCCAGAATCGGAAAACTTCGTCAAAATGCGCACATCTATCACCTCCCTCTTTCTCTCTTTGGCAGTTGCCAGTTCAGCCCAGGAAGAGATTCCTGGACTCACTGACGTCAAAGATTCGGAGTGTCAACTCATTTCGCCTCTTGTCGGTGAGCTACGCGCGGTGCCGACAGCAGCGGAATTCTGTTCGTCGCTTCTGGCCATCCCCACCGTCACCGTCACTTCGAGTGCAATAAGCACATCGACTGTCATTTCAACTACAGAGGCCTTTGAGACGATAACACTCACGGAATCTGTCACAAACATCGACGAGACTACAATTACTGGCACTACCACCCTGACAGCCGATCCAGTCTTAGTAACTATTACCACGTAAGTCACTTCGCACGGATGCCGCGTCTACACACTCTAATATGCCTAGAACTACCGAAGTACAGCTATGTCCAGCAACAGCAACGATAGTAACGGTGACAGCCCAAGCACCAGTCAAACGCGATTATGTGCAGACACTCAGTTCCACCAGCACATCATGCACTAAGAGCAAGAAGCCCTCGACTACTGCGACTCCTTCATCTACGTCCACGAAATGCTCGAGCACAGCGAGCTACCCGGTCGTGAAGCCCTCTAGTATGGTAGAGGTCATATCGTCGCAATCGCTGAGTACAGTGCAAACATCGCATCTGGCCTACTCAACTGCATCGCAGGCGTCGTACGCGTACTCGAGCGTAATGGCGCCGGCTTACTCTACTCTCTCGAGCATCGTGGAGTCATCCGTCACAGCGACTTCAATCACTGTGGAATCATCCTCTACAATCACTTCCAGCTCTTTCGAGACTTCTTCCACGGCACCTTCCAGTACCGCAGATGTATCTTCCCCAGTACTCACTAGTACCACCGAGTCCTCTTCCATCGTTCCTTCCAGCACCACCGAACCATCATCCACACCCGAACCCGTCCTCCCAACCCCAACACTCTGCCCAACCGCCCCAGAAGGTCTCCAGCAATACGAATGCGCGCAAGTCACCAAAGCCTGCGAATGCCTCTCCCTCGCAACCCCTACCATCACTGTAGTCGTCAGCAGCACCGCCACCGAAACTAGCATCTCGACCTCTACCGCCTTTACCGAAACTGTCTTCACTGTAACCACGACTGCGACACAGGAGATTGCTGCGACGGAGACTATGACACCGACTATGACGGTTGTTGCGATTGCTACCACTACGGCAGGACCGGACTTCCAAACCGACCCCAACAACTGTGGCGCGTGTGGTAACGTGTGTGCAAGCGGCGGTTGCGCTCGCGGGCTTTGCACGAATCCCAGCTGTGGCCCCTCATCGTGTGGCAATTATGTTCCCTGTGGCTCAGGATGCGTTTGCGGCGCCGTCAGTGGCGGAGGTGGTCTCTGCTTCCCTGGGAATACTCAGTGCAGCAGTCCCCGGTGTAAGGTAAACGAGGATTGCGGCGTTAACCAGCTGTGTGTCGTGAACACGTGCTGCGGAGGTGGTGCCGGTATCTGCGTGAACGCGATAACTACTTGTCAGAATGGGAATGCGCCGAGGGCGTTGTTTGTTAGGGGGATGGCGAGGGGGGAGACTGTTGTGGGGTGAGGGATGTATAGTTCCCGTTATATTTTTTATGTATAAACTTCACCGTAGATTTAGTTTAATATCAATTTCTTGTGTCAAGAGTGGACTCATGTGTACAGCGGGGACGCATTCGAAGATGATGGTAATGATGTTACAATTGCAAACTTTCAACTACAGAAAAAACCTAATCCCTAAAGGCTACTAAGACATTATTCTCTCTTTTTTCGAAGTGAAAATTACCAAGAAAGAAGAGAAAGATAGAAATGTCCCGAAACCCCCAGATCCCAAACGCCGGATATATATTCCCCCCTACAGAGCAGAAAATCATGCAAATTGAATCCAAATGTGAAGGTAAGTGGCGAAGATAAGATGGGCCCAGCCTATGCGCGAAGAGTACCATAGTCGGCATTAGTCATCTCATTCGGCATCTCCTTGAGGCTGAACTTCTTGAAGTCCTTGACAAGACCGTTATCCTTGCTCTTCAAGTCCTGTCCAACATCCTTGCCGCTCTGCTTCGACTTAGGCTGCGGGCGTTTGCTCTCATTAGTCGGGCTCTCGACGACGGTGTCCTCAGAGTCATCTGCCTCCTCCGCGCGCTCCGCACGAACATCATCATCGATCTCCTGCTCAGCCTCCTCATCCAACTTCTGCGTCTCCTGCTCCACATCGACGAGGTCCTCAGCCTCAGCCGGCTCCTCACGCGCATCAGGCACAACCTCCTCTTCAAGACGCCAGTCCTGGATCGCCTTGATGATGTCGACGGCAAGCTGTCCGTTCTTACGCAGCGCCTTGTCCCAGTGCGCAGGGATCCCCTTCTCGATAACCATCATGCGCGCGACAGCGTGGACAAGCATGTGGCGCATGGGACTGCCCTCCTCGGTGTTGGCGTAGATGTACTGCACGCGACGCAGACCGGGGTAGCTGTCGCTGTACTTGTACCATTCGCGGACGACCTGCAGGACGTCGGCGACGAGGCCTGGTATCTCGAACTTCTCGGCCATTAGGTACAGGTCGAAGCAGACGCCTAGGTCGGCTTCCTCGCGGGGCACGGGCAGCGAGGAGCTGTAGAGCCAGCCGACGAAGGTTTTGAAGGGCGCATCTTCTTCGTCTGGCAGACCGAAGGATTGCGTGCGCGACGCCGAGTTGGCTTTGGAGTAGAAGATCTTGCGGAAGAAGGGCGAGTGGTAGCAGAGTAGCTTCTCGTGCAGGATCCAGTGCGTGTTCTCGGGGCCGACGTAGATGTCGACCATGGAGCGGGAGAGGAGCCTGTGGTTGGTGTGTTAGTTCGTTGCGCAAGGGTACGTAATGCAGATGCGCAGTTCCCATCTCATTGCGAACGCGACGATGCGCGTCGCGGCGCATTGGACGCAGGGATAACGTACTCATGGAGCTGTTTTTCCTGTACGCCAGACATGACTTCTACGGTTCTATCTCGGTGATGTGATGGAGATGATCAGCGACCGTTGACGATCGATTATCCGTGTTCCCGTCGGGTGACGATTGCGCGATGAGCCTCAAGCGAATAAAGTTTCAACGTCTGACAACGTCGAAATACCGTAGGAATTAGTAAAGTGGTAGATGGTATTAGATGCAGCGTAGATGGCAAAAGGTTAGAAGTAATGCAAGGACAAAGAAGATGTGGCAGTGCCAACTTTAAGACCCATTCCCCAAACCTGCGCGAGGTGGCCTTGTCCCAGCCCCCGTATGACGTAGCTTCTTTTTCCGTCGCGACCAGTCGTCCCAAAAGAGACGGGTATGATGCACGTCTGCTGCGCCAGGCGGCACGCTTCCTTGACCCGTACCCCTGTTCTTGTTTTCTCCCGCCCCGTCGCACATTTGCATCCCCGCTTAGTTTTACCCGCTAGCCAGGCATCGACGAGATCGAGAACAACTTAATGCGCATTTTCATCCACCACTGCCAATGCAGGTTTTGGAGACGGCATTGGCGTTGCATGTCATTTCGCTTTTGGATGATGCGTGTGTGCGATACGCGCTGTGTTGGGAAAGGGGGGGCTGGGTGTGCGTGTTTTAGAGGGATGGCATGCGTAGGGGTACGGGGATTAGGTAAGTGTGACGTTTGACTTGTGGAGATGCGGGCTGCCAGGCGTGTTCTGGCCAAAGGTAGGCAATAGATTCGTGAACAGTAGTTCTGTCTGTTCTTTGGGACGGGCTATTTTCTTGTCTTCGATGGCTTCTCAGCCAGTCACTGGAGATTTGGGGGTTTGCGCGATCCTGCGCTGGTCATCTCGTTCAGATTGCGCATCCGCATCCAGACGTGGACGGAATGCGCTCCAATCACGAAACAATGTGCTCGACGCAGGGCAACTATGGTGCTTTTTGCTTTTGCAAAGACTTGTGATACTCCAGCCTCACCGCTGCGCCGGTCTCTGCGCACTCGTGGGGTGCTTTTCCTGCACCCTGGCAGGCAGTCCCCCATCAATTTCGACATCGTAGTCACGAAATCTCACAAAACGATTGAATTAGTTTCAACTTCAGAACACACCGCGAATGCCAACTCATCGCCTAAATCCCAACCTCTTCCTTTCTGCCTTGGCCGAGCCGCCCTGTCGCAGCCTGGTCGCTGATGCCTACCTATCAACAGCCAGGAAGATGCCAGCACCCCGCATTGTGCTAATGCGGGTCGCACATGACATCGCGTGCTGTTACTCTCTTTAGAGCTTGATGTGTTCAAAGAAGAATCTACTGACCTCGTACTCGCGATGCGCAGGAGGTAGTGTGCACCAACCCCCCCTCGTTACTTCCGCACCATGCGCATGACACCAGCCTCGTTCTTCGAAACCTCAACATTGCTGGTATCGCGATGGAAAGACAAAACAATAGATTTTGTTTGCGATCAATTGGGCCTTGGGGCTGGCCATGAGAGTCAGGGTCAAACGAGACCATACCCGCCATCCCCTAATACACCAGTGCTTCGAGCGTGCCAGCCCCATTTATCATCACCACCTCTTGTATTTGAACTTGCATGATAAAAGGATGAGGGTTAATCAATGTGGACTTACCAGCAGTTTCATCGCGTCACCGTCACCCTCGTTGTTGCCTGCGCAGCACATAACGAGTATCAACGTGCGACAAACTCACCCTTCGTACTATGGGTTTTACATCTTTACGATTTCTTGAGCTTTGAACATTTTCCACAACTCAAATGTTGAGGTCAGAACGGGTTGGAATAGACGCAGAAGTAGTAGTATAGCCTTCACACGTATCACATCCACGAGATAACAGGACCTCCGCTGTCTCCGTCCTCCATCGTCATTTTCACAAATCTTTGCCATTTCTACGAAAGGACTTTCTAGATCTCAAGCCCAGCATCGTCTAGCTTTCATAATAAGACATCACAACCATAGTTGACGCACCAATGCAACACAACATACAAGCCCCCCATCCCACGCCCGCAGCACAATTCCCTCCCTTAACACCAGTATCTTGGGAATCGTGCAAAACCGCCCTGAGCAGACATACTGGGCAGTCACCTTCTGCGTTGTTTGTCCGAACCCGAATTTCGGATCCGAAGGCTTTCTCCGTTGGTTGGCGCAGTCTAAATGAAGGAATCTATCAAAAGCTGTTCATTGCTGGTGTCGGATCCGAGCCATAGGTCGTGGGCCCCGTTGCTTGAGGAGATTGTGTCGGATCCGAAGAACATCTCCGTTAGGCGGCGTAGTCACCACATGAGGCAATCGATCGAAAGCTGTTGATTGCTGTTGTCGGATCCGAAGTCTTTGTCCGTTAGGTGGCGCTGTCACTACATGAGGCAATATGTCGAGAGCCATCGATTGCTGTTGTCGGATCCGACGGATTTGTCTGTCAGGTGGCACAGTCACCACATGAGGCGATTTGTCGAGAGCTGTTGAATGCTGGTGTCGGATCCGAGCCATGGGCCATGGGCCCCGTTGCTTGAGGAGGTTGAGCAGGGTATTGAGGAGGGTATTTGAGAGGAGAGGAGAGGAGAGGATGTGCGCTGTCTGTCGAGATGTCGTTGGAGGATGTTGATGGAGAAGTGCTGGGACTGAAGCTGGTATTACAACCTGGTATAATTACTATCTTGCAACCTCCGCTTTACGTGGTCATAGGCGCCAAACAGGGTGGACATAAGGACTTTATTCGTGTTTACAGATCTGAAATAAATGTTAACAAGAAGATTCAGAAGGCCAGAACGATGGAAAAGGCCAACTGCTAGCGAATAGAGTGGGGGCTTGCACTGCTTCAAGTGACCTCTTGACGCTCGCCGAACCATGTAGCGCAGATCTCGACAACGAGGTTTTTCTTTCTCGTATATCAAGTGCATCTTAGTCTTCTTATGTTGGTCTCGTTGACTAAAGTAGATTGATGTAAAGAGCAGGTTCTTCTCGGTCGAAAATGATATGTAGGCTTGATTTATCCGCCTCACGCCATTTACTAACGTTTCTATCCGGTCCTTGTTTTATTAGTAGTAGGTACTTAATACCTGAGGAAGCTTCGCAGTGCGTTTGGAGTGTAATGTCCAGTTAGGGAATTCCATCGTACCAGCCCTTAATATCGTGTGGTCCGCCTTGTTAGCTTTTCACACTAGACAGCGGAGTAATGTCCGAGATTTGGGTTCATTCCCGTCTGATAGGAGAGTGAGTAGTAATCATACACTGACAGGGTTCGAGAAGTCTACGACGGACGGTGATAGCTTATGTTGCGAAGCATATTTACCTTGAATTCATTCGCCATGGGGAATCGCGCGGATACCTTCATCTCTCTGTACCGGGATGCCCATCATCCCTACACTGCTGAACCGCTGTACTTTGAAGTCACACAGAGAGGACCTTGACATACTCGGCATCGTGTTGGAGGTTACGACGCGACACAGGGGCGCTACTTGCACGCGAAACGAGTGTCCTCTCCGAAGCATGTCGTAGCATTGCCATACTCATCTTGAAGACGCGCAACTCCGAAGGGGGTAGACTAGCGTCCGTCGCACGGTGTCAAGATGGGTATACGCAGTGATACGGAGCGAAGTGAACTACGCATACGCTAGCTAAACAGTCAGCCTCCAGGTGAACAATGACGACAACAACGCTACGACGCCTGTTGAGCGGTCGCTTGAGCGCTGATCTCCCGAGTACCGCGTCCCGCCCTCTCCTGAACGGTTCGTTGAGTGAGTCCAAAGTTTTCGGGTCGGCCATTCGGTGCCGCTTTGGGAGTTGCGTTCGTGTAGTCTTCTCGCCCGCGATGCTCGTTCCACTATAGCGTCCATGTTGTGAGCGGAGTGCGTACGTAGAGCGAGCACTATGACGAGGGCGATCCTGCAGGCGATCTGCTGTGTATCATCGACACGTCCATTCGGAGGATACCTACAATGCTGGGTGGTAGTAGCACTGCAGACAGCGTAGTGGCATGTTACCGTCGCACAATAACCGTTCGAAGCAAAATCTCCGAAGTCATGTCGTTCGTGCGCGCGTAGGCATCGAAAGGGTGATCTAAGTTCTCGCGCGATCTGCCTCCGATGAAACAGCCAGTTGGGAATAGACTCTGGCGAACGCCAAAGACCCTGATCGCCATTGTGATAGTGAGTCACTGGAGGTGACTCAGTGGCAAGCCTCGTCGACGTTGCTTTTGTCCAAGGCGCACGACAGAACATGATCTACGCCGCAGATCAAACACCCATCTGCCAAGCCACCCACACGGCGATGCTCCTGCGATTCGATCCCAAACCGTCGAACTGCATAGCGCTGCCCACCTCGGTACGACTACGGAAGCCGACCAAGTATTGGTACAACGACAGATGCTCGCCGCAACGGGTGCATTCGGCTTGAAGCGGGTGCGTGAACGTGAAGTGGAAACGTGGGACGGCAGATCTGCGTTGACGCAATTACCCAGCGAAGAAGGTCGCACACGGGTATTGTCGTGCGGGCTGCATCTGGGGAAGCGTAGTCGGTCATTGTGATGAGAGAAATAGCAAGGGGCGCAGGTGCGCTGGCAAGGTTTCTGTGCCGCATGCAGTTTGCAGGCTGTACACGTTGTGTGCGGGCCGTGAAGCATGTCATTTGCCGAAGGTACTGTCACTTCACCCGACCTGTTCACTGCTCTACGCCACAAGAATAAAGCGTCGGCTTCATTCCCGAGCGTGAATCAAGTACCTCTGGACAGCGTGCCAAGAGCGTTTATGTGAGACTTGTCCCAACAGACGGCAGTAATTGCTCATTCCCAAGGGCAGGGTAATGGCACGCGTGCTAGAGTGCAGCATGGCTAGAGGTAATACGATCACTGCCCAAAATAGAGCCTTGGGCGATCCTTTGCTTGATTGGACGGAGTGCGACAGACAGCCCTATCCCGGTCGCTCGGTTGGATGCAGCAGGTGTTAAGCCCCACTGGTTCCATATTGAAGAAGCGATGGTGTGATTACCGGATGCGGATGGACTGCTGGAAATTATCCTGGAGGGGTGTCGAGTCGGTACCTGATCGACCTATCGACTGGGGATGTGGAAGAATTCAGAAAGACCGGCGGCTGAGCGGAGCGGACAGTAGCGAGAGGAAAGAGTGTCACTGATGAGATGAGCATGTGTAATGCACTTGGCGATATATCAGGGTCTTGCCGTGATGGAGAACAAAGAAATGATTGGCATTTTACGGGAATGTGGTGGTCGGCGACGAAACGCGACGGACAGTGCTAGCCGAAGCATGGCTGGAGGATAGCGGCAGAATCGAGGGTCTAGATAGACACGGCATTGAGGCAGTTTCTGCGCAACGGTCGGAGAATACTTTGTAGGATGTGACTCCGGTGGTGGGCGTGGGAGCTGTGGCAACGGAGAGTGTATGTTTCAGAGTTGCGGCTCTGGTGAGTGGGCTCTTTGTGAGAGATGAGTCAGTCAGGAAGGAGCGACAGGCCGTGGTGAGGAAGGCGCAGACAGGCCTTGTGAGGAAGGCGCATTTGGAGCCAGGAGAGGCCAGGATTGGAGGACATGTGACAGGCAAGGAGCGCTCAATCCCAGGACCGGGCGAACGTTGCCGGCCACGTGTGAGAGATGCCGACGCCAGACCCTGGTTGTGGGTGAATGACTAAGGGCAGCCCCGACACGGCGAGGGGGCGAGATTGTGAGAAACAAACATCGGCTAGCGCTATTGGAGAGTTGGCCTCGCTGAAACGCGAGGCCATGAACGATGTTCCTGGCCAATTAATCCTTTTCCGGTCCGTGTCGATGGCAGCTGCTTTGAGCGTGGTCAAACCGCTGATGCGCCGGCGTGAAACAAGTCGAAGGCTCGTCTAGGGCCGGTCGGCAGGCATGCGCTGGCGGGGGTGCGATTGGCTGGGGGCGCCATGCAGCGCGTTACAGGCCCATTGCCAATATTTGGTGTTGGCCAGTCGTGCTGAGGACGAGTTACGGGCAGCTGGGACGGCGCGGTGGAGTAGTCAGCCTCGACAACTGCGCATGATAGTGTGAACGAGGTGGATAGTGTGAATGGACAACAATATCGTCGCGGAAACGACGGTCGCAGGTTAGCAGCGCAGATTTTAACAGTGGGCGCCATGGATGGCAGGCCGCGGATGCGAAACAGTGGGTTGGTGGGTGGCGTGTGTCTGGTGCAGCGAGCTCCCGCAGACGACGCGACCATCTGCTCGCCCTAGGCGTCCCCAACTGCTGCAGCGCATGGAGGGCCTGGCATCGAGGCTCGCGATAGGGCGGCCCACGCCAACCGCCCCCCGGCTGGCGTCTGGAGGCACGTCGTCTACTGCATGCCAGCCGCTGTACCCAAGGCTCCCTGTGCAAACACACGTCTGTGCGGGCCATTTTTATCCCCTCCACACCCGCGCCCCAAAAGAGCGCGCTGTGCTGTTGCTTCTCTCCGCCGACTGCGCGCGCTGCTCCTACGTCGAATTATTTTACTCTCTCCGCCCCAGTGCATAACGCGCGCCCGCCCATCCCCCGGCTGCGCCCGCTTAGTGTTGCACCAGCCTCTAACCCGCCCAGGCTGCCCGCAGCCCTCGACGCTTCGTGTAGCGGACTTCCTACAAGACCCTGCCACCTCACCCTCCTACAATCTATCTGCCCCTCCCACCGCAACCCACGGACGCCCACACGCGACCATGACCACCGTTGTCGCCAATCCCCCGGCCCCTGCCCAGCATGCGGCACCGGCGCCCGCTGACGGCGTCGGCTCCTCGAGGACATATGCTCCCATCGCGCCCTCGACTCTCTCTCCCCACCAAGTGACGCCCAAGTCTCGCTCTCAGCTGCCACTTCAGGATGCTTCACCTACCTCCTCCAGTCCAGGTGCACACCACAGAGCCGAGACCAAGCCCTCACCTTTTTCGTACGTCGTTTAGTCTTTCCTCAAGATCTTCTTCCTCGTCATGCCGTCCTCCTTCGGCCTCCTCTCCCACCTCCACCTCCATGTCCCCTCCCCACAGAGACATCATGTCCCTCATGTCTAACCGTCCCTCCTCTCGCAGGTCTCGCGGCCCAGCCCCCAAGATCGTCGTCAAGAAGGAGCCCACGTCGCCAGACATGCCTGCCACCACCCGGCACCGCCCCCAGCGCCTCAACCTAGCCAACCACAACATCGTGCACTCCTCGGGTGCCCTCACGGCTCGTCCCTCGGGTCAGGGCAGCGCCAACCTGCACGATGTCGGCATGGCCTGCCTCTCGCCCGGCTTCCACACCCAGGACCCTGGCATGCGCGAGCAGCTGCAAAGGAGCTTGGATGTAAGAGAGCGTCAAAGACAGATCATCGAAGCGCGCCAGAAGGGCGGCAAGGGCGGACCACCGCAGATGGAAGACACCAGGAACACCGAGATTGGTGCCTTTGGACGAACAATCAAGACTCCTTCCACTTCCCGCCGGAAGGGGCCACCACCGGGTCTCTCCATCGCGCCTCCCTCGCATGAGACTTTCTCGAGCGACCGTGTGATCCAGTCGGCGCCGATAAACCAAACCTTCACGGGTCTTCGCGGCAACGCACCTCCCTCGCGACAGCTGGCCAATGGCCCATCTAACCTGTCGCAATCATCACACATCCACCACGTCCCCGCACAACAGACCAGCAACCGGTTACCGCCCATCTCAGACGTCTTCCCAGAGCCCCTCGGAACAGCGCGCAACCCCTACCACCACGGCAGCCCCGGACACTCATCGCATTCCAACGTGCAGCCCCCAATGCCCTCACCGAGCTTTCCGCCCCCACAATTTACACAGCCGCCCCCAACCTCAAGGCCCCGCGAGTACAAGTCCGCAGAGGAGGCTGTTCAGCAACTATCCGGGGGCCGCGAAGATCTCCTGCCCCGTCTAGTTCACTACGGCGGCCACCAGCCCCCAACACCCCCGTCACCAATGCCCAAGAACGGACAATCAGCCTACCCATCGCGGCCTGATCTGCACCGCAGTGGCAGCTCACGGAGACGCGGCCGCGACGAATACGAACAAGACAACGGTACCCCGCCGCTGGGTCGCCAACAACCTCGTCTCGGCCCCTTCGGAGCCGGACGGGACTCACCAGAAACTCAACTCAAGAAGAAGGAAGAATTCATTGGACTGTGCGCAAGAGCTTGGGATCTATTTCACTCATGATGATACCCGGCCTCGGCTTTGATCTCGATAATTACTATTTCAGCGACAAACTTGCAACTTATTCTCATCTTTACGGCGCAACATCACTCTCGCTTTACCACTATTATTCTTCAGCCATGCAGCTTCGCTTTCAACACTGCAACTTATTACCCCTTCGTATTCGCAATGTTTGATTTCAATACGTCTTTGTAAAAAGCGCCAGCGGTCTAATTTCAGACCCGCAGTGTTATACCCAGACACACGCACGCACCGCCATTTCCATATGTTGTTTCCTTTTACCATCTTCTCAAACCTTGGGTTTGAGTCTATTCTGGAGAGATTATGTTCATATGAGTTCAAGGATGATGGGCATTTTCGGCAAAGCAACTGTTTTGCCATACGTGGCTGAGGCCGTCTTGAAACACACCATGTCTCATGACCATTCTCACTTTTCTTCCTTTTCTTTTTTTGCTCTCTCTTTCTACTTCGCCACTGAAACCGAGACTCCTTTTTTGAGGCGGTGGATCTTTTTTTGGTTCTTGTTTTGGCATATCCCGAATGTGGAGGAAATACCTTTTTCGATTTGTTGAGGGTTGTGTGTTAATTCTGTTAAGCACGCGCAAATGTCTAGTGGGATCGGCGACAGAGAGGCAGGACAACAGTTGATTCGGAGTAGCGCTCACGCACAGTGACGCACTTTACCCTAGCTGCCACAATAAGAATGTTCAATTTTTGCAACGATTTTACAAACTATGATGGTTTCGGTGTCGTGACTTACGTGGTTTGCATGCGTTGATTGGTGACACGCGACAATACGTTAGTTTGACCGACTAGACCGCGGAGTTCTATTGGACGACAACACATCGTATTTTCTAGTCTCGCAAGTCGGTGTGCTTCATACCTAGCTACCTTAGACAACGAATGCGCAGAAAAGACACCGAGACAGTCTAGCCCCACGGTATACCTAGGTACCAAGACCACCGGATTCAACCTCACACCGCACACGTGAGACTACACGTATGTATGCAATGCTAATCATGCCAATCATGCCCCCCTGTTCTCCACCTGCATCCAACACACACGCGAGAATAGCAATGACGCGCATCACACCTCTCAACATGGTAGGAGGGGGGATTGCGATATTCACCTCTCCTGTCCATCATTTCGTCATCGTAGACCTTGTCTCCTCCGCGGACCACAGTTGCCCAGGTGTTGATCTCTCTCTCTGCCCCCGCTGTTTCTGTATCAACATGCCTGCACCACAAGCGCAAAATCGAAGATCTACTTGAGATCGGAATATGCAGCCCTACGCCGGGTCTATGTAACAGATTGATGAGGAAGCGGGAATTGAGCGAGGATGTTGAAGGCGTCACGAGACTATACGAACACCGCGTTTGGCGGGCAAATCGCATCCGTGAGATAGACAGGTGGGACAGGGTAGGAGACGGAGGGACTTCGGGAGTTTGGCAGGTGTGATATGTAGATGTGATAGATGTGAAGTTGGTGATCTTGAGGGTCTTGGTGATGAGGGTGATGAGGGATGTGGAGGACGGTCAGGCTGGACAGAATGTCCATCTCCTGCGAGAACGACGCATTGTGGTGATGATCTTGAAAGCCATAGTTCAGTTACGCACCGTCCTTCACAACATCTCGGGCAAATACTCACGCACGACAACCCATCCATTATCGTATCGCAATTTTTCCATGATCACCACTAGGATACCTGTCCCCTCTCCCCTCTCCTCTCCCCCATCACCGCATCACCACATCATCACCCAAGTAAGTACCAAGCTTACCAACCCACCAATTCATCCCAGCACCCAGCACCCATCACTCGAATTCCCCACCCATCACTAGACTCGCTACAGCCTGTCGCCTTACCCTAGCTAGTTTCGAAACAAACGTCGTTAGCCCGTGAGTCAGTTTTCCATTGATCAATTTGACGCAGGGACCCTCATGGGTCTGTTCTTTCTGCTAGTGCCGTGTGTGCTGGTCAGGGATGAATATGAAACAGCCGCCTCTTAGCTTCGGAGGTGGGCGTAAAGCGGAACGGGCTTAATGCTAAGGAGATGGGGATGGGATTAATAACTACTTAGGTGTTATGAAGGCATGGGACGGGGTGAGAGAGGAGATGAGAAGGATGATGTGCATTTAGGTGGGTGACATGCTATGGGACATGGAGAGGGAAGGTAGGAGATGAAGATACCGTGTGTGTGGTTAGTTGGCCAGAGGAGAAACAACAGCCGTAACAGACCACCACGGTAGTAAACGTCTATCCCGCTATCTAGCGCGTGATGCGCGATGGAAAACGTCACCGTCACGTACGTTGGCTGGGTGAAAAGGCGCGTTCAAGGTTCGAGCGCCACGAAAGGAGGGATACGTCGTATTGTCAAAGCTACATTAGGCCTCGTGACCACAATCACCACTTTCTTACCAGGACCATGCGGCTCACCAGCGCAGACCAGGATACTCCCATGTTCGCATGTCTTCTCGAATCTCGCTGACAGCACGTATCCAACAGCGTCGTTCCCAGTTCCACAACTCGGACACGGTCGGTACTAAAATGTCAGATCTGACGATTACATATCCGCATGGGCATGGGCATTGCGCGCTTGGTGCCTCTTCTCTCTTCTCACCGCCCTGCGCAAATACAATATTGTTCGATAGCTTTCTTCGCCAAAGTTACGTGTTGAGAAAACATTTTGAGTTGACAAGTCGTGCAGGGACTTCTGTGCGCGCGACGCGTTTTTTTGTTGATGGGCTATTGAATTTTGAATCGCAAGCAGGGTTCGGCGCCCGATGTAGGTCCTTTGGCACGCGGAAGTTTCCTGGGGTGGGCGTGCGTTTTTCGCTTTCTCGCTTGGTCGGTTGGTTTGCCGGAGGCACGGACGGGCGCGCGAGATGTGGTTGGAGGTGGGAGCGGAAGAACGCGCTTCTGGAAGGAGGTTGATAACTTTAGGTGCTGTTGTGATGTGCTTGCAGTATGGTCGCAACGTCTGGATGACTGTAACGTTTCGCGCGTTTGATCATCTGCTCATTGATCTCGGCCCCAACGTCGACCAGAAACCGAACCATTGATACCAGCGATGCATCGGCAGCGGCCCACAAGGCATGTTCATTGACGATAGCTCCACGTTCGACCAGGTATCGGCACAGTGCCTCGTTCTCCGTAAGCACGGCGTGCGCCATCAGCCTGTCTTCTGTCCACCTCCAGTGCTCCTTGCGACCATTCGATGGGAGCCGCGGTGTGACACGCGTACCGTTCTCTACCAACATGCGCACTATATCCAGACGCCCTCGTTTAACAGCTACTTCCAAAGTATCGTTGTCGAGGACCCTGGCATCCGCACCACGATTCAGAAGCAGACGAAGGATTTCCTCGTTGCCACCTTTGATGGCTTGTTCAAGCGGATTGTCAGAACCAGTGTAGGAGGCTTCAGTTCCTCGTCTCTTGACATGCGCCTTCTGTTTAAGTGAAGCCCCCTGCTCGAGAAGCCGTTCTGCCACATCGACTCTTTGCGGGCTCTTCCGTGCGACGAGGCACAAGAGTGTGTCGTGTCCAGGATGGACGGCTTCGATACCATGGGCTTTTATCGGACGAGAGGCTATCAGGCCAAGGAGCTGAGTGACGAAATCGGCCGATGGACTTTTGAAGACCCCGGACACCAGTGTATGCTGATTCAAACTGTGAGTGCGATATGGCCCCTTTCCGGGCAAGTCCCAACGCGGCTCCATGATGAACCTCACTACGTCCAACTGGCCCCCTCTCAATGCAGCCTCGAAGGCTTCGTGTCGATGATATATTGACTGTTGTTTGAAATCCGGATGCAGGAAGACCTTTTCGAGTAACGCCATGTTCCCGTTCTCAGCGGCAAGAGAGGCAAGGTCCTGTTTACAGTCTATTGTTACTAGTCCATTTTGACGCGTCCCGCACGGATTGGACCAGGGATTGAGACAATGCGATATGATCTCGTCCAAGATGGGGTCATTGAGCAGAGAATTTACTCCCTCTGGACTGTCGTTGAGTATGGCCATCTCCAGAAGGCATGCTTGATCATACATTCGACACTGAATTGGGTCTTTAGAACGTGCTCTCGACAGTATGCGCACTGGATTGCGACAGAAGGCATGGATGTATTGTCGCAAGATTGTGTGCAGTGTTTTCTCGTTAGTTTCCTGGGGATGGCTAATCCGGCGGAGACACTCGGCGGCGCGATATATGCGTTCGCATATCTCCACCTGGGCCCATTTCTTCCCTATGATCTTGTTGGTGAGGAATGTCTGCCAAAAGGCGACAAACTCGGGCGAATGGGAGAACCTAAAGCGATATCCATGTACGTCGTCCAGTAGCTCGGATTCTTGAAGCGCATCCTTCACTTGTTGAGAGAACTCTTCTGCCGAAGAATTAGCAGGCGGCATTACAGCTGCGCGTTAATTGCTGTTGCATACTGTTCACCAGCCTCAATCGTAACCCTCGCTTGAGACCTCGGACGTCGACGGCGTGTATCAGAACTGTGCGCAATATCTCTGCTGGTAGTGCAAGGAGGTTTGCCATAATGCGAGTGGCGGGGTGGTGGGGAAAGATGGACAGGAAGGCGAGATGTTCATCTGGGGACTGCGCAGTTGTACTTGCCTTTATGCATTACGCTAGACCAGTTTCACTCCAGGCATCAGGCAACAGGCAACGCCACCTGCAGCCACAAATCAGAAGAGGCGAATGGAATACACTTACGCGCAATGTTCTTGATAGCTATCGTGATGCATTCGAGCGCATTTGACATTGCGAAGGTATTTGACTTGGATCGTCTCTCACGACTACTGTACACTGCATGCGTATGCGCAAGCTCGTCGCTGCATCGCCTCATACCTGGAAAATCCTGAACAAATCTGCAGCTTACATTGAGATGAAAACATGCAAAATAGTCGAATCAAGGCCACTATAGGCTCCAGGATGATCGAACTCATACCTCGTTTAGTATAGTAGCCTCCGGCATCTCTGCCTTCCAGTCCTTCACCGCCCTCGCGATTGAGACCCCCGTACCTCGATTTCCCTTCATCCGCTCGCAGGAGTAGAAGTAGTTGGGCCAAACATGACCGTTCTTGTCTGCTGAGGTAGCTTTTGTCAGCAATCCAATGGGAGAGAATGCGAGGAGCTTGATGTTCGAGCCACGGTCACCCATGTATCGTACGATACTGTCCGCTCGAGCTTGGAACGCGTAGCGTTGCTCTCCGCTCTCAAGTGATCGGCGGAAGAAGCGCATGAACTCTCCTTGGCGGTGATAGGCTTTGCGATAGTTGGGCGGGTTCGTCAAGCGTAGTAGCCGTAGCGCTTTCATGCTGGCAATAGCGCTCAAAGCATTTTCGAACTCAGTTGAGTCTGAAAGTGTGGCACTTTTCGGGCTAAGGAAGTCGCCCTCGGGGGTATCTGGATCGATCTCGTATATGTTGAGGCATAGTTGCTCTAGATTCGGACATGCGGTCGCGACCTTCCGCAGATCTTCCGCGCTCATACATTTAGTCGCATCTTGCCGATGCATACCTCCATTGACGACGAGTAGATCAGTGAGTGTCTCTCCGTGGTTGCTAATGGCATCCACATCGATCTTGGTGCAGTCGTTGCACTCGAAGTGTAGCTGGCGTAGTCCCTGGAAGGAGAGCAGGAACAGCTGTAGTTGCGATTTGGTCTGATTTGACTCTCCCTCATTCTTCTTGGAAAGCCGTAGCTTCCTCAAAGAGGGTTCTCGCTTCTGGAAGTCCGAGCCCATGGCCTCTAAGAGTTTAGCGACGCGTGCGGTACCATCGAGGACGAGTTCGGTAAGAGCAATGATGTCTATCCGCTGGAACATGGTGCCAAAAGTCGCAGGGAGGATGAGAGCACCGATATGGAGGCTGCTTAGTTTAAGGCTGACCGTGTCTGACTGCATCGTGTCTGATCCACCTTTTGAGACTGCAGACGTTGTATCGACCCCGAAATAACCTTCATGCAAACTGATTGACGTCGACGTGATAGTTTCACTTTGCATCATACGGATATGCGTCAGCTTAGGACATCGCACCCATAGCTCCCGAAACTCTCGTGGAGTGATAGTATTTGGAGAGACTTCCATCCGGGTGAGGCTTGATAAGGATGAACCAGTCCAGGGCGATTGTAATATCTGCGACATTTGGGTACCAGGGATGATAAAATGTTCGAGTTTCGGGTGTATCTGCAGTAGGAGCTCGAGCGTACTGCAGAGGTAGAGGTACGAAGTCAGTATATGTCTCACATGCACTTCGTACAGTCAGAACTTACCTGATAGGTACCCCACTTCCGCTCTTGAAGCCACATAGTTGTCCGCGAGGGATAGCAGCGAGTAATTGTGGCAGTTGGTCCGCTTCTTTAAACGCGTTTGGTCGGTCGAGGAGGTTGATCTTGCGGACGTGCTTGACGATGTTCGAGGAGGGGGATGCTAAACCGCGCACATTTCGTGAGCCTGGGCCGGTCTTGACGAGTAGGTCCGTGGTAAAAGTTTCCCACATGATGGGCATCGCGACGACGGCCCAATCCCTGTTTATGAGCGAGACCGCTTGCCGATCCTTGAGGACCAGATAGCGCACGACTGCGCATTTCAGCTCCGCGGGCAGTCGGCCAATGTGATCTGTCGCCATGTCTTGTAGAAGCCTAAATAGGTCTGCAGACTGCACTACGATGGAACAAGTAAATCTGAGTTCTCCGGCGGCAATGTAGGCTCCAGGGTGTTCAGATTATGCCTCGATCAAGGTGTCGGTGGGCGCCGGTAATCTGGGTGGACCGCGAGGTGTCCGCGATGTTTTGGGCTATTGAAAGTATGCAGCCGTGAGGGCGAGGGCGCTTGAGCGGACAAGTGTAATGCCAAGGCTCGGTGGTGCGATATCACCGTGAGAGCGGCGTTGTGGTTTTCACTATCCCGATGTGAAAGGGCTTGACGCGTAGGAGCGCACTCCAAGCGTAAGCACGGTGCCGGGGGAGTGGCCGCCTAGCCATAGTCTTGTAGGTGTCTATCACATGTAGTTTTGCAAAAAGAAATGGCTGCTGCCCGTAGCTGCCTGTGTCTTCACCGCGCCCTCAGAGGAAAAGAGGATGGGCGGGAAAAACGGCAAAAAGAAAGTTGACTGAAAGCTCTCCAACTGGGAATTGAACCCAGGTCTCCCGCGTAATTGTCAAGAGCCAGAAGGCCGAGATGACAAGCGGAAATACTGACCACTATACTATTGAAGATTGTTGTTTTGATGAATGGGTTAGCATTTTACCCAAACATATCCCCGTCATGCAACACGAACGAGGTAGCAAGCCTTTATATCGACAGTGCAGTTGGAGGGTGGTGGCCGGCGAGAGACTGCAATGAGAAATTCTGGCCTGTGGGGTCGAGATTGTGGCGGAACAGATTACTGGTGGGGCTATCCAACTCTTCCTGGAATCGCAGGAGCGACTGGTCACATCCAATGCAACTATGTGTCGATTCAAGTGCTTACTTATCTGAGTAGGCTACGCAGCACATCGTCGGTACCTAGATAGTATCTTGGAAAATGATGATGCTACACCCTGATCTTAGCCTGAACACTACATGCTTGATCGGGAACGCATTGGACTTTGCGATCTATCGCAGACCCAGTTTCCATTCTTAGTTCTCGTCGCACATGTAGTGAATCCGGCTACTGTGTGCATGACTTTGCGCATAATGGGTACGATGATTCTGCGTGAACGTCTGCAGACTTATTTACCTAGGTAGCACGAGCTTAGAAGGTCTGGAGATGCCCAGATCATGGACTGATCGTGCCCTGTGATACCTAGTCGGGGTCTTAGTATATCGGAAAGTGTTCGCTTTATCTTACTATGAGGAGACCAAAGGAATTGAAGTACTTGTAAGCAGCGCTCACGAAGAACCTTTGGTTGGAGAAGTGAGGTTGCGAGATGACGATCTTCCCGTCTTATGTAATCTGGCACTTAGCATCCTGGGCTGCTCGCGCGCCCAGCGATCTCTCACATCTAGCCACACCCTTGCTCAACCTTCCAAGGTACTTCACACCTACACGCAGCCTACACGCGCATTCCTGCGCACCGTGGTGTACATGCTTCGTGGACAATATGCACCAATCTCTACGCGCAACACAACCACGTGGATCCTTATCGCGCATCACGATACCTGGGCATCATCTCAACACCAGTCGTCTTACCCTGGAATGGACTGAAGACACACGCGGCCTTAATGAAGGCATGCATCGTACAAGAAGGTCGGAGAAGTCTTGTAGCAACATAGCTTGCGGGTGGTGTATCATTGCAACTTGCATTGGCGAAGGTTAATGTCGCATCGCAGTACAACCTCGGAAGCGTCGGCCCCTCTACTCGTCCTTCGCAGTCCGATGACCCCCAACCACGTATATCACTTGCGCCTCACGATCCGCAATACATACCAGGAGAAATAGAGAAGCAAGTATAAGGCTTCCAGAGTATGGTCTGGTGCTGCGTCGATGGTTTGCCCGATGCTTCAGACATGCAATGCGCTCGGTCACAAAACGTGGACATCGTGCTGAGAACACATGCAAGGATGTCAAGGGGACAAACACGGCCCAGAACGTGTGAGACACATCTCATCCGGCCTGCGGTCCTCGTGACTATACGTTTCAAGGTTTGTCCGCTTGCTGAGTTGGCGCCAAACCTCCCATGACCTGTATAAAGCGGTTGCAGTTACCTCGCCATAGTAGCCTATTCCAACGTCTCTCAGTCAATGTACAACTTCCGCTAGAATTTTCAGATGGCGAAGAGCAAAGGGAAAAGAGGCAAAAGAGCGAATCTCAAAGCTCGAGCTCGCGCGACAAGCCCGGTTATGATATTGGAGTTCTTCGAACTTCCGCCAGAACTTCGCAACATGGTCTATGACGAGCTCTGGAAGATGAACAACCGCATCGCAGCCTATCATACACAAACTCAGACTGGTGTCCTTGCTTACTACGATGGAACGGTCTTGGATGAAAGCGACTTGACAACTCGGGACGCTTGGTACGCAGCCAGATACGAACAACCTCCGTGGCGTCCAGGTCAACACGCCTGTTTACCTATCTGGCTGTTGACGAGTAAAATATTCCTAGACGAAGCTATTGATGTATTCCGGAAACAGGCGCATTGGAATCTCTGGCCAATAGACTATGACGACATTGACCACCATCAACTAGATCCACCAGACACGATGATCATGAGCCCCAAATTTGCCAACTCCATATCATTCGCTCGCCTACCATTCCAACGTCCAGTTCATACGTTCTCCATCATTCACCGAGACGATGGTATAATACATGTTACATTCGCATTCGATGAGAAAGAGTGGCTTCGATTGCTGGTTAACCACGTAGGAAATGCCCCGCAAACCCACTCGCTCAAAGTCGCTCTTGCAATCCCCGATATCGACTTCAGACGCGACGAGATGCAGTACCGCGGGGTGGAATTTCGTGTCAAAGTGCATTTCCCCTACAGTCAACTCATCCGGATGTGCACGGACCTACAAACGCTCGAAATTGAGCTTTTCCATCTTGATGACTTTGCTGGCGAGATACTGGATATTGAACTTCTCGACCAAGTTCGTGCGCAAGTCAAAGCGCTCCTGGGAAATGATTTTACCGAGGTTGTGACGCAGACGCCCACTACGGTACACGGAGGATACTTTCACGGCCGACAGCTATTTGACCACTTCCTGGTTTACAGCAAGACTTGAATGAGGAGCATGCTGATAGGTTTTTGAACGAAGCAAGGTATCGCAATTCTATCAACAGTTTCATTACATCTGGAATGCGCACGTTTTTTCTGCAGTTTAGACCCGTACTATTGATGGAAGATTGTGAAGTGAGCGCCTGGTGGCAGCGCGTCCAGTGTTGACACAGCTCCTAATCGATCTTTCCTTTCACCATTCGAGATCAAAACCGGGCAGCATCCATAAATCTTGACACTGATCACAAAGTACAGCAGTTAGAGAGACAACGGTGTTGATGACTTCACTGCTGGAATCTCGAAGTGCAGTCTTCAACGCCGCGTAGTGTCCTGGCCAAGGTCTTCGACAAAGGGCGCTCGAAGCGCCCTCCTGTAGAACGGCTTTCGTTGTCTGTCAAGACTCGGTACTTTCACCGGACCAAGAAGTCAATGCGTTCAACAGCAGACCTGTGCACGTCCGTTGCCTGGTGAAAACGGACCTGCACATATAGAAGTAGCGTTGCTCGTTCCCCTGCGTTGCTCGTTCCCCTGACTTCTTTACCTCCAGAGAACTGATCTTGTCTCTACTCACATAACTGGGCTACTTTCAACCATACATTTCCTTGCGAACCGCGCAACCGACAAGCGTATCAAGCTCCTACGATGACGGCGCCTGCCATGCTCGACCATACGAAGGTCCTGCCGACTGAGCTTAGACACATGATCTGCGAACTTGTAAGCAGCCATAAACGCTTCCTGTCTTTGTGCGATGTGACGTGCAATTGCTAACGGAAATACAGCTTCCGCAAGATGATCAGAAACATGCCCGCCTGGTCGACAAAGCTTGGAGCTCTGTAGCTGGCACAGTACTTTGGAACACCTTCACTACCAATCTCTGGGAGGGCAGCACGATCGATGCGCTACTTCGTTCGGATGATATCTTAGACATGATCAAGGACCTGGATATTCACGGACACAATTATGAGGAAGGTCATTTCCCCACCACTGCGGATATCTCAATTCGTTTTCTTGAGCTTCTGTGCGCGCTACCTCGAAACAGCCTTCGAGCGTTCACGACCACGCTAAATTTTGACGAACGTATGGTTGGTCTTATACTCAAAACTCAATCCCAGCTATCGAAACTTTCGTTTCCTTCAACGACTTTGCACGACAAGCTACTCAAAGGAAATCTAGACAAGCTGGAAGATTTGACACTTCTACCACAAGAAGCAGATCGCCATGCCGATGCCAAATGTTTGGCTTTCACTCCCGTTCTCCGAAGACTCGCAATCAAACCCAAGGCTCAAGATGCACATAACGGAAGACCCTACTCCTGGAGTATGCCAAAACTGGAAGTGCTCTTGGATCTACGCAATATCGAGATCCACTCTGCTTTTATCGAAAAGCAAGAGGATTGCTTCGGCGGTATGACCAACCTGAGTAGCCTACAAAGTCTGCTTCTGAGTAACTGTTCGGATATGCCGCGCACCGTACAGTGCCTCGCCGATGAGTTTTTCAAATGCGACAAGCCCGCACTCAACTCAGTCATCTTCCGACAATTGAGCGTCCTGGGAAGAGAGAAGCCATTTAACACCGAGATCGAATACTTTCTTGAAGCCGTTCCGACACTCGAGACTCTCTGCATCACCACAATCAAGGCCATGCGCCCGTCTATTGCTAGCATCTGCCGCCATGGAGAATCTCTGCGCTACCTGCACATTGATCACTTCCCCAATCTTCACGACTACAGAGGTCTCTATACGGGAAACGTCGAACGTTATACGCCTGAAGAGCTTGAGAGGCTCGTGGCAAGTTGTCCGCACATTGAAGCGCTCAGTCTTAATCTTGTTGATTGGGACCTTGGAGACTATACTGCATATGACACTTTCAATGTGCACGATACTGGACGAGGTTTACAGGAGGATGTGAAAGTTTCCGATCTTTTAGTAGGTGCTCCACGATGACGCCAAAGTTGGCCGTGAATGACACACTGACTTCATCATAGCTACCTCTCACCCGGCTACGCAACCTCCGCAACCTCCGTATTACCCATCCTTTGTTTCAAGTACAAAATGAGGACGAGGAGGAGATATATGACTACAACATCCACAAACATCAACTCCGCTATCAACAAGTAGCCAATGTCATCATGGAGTTTTTTGCAGACCACGAATCGCCCATCAAGCTTCTTGCCTTTGGTCCGGGCTACTGGCCAGAAGATACATACTCGTCGGCGGGCTTCATGGACATGAATGGGCATTCATTTCCCGACTTCTCCTACCGTCGCGGAATTTTGAAAGTAGCAACGCGCGGAGGAAAGCAGGTTTCGCGCGCTCTTGCTGTTCCCATGCTAGAACATGGCCAACATGAGGATATGCTTTTCTGGAAGTAAGCGGCTGGAGACAAGGTGGCCGGAGGATATTCGCGGTGTGTTATGGTGGCAGAGCCATGAGATGGAAGACAATGCATCCTTTGGCCTAGTATGGTCGATACATTTCAGGAAACCCGAGTTTCTTTGCCGCGCACCTAGTGTTCAAGAGAGTTATGGGCGTATCATGTGTCCTTCTAGAGTGTAGCGGATAACGCATGTTACTATACAGCTAGGAGGATAGTACCAAAACATTCCAATACCACAATCTTTATGTCAATTCCTCAACTCCTGCGAGATGCGCGAAATATCGTGATGAGTTTTGGGCGCACAGCTCGCAATGACATCACGCGTCGTGATTTTCCAAATGTGGATAGCGTAACGCACGGGTGCTTGCTGAAGTCAATCTCCGAGTCCCCGAGACGCCTGTTCTTCCACCATCATCTCGCACCATACAACCTCCGCCAGCTCTCATCGGATCTCGCAGATCTATGGACGCGTCCCACCTCATCTACATGGCGTCTCCCAATCTATTACCGTCGCGTGATTCTTTTATCTTGCGACGCGTCTCGTTAAGCCATCCGTACCCGCTAACCTGACGTACCTCGAACGCTACCAGGAGATGGGCAGTGGTGCTTCCAACAGCTATTCATGAGGCTCATTGAGGAATAGTATGACCAGATATTGGTCGCTTGATGCAGTGCTGGCAAGTACTTCCATCATGATGTCTTTCGGACGCGCTTTACCTTGGGCCCGACTGGAACTATATGAAGCAGTGACTGCAACGCCTTCACTAACTTGGGTATGCAAGCTACAACTGATTATTCATGTCGTCAGTGAATGGGAACTTGCTCATGTTGCTCACGCTGCAGCCTTTGGTGGCTGACTTCAATTTCACTCATTCTACGCTCCTGCCGGTGCAGGGACCAACGCGCGCATCTATCGAATAAGAACCTCACCTGCTCCGGCTCTACTACTCATCGACTGATCAACTGACCACACGACTTTACCCTGGACTGCACCATAACCAGCGAATTCATCAACCAAAATGCCGCAAGCATCAGGCGAACTCGACATGGCCCTAGTACCTAGTGTGCAAGGTTACATTGGAAAGCTACCACAGGAGCTGCGGCTCCAGGTGTGCGAGCTGGTAAACTATCAGCAAGATCAAATACTGTCATGATGCTAATGCAGACGCAGTTGCCAGGCCAAGCGCTCAAGAACCTTGGACTAGCCAACAAACGATGGCGAAAGTCTAGTTCGACTGTGCTCTGGAAGACTTTCAGCTCCCATCTCCAGGAACGAGGTCGCGATTTCGACGCGCTACTGTTATCTCCACCTAATGGATTTCTCGATAACGTCAAGAATCTTAAGATCACGTCTTTTGATGTCTCCGAGAAGGTGCTGCAGCTGATCGCTGTCCTGACCCAAAACACATTACGCACCGTGGAGCTACCGACTGGGAACCCCAGGACCTTGGGCCTTTTGATTCGCTCTCAAAATCTGATTGAAGAGCTTACATATCAGCACCCTGGACTGCAGCATAGCCGTCCGGACTCTCGCTTCCTTGTAGGCAACTTGAATAAGCTTCGAGAATTGACCATTACACCCGCCAAAGATGACGACTTTAATGCGTGGCTTCTCAACACACCAGCTTTGGAGACCCTTAATATTGCACACTACAACGGGTTCAAGCCATCCAATCCCGAATTACGAGACTTGGCTTCTCTTAAAAGGTGGAAATGTCCTAGTACTTTCATACCTCTGAGGCTTCGACACCTTCGCCTGTCGTACCTCAACCTATTCGACGGCCCTTACCATCTGGGGAAGATCACTGATCTCCAGTCTCTTACAGATCTTGAGATAAGCTACTGTATCAATGTCTCGTCCTTTTTAGAGCATTTGAGCATCGAATACTCCGCACTGGACAGCTTCGCTTTGAAGTCGCTGTGTTTTACACAATCTTTCGAAGAACCAGATTTATTGAAGTTCTTAAATCAGTTTATCGGATGCTTCTCAGGCCTGGAGAGGCTCTTTGTCGCGACCCGAAATCCTCAGCATGTCAATGTGGAGAAGATGTGTCGACACGGGCAAACTCTACGACTTCTCCACTTGGATCCGTTGTATCGTCCAAGTCGCCTTCCGCTATCCGAAGCCAGGAACCACTGCTACACGGCTACCGAGCTCGAGACACTTCTACTTGGATGTCCAAAGATAGAGGAGCTCGGTGTTCATGTCGCTGCTATCGATATCCGCTCTATGACATGTGGCGTACCATATCTGTTTCCTCAGGAACAAAACTTTGCAAAGGCTTTGGACGTAATAGCCCGCTTTCCTTTGCTTCGCAGCTTGCGCCTTACGCATTTGCTAGCAACGTGGTCGAATGTTGAATTCGGCAATCCAGTTGAACATGCGGTACAATACTCCCAGTTGGCAACCGAGGTCCTACGATACCTAGCAGCGCGAAGTTCGCCGATCGAGATTTATGCTAACAGCCCTACCGTGACTCCGGGGTATCTCGACATGGCGAAGGACTTCCAGGGTCATCAGTGGCCTCATTACTACTACGTGCGCGGACTGATGACCTTACCGTCCCGTGGCCGCAACCATACGGAGATCGTGGCGGTACCAGTCAAAGAAGAGGATATGGCAGGCTACCTTCAGAAAACTACAATCTTACTTAGGAATGAACCGATCGATGAAGTAATATGGTAGTAGCTGGTCGTGCGACGATCATATTTTCGTAGTACTGTGCGTTATTGCATACGTCTACGAATAAGATATGCCGGGTTTGCCAGACCAATAACCTGCAGCGGGGGAAGTGCGTGCCTCGGACACCACTAGCCACCGAATTCGGGACGTAAATGATGGAATGGGGCACCGGACGTGAGCGAGAATGAGGAAGGAGTGGGTAGCAAACGTCATCGAGTACGTATTTACCCTTCAGTAGCTATTTATCCGTTCTTCACCACATCGCTTTGCACCCCAACATCAGTACCAATTCGACAGTCACAGCAACAAGAGCAGCTTCATGCAAGAAACCGGAGAGCCTCGTACCCACCGGGCGGCATGAATTCACGTCTCAGGGCCCCTGGAGAACAGGACAGGCGAGCACATGAGGATCGCTTTGTCCATGTATACATATGGATTGTTGGATCTATAAAATAGCTTGGAAACATGTGACGGCCATCAAACAAAAGCTGTCGTTCTTTGAAACCTTGCGATATGAGAGGCGAGCAAGAGCATGGAAGAGTTGTCCAGGATTTTTGATGCGCACCCATACACTCCTCAGAAGCCTTTTTTAGTATTATGAATTAGCTGCTAAGTTTGAAGGAAGAAGAGAACACCGGCGATAGTGAGAAGATATCCATAGGCGACCGGAGGTTCATAGTCATGAAAAAAAAGTGAGTGTGTTGTGGCAGCCATTGGTCTTGATGTGTGGTGTTTTGCGACTCGCAGGAAGACAGGCAGGCGAAAACATCAGTTGCAGTTGCAGCTATTTTGGTGTGATTTGGACAGAAAGGTCGAGTGCGTGGAGTAAAGGACTTGAAGTGACAGGCGGGCAGTATTCATATCTATTCGTAGCGTCGCAGTATGACGAGATTGTGGGATCAATTTGCGCAGCCATGTAGAGTACAAATAGCGGCTTTCCAGTGCTTGCGTACATTTTAGAAGCGGAAGGAAAAGCGCGGACATTGTATGCCCAGTGTGTTATTTTGTTGCACAGTCATATGCGAGAGCCTTTGGAGCTTTTGGTATGACAGACCTTCAGGCCGAGGGCACGAACTATACGATCTGAGGCGACCATTGAAGCATGATTGCGTTCAGCCGTGGTGTAGTCGTGTAATACGTTTCTGTGAAAGAACAGGAAAGGCCATGGAGAGCCTCTGCCCATGTTTAAGATAGATACCGTGGGCAGAAACGGGAGAAGAGGACATAGGTAGTTAGGACTTGGATTTTGGTGTGCACACATGTTTTTTTCCCGTTTACTTTTCTAATAACGCGGAGCAGAGGATAGAGGATAGGAAGTAAGAACGAAGCTCGCGAAAGGGGTGTATTTATGCCCAGCGGCAGCACCATGACATGGCGAGACAACTCTGCCTCTCAGGCCATGAATTTGCACCTGTGCACTTTTGATGCGTGTCAAGCAAGTGTGCAGGACGCAAGATCGTGCCGACCATGATGCTTTTCAGTGATAGCTTTGGATTTAGATGAGAGCGACAGGCAAGAACATAGAACCTCGACTCTTCTACTTTGGCGCACACTCATCAACAGGATATTTTTCGGTTTTGGTATACCCCGAGAAGTAGTCGGTGGAGGATGAAGGCATGAATCTTCCAAGAGGCAGAGATATTTATATGCAAGTGCCTCGCCGTGGCGTGCGAAGAAGACCGCAAGATCTCGCCAGCCGTGGGTTATATTGTGGCTCTTTTGAATCTGGCAAAGAGAGGCAAGGAAAAGCATGTACGATCCATGTTGAACTTTCGGGTGCACACTCATTTCCTTTCAAAAAGCGGAGTTTGGGCTTTTGTAGGCAAATAGGTTGGAGAAGGAAGACAAGATCATCCAGACAGATGCTATCAGTTTTGTACACTTCCGCGAGACGAAAGTAAAGTAGGAAACTCGGCGAGCTGGAGCTGGCCATGACATCCTCGAACATGTAATTTGAGATAGGCCTGGCGAGCGGAAGGGCAGCCGAGACCATTCTCTCTGTGCCTCAGGTTTTTGGACTCGCACTCATCACGATTAGAGCGTGTTAGTTTTGGTTTCGCAAACTGGTGGTTTGAGGATAGTAGATGAGAGCTTTGGGAAAGACGAAATGAGTAGCTTTTATAGAGTAGCCAAGGCGAGTGGTGTGGTAGGCAGAGTGGAGAGATCGTGCTCGACATAATCTGAAGGCAATGTCGTTTTGAAGTCGGGAAGAGGGAGGCAGCCAGAGAACACCAGTAAGATCATGAATTCTTTTGGGTCCATGCTCATGAAAGCGATAGTTTTTGTTTTGAGTGCGGCGTATCCGCGGATTGGAGATGGATTGACGAAGTCTCTAGAGGGACGAAGCTTGTGGTATTTATGCTACAATAGACTAGGAGCAAGCAGCCTATGCGGTTTTTGGGTGTGCGATAGTACTGTGCACATGAAGCAAAAGAGTGGAGTTTTGAGACCGCGGGAAGAGAAGCGGAGGAGAACACAGCATAAGGGCAGAGGGAACGTATTTCGAAGCCGCACACATGAGCCGGTAATACAGCCATTTTGGTATAGCGCACCAGGAGGATATTGATAGAAGAAGTGGAGGAAAGCGGCGAGAGAGAAGTATTTATAAACAGCAGTTGTGTATAAGAGCACGGTCATATCAGGTGATAACATGTGTTTGCTGGCGGACGAGATACGAGAAGAGCGAAGAGGAGAACGACATAAGTCGTCCACGCTTTACTTTTGATTTTGATCAGATTTTATAAGCTGCGCAGGTCCTCTCGCACAGATCATGTGTAGTCGTTGAGTATATTTCCGCACACACAACATTGGATTGAAGTCTTTGGATTTTGAAGACGACAAACAGGAAGTCCAATATTCATGAAGTGCTAAACAGCGTTGCACAAACATGACATTTCCCTAGGTGAGTTTTGGTGAATAGAATGCGGAGTGTGTTGCTTAGGAAGGCCGAGGCCAGAACTGCACATAGTCGTATAGATAGAAAGTTTTAAGACTGCACCAGCCGTCTTGCTGATCATTGTACTATGCTGAAGAAGTTTTTGAATATCCGGAAAAGCCAGACTTTCGACTTGAAGGTTTGGAAAGAAGGGCAGCGACAGTCTTCTCCCAGAGACATGAAACTTCGCACAATTCGTTTTTGATGGATAAAAGCAGGGAAGAGGACGAGCGAGCCATCGAATTGTCGTACTCGTTATTCCAGACTCTCCACATGAAGGAGTCTGATGGTCGTTTTGGTATTCTGGAGGAATCATGTAGAGATGATGCGAGGAAAGCAGACGAGCCACGACGAGCTTTTATACAGTCCAGAATGCCGCTAATGCCCATTTGGGCGGCAAAGGAGCAAAAGAAGGACATTTGACTTGTTCTTTCTATCTTCTGAAGAAGGCACAGAAGCGAACCGACAGACATTGAATAGTGACTTTTAGCTTTTGGAATCCTCAGACATCACGGTGTTATTACTCATTTTTGATCCAGCATCAGAAGGTTGTGATAGCCCTTCTAGAAGGCACAAGAGCGAACCGGCAGACATCCTGCTGAGAGGTGGCCTTTTCAGGCCTCCAGACATCCGAATTCTGCTATTTGCTTTCTAATCCAACATGGACTCGTACCATGACGTTTTTGTAAAAGGCGGAGAGGCGAACCGAGAACCATGCGTACGGGTACTCTGAATTTTTGGGAGAGTCCAGACATGCGAAGTTCATCGGGAGGATTTTGAGTATCGCAGAGGAGGAAGATGCAGGAAGGAGTCTCAGTCCGCGAGACTGCTTTTATAGTTGCTGCGACGGGGAGGGCAGCGCGCTCATGGTTTGAAGCGGTATTGTTTTTGTTTTTGCAGTTTGCCACAATCCTCTCAACCTCTCACATGGAATGCAACCTGCCATCTTTCGAAGCAGATCATAGTGAAGAGTTGGAAGTTATTTTTTATTTTCCAGGAGACCGACGGGAGAACATGATATGTTCTCGGTTGGTTTTGAAACACGCCATGGCTTGATAATCGCGAAACTTTTGGTAAAATAGAAGAAGAAAATATAGTTTGATGATCAGCCAAAGAAGCAAGTCGAGGCACCTTTATATAGCCACCAAGCTAGAGCAACTAGTCAGCACACCTGCATGACCTCGGGAGCTGCGGCAACTAGACGTTTGCCCCAAAAAAAAAAGCTGCGGGTCAGCCGTAGCCTCCACTCATACCCGTCCGTCAATCAAGATGATCACCACATACACACATCACAGTGGCAAATATCGACAGAAACGTCAGATGAAGTTATGAATGTGTAGTATATAGTACAACACCACACCCATCTTCCCCAAGAGACCCATTCATCTACGAGATCAGTAACCTCTTTCCCATGGTATTCCAACCAGAACCCAGAGATATCTCCCCCTGTACGCCCGTTCCGAAGAAAAAAACAGATCCCGTCAAGCACCCATTATTTCATGAGGTAATACAGTAGTGGTAACCATACCCCATCGATGCCATGCCCTTTGCCTAAGCAGATATTTCCCAAGAGGATAAAGATGAGCAGTAGAAGCAAGCAACAATGACAACAACAACCGAATTAAGACTCCAAGCTCTTTTTGGGGGGAAAGTGTGTGAAAGCGATACGTTGATTTTCGTGGCCGTTCAATGATGGAACGTGACGGTAATCGTAGTGATATGTAACAATGAAAGGCAAAAGTAATAAGTATGGTATATGGACAGTAGAATGCAGGTATGCCGCCGACCCTGGCAGTCAAGTATGGATGTGTAGAACGGAATGTGTGGCGAGTGACGGGTATCGTTCACGGATTACGAGGCCTATGTGGGCGGTATCTCTGGAGGGCGGGTTGCTCTATAGGACGGTGTCCTCGATGCTGACACCGCCAGTGGCGTTGGCGGCGCTGTACTTGCCATTCGCAAGCGCGCTATGTACGGGTTCGTCGACGGTGGAGTTGTTCGTGCTTGGGTGGGAGCTGCTCTGCGGCGACTGCGCAGTGCTGCTGAGAGCGGGTGTGGGCATAGTCGGGGAGTCGATGCGATCGTAGCGGAACATCTTCTTCTCGACCTGGGCATCTGTTAGTCGACCGTGTTGAAGTAAAGTTTAGGTCACGCGACAACTTACCGAAACACATTGCTTGCCGGGAATGACCTTCTTGGCCTTTTCAAGCTCAGGCTTGAGCGCTTGGACGAACTTCTCGTAGTCATCGCGGTTGAGCGTGTCCAGCATCTTCTGGATGACATAGTTGCCGTAGCCGTCCCTGAGAAGGTTCATGACGTTTGACTCGCCTCGCTCGTTCTTGGCAAGGATAACCGATACAAGCTCACGACGTTGCGCATCGTCGCTGCACTTGAGGCACTGCTCGACGACGTTGCTGGCGAACTTGTGCTTCGAGAACAGGAGGAACTGCGCCTTGATCAAAGCCACGATCTTAGCCCTGTCTTCAGGCAAGCCGTGCTCGATGACATGCTGGGTGACGTAGTTGCCGTATTGGTCGGTGATGAGTTTGGATCCCTCTGCATGTAGCTCGTTCAGGATGAATCTCCGTTGTGGCTCTGGCACCTTCTCAAGTAGTCGCTGAACGACACGGCATCCGTACGAGTTGACCGAGAGTACACCGACGTTGCCTCTGAAAGCCTCGACCACCTTCTGAATGTACTGCATTGGTACCCGATCGATGACCTTCTGGATGACGTGGTTGCCGTTCTGGTCCTTCACCGTCTTGAGAACGTCCTTCTCGAGTTCCTTGACCATCTCGGCTTGCTGCTCGGTAAGTGCGTGCTCAAGCGCCTGGTGTGGTTAGTATCTATGCTCAAGTCGTGGGGAAGAGGGATCTACCTTTTGAACTACTCTGCAAGCGTACATCTGGTTGGCAAGCGCAAGTACGTGGCCCTTCATCTTTGCAACAAGAATCTTCTTTTGAACCTGATCTCCATGCTCGAAGAACTTCTGGATGACGTAGTTGCCGAAGACGTCCTGCATGAGCTGCAGCGCGTTCTCCTCAAGCTCTCTGAAGACGCTCTCCTTGACTTCGCTGTTGGCTGATTCGAGCTTCTGCTGGATGAAGCGGGAGCCATGTTGATCTCCTGCAAACTCCACCACATGGCCTTTGATGTCGGTAAGCTCCCATCGCTTGCTCTGCTTTTGCTCTCTCTTGAAGTTGGACAGTTCAATGCTCATTGCCCCGAGACCATCGCCGACCTGCTGCTCCCGAGGACCCCTGGGTGGCTGCTGTTGGACAGGCTGCATGGGCTGCATCGAAGGCACGTTCATGTGCTGTGGTATAGCGGAAAGGGGCAGGCCGTTGGGGAGACCATACTGGTACTGGTATGGGTTTTGCAGCTGAGCTGCGGGAAAGAGGTGCTGATACTGTTGCTGGTGAAGTTGGCTGGGAGAGATGAAGTTACGCCGTTCCTGTTGCGCCATCTGGAATCCAGCGAGTTTGTTCTGGAGCTGCGTGACGCTGTTGGGATGCGCCAACATTTGCTCGCTGGTATACGGGTTGAGACGGTCGTACACAGGTGGTGTGCTCATCTGAGAGTAGAACGGACTCTGACGAACGCCAGTACCGTTCGGCACACTCCGACTGTTGTCAAGCTGAGAGGAACGTAGCTGCGAGTTGAGCTGGTGGTTGGGGTAACCATCTGGGGTGTATGTGCCTGCATTGCTGAAGTTGCCGTCGTCTGCTCTGGAGAGTGCACCGTTCATGTCCTGCCCGGGTGTTGCTGCTGGCGTGAATGCGTTGATACTGAACGACCTGTTCGGTCCCATGCGCGCGTCTTGCTCTTGCTCGTGGCTCAGCCTTCCGAACGTGCCAAACGACTCGCTTTGTATCGACCCGCTTCGTTCTTGGAAGGCACGGCCACTGGCCATGGAAAAGGACGATGCTTGACGGGGAAGCTGAGAGAGTCTAGAAAAGGCATCTGCTGCCTGGCCGAAGGGTGCGGGTTCCGCACCGTGTCGGGACGGAGGCAGACTTCCATTTTGTGAACCAGCTCCACTAGAGGACGCAAAGTACTCTGAGTTTGCTACGCTCCGGCGATCCTCGCTTGGGGAATGGACTGAGCCTGTGTCTGGCCACGATGTGACGCCAGTGTCTGGGCGTTGGGATGTGGCATCTGTCTGGCCGAATCCAAAGTTGGTGAAACCAGTGTTGAGTGAGTCAATCTGGTGCGAAGTGAAGGTGGAAGTGGTGGGGTCAAGGAATGGCTTCACCGGTCTCGCGTGTGAGCCTTGGCCTGCCAGCGAGCCCCTCGCAGAGGGGAAGAAGGAAGAGGGCGAGTTGTCGCTGTACTGCTGGACGGGCGCTTGAGCGACAGATCGCTTCCGGGCTGGTGATACGCCGGAGCTCCTAGCATTCGGTATGCTGCCGGATCGATGTTCACCCCAAGCAGGTCGGGCGGTGGGTCTCCATTCGGTCTCTGAGTTGGCGAGGAGGGAACCTGAGCCGGTCTTGCCTTCGACCAAATCTGCGGAGGCACCGTTCTCTGGGCGCGGGTCAGCGTTGCACTTGTCATAATTCAATTGTGGCATACCTCGGGGACGCGAGTTGTCTCTGCCAGCGGAGCCAAGCCCAAACGAGCCGATGGAGTTGTTCCAGATAGTCTTTCCCCACGGGGATGCGTGCGAGCGCTCGGCGTCTGTGCCGTTGAGCGAGATGCCGTTGGAGTAGTCGCGCGGTCGAGTCTGGAGCAAGTGTCAGTACGCCATGCTGGATGCATAGGGAAGTGGCTACCCACATTGGCGGACATGACTGCCATGTTACGGCTGGAATCACCGGGCGTGCTGTTCATTTACAGGCGAGAGTGACGTTATTAGGCAGCGGAGAATATAGTGCAGTCCGGTGGAGGATGCGCGGGGTGGCTTATGCGTGCGCGAGTGCGAGGGTCGGACTAGGCTCAGGCGTCAGCGCAGACAGGGCAGGTGCGGGGGCAGAGAATACGGACGCTCTTTCCAGCCGGTATAGTGAGGGACTATGAATATATTGTGCGGCGGCGTGGTGCACACGGATGCGGCGGCGAACAAAGAGAGGTGGTCGCGGACGTCCGAGGGAGGGAGGCCGTGGGTGCGGGCGAGGTATGCAGGTCCGGGTGGGTGATGGGGTCTTTCTAGACACAGTTCATGCTAGTCTTGAAGCAATGATGTTGCGCGCCAGGCGGGGGACGCATACGGGTGCGATGACCAAATGCAGCGGCGGGGAGTGCAAGGGCGGGAGGCAGGGCACGAATGCAGCGGTGCGGGAGGAGGATATAGATAATGGGCGGGCGTGCGGGCGGTGGGCGTGTGTGTGGGCAGACCGGGCGCGCGAGTTTGGTAGCGGGCGCAGAGGTTTCGGGGCGCAGCCTGAGGGAGAGGGTTGCGCCAGCTGTGGGTTCGGAAGATGTGTTTTTGGTGATGAAGATGCGACTGCCCTGGAGGATAGGATCGGCAACTAAGGGCAACTAAAGCACTGGGGAAACGCTAAGGCTCAGGTTGTACCGAAAGCGTCGCCTAGAGGTCTTCGGGTGCTTGGATGCAGGCCAGGCTTGGGGAGAGGGTCGACGGTGCGATTAGAATCTGAGGTATGATCTCCCTAAGAACAAATATCCTCCGTTTTCTTTCCTCTTGCGCCCACCGGCTGCAATGCGCTCGCGTGTGCCAAGAGCGAGTCAGGGACGATGCGGCAACGGAATCCGGACGATCCTCTGTGATGCGAGGTGTCGTTATGGCAGCCTGAGACACTCCCCATGCATGGATAGGAGACCCTCAGCATTATCTACAGGCCCGTCGTGTTTCACCACCACCCTGCCGCCACGTCCAAGCGCACCCTCTGCTACGCCTTCACCCTCCTGCATGCCAGTGTTTGCCGTCGGGACAAGATTCTTGGTAGCCACAAGACTTTCGGTAGCCAACCCACGCCCACCATGTGTTGCCCTCGTCGACTTTTCTGCGATGACCAATTGACCTCTGTCTGCTTACTTGGAGCGAATTGGTCGACCTCGATGCAGCCTGAGTGACATGCATGGACATGAGGAACTCATCGACGTGATTGCCTGGAGGCACAGCAGACGATGCACGGCAACCACGGTCGCACTCGCTGTGGGTTTGATCGATGAAGAAAAGCCTTCTCACGCTCGTGACCTAGATCATCCATGGATTGTCCTCGCTGCCAACACTCCCTGCAAATATAACGCCTCCTAGCTGCGGGTTTGCGCTGCAAGGCTGCAAGTCGGATGCGAGGCGTCCAGTGAGCCTCCCATCTCCGCTCTGTGTTCATAGCCGTGCTGCGCTGGCGGGCCAACAGACAGAGCAAACTGCTGCAATCGCCAAGTGCTTTCTTCGTGATAAAGTTCCTCCTCTGACTGTGTTCGTCATGAAGCTTCACATCTACACCGCTCTTGTTGCGTTGAGTGGTGTTACACACGATAAGCCACCGTTGATCGCCGCGAGGTCACGATGGAACACCACCCAGTGCCATGTAGCTGTCTGAGAAGAGCCGGTGACAGCATTTCCCCTCAATCGCAGACAGTTCATCGCTTCTAGAAGACGACATGCGACAGCCCCAGAGTCAAGGGGTCACTTGGCGTCAGGCAAACGGGAAGGCATCAAACGTCCCGAAGGCTCAAACGCAGGGCCTGACGATGAGATGTTTAACGGCGGGGACAGGAACCGAGTGGGCGCAGTGGAGAAGCCAAGTGCCGGCCTGGCTGCATCCGTAGGCCCATGACGAATTCCCTCGTGTCACTTGCGCGCTGCTGACGACTGCGACATTGTGGGTGGAGCGGAAGCCTTATGCCAACTTTGCGGTGATGAAGGGCTGCTTCAAGGCTTTGTCGAACGCAAGAGAGACGTGCCTGAGGAGGCTCGAGTTCCATCACCACACGGTGCTCCCTGCGCCAGCCTTGGAACTGGTCCACAAATCCATCGTTCATTACGCGCGTTGCTGTGGCATGTGCTATCGACCAGCATAATCCTGCATCGCTCCGCACTCGGGCAAGACGTTCGTCTCAGCCAGCGCTGTCAACTCGTCTCCACGCCGTTGTCACAATCAGTCTAAAACACGTCGCGTCTCGTACTCGATAAGCTTAACGCAACATCCAGATTGGCGTCGTGAGGGTGACAGTACATAGTCTGGGGCGGTCGCTTCAACCGAGCGCAATAGGAGTACGTGCTGGCCACGATCCACTGGCGATCCACACCGGAGAGTCTCGACCTCTGGCTAAATCCTACCCCCGTCATTCGTTATTACCGCCCCTTGCATATCAGAAAATACTCCACGCGCTATAACCGTTGTTTGTTTTGCTCTGTTTGCGGCGACGGCGTTTTTACTTTGGCTCGGGTTTGGGAACCATCGCAGAAGGACGACCCTGATTGTTGTGGTCTCGTGCGGCAGCGGCGGGGAGATCGCTGGCGCCAGCGAAGCCAAAAATAAGATCGAGAGGATGAGCGTGCTACCGTCATCTTATTGTGCCTCACGGACGCGGCTTAGCGTGGGCGGCTTCCTCTCCTAAACTAGGTAAAGAGGAAGGTGCGCGCCTTAGTGCCGATCGCTGATTCGCTATCAGTGCATCGTACCTGCATTTTGCATTGGTGACCGCAAGGCGGTTCAAAATAACGTTGGTTCCCATCTCGACCTCCTTGCTCACCTCCTCCACGGTCTCGCCCACCTTCACTCATTCTTCCCTCGTCGACTTATCGCTTCACTCTTTCAGCGATATCTCGCATTACGCTCTTTCCCACCTTGTGTCTCTCGTTCTCTATCAACTCACCAGCTTGCGAACCGACGGTGCTATCAGGTGCGTATCCGCTTGTTCCCGTTGGCGTCCGTCACATTCCGCCAAGCCTCCGCGCGAATGTACAACCACAACACCAAACAGAAGCAATGCGAGCGGGACAATGGGAACTAACATGCAAACAGCAACTACACTCCTTAATCAATACTACCAACCCCAGAGTTATCTGCACGCCATCGACACGCCCTAACGAAACACAATACCACCCATATCATAATGATGAACATCAACCTTATCAAGCGCAGCGAGGATGGCAGCCTCAGCTCTACCCACCTCGCCCTGCTCGTTACCCTCATGATGCTCGTTCTCCTCGGTATGCTCTGCATAGGAGGCCTCATGTTCCTCCGCAGCGTCCGCAGAGGCAGGAAACAAGCCCAAGCCGACCCAGAACTCCCCGTCTACGAGAAGCGCCAATCAAATGTCAACCGCCTGACTATCACTGCGATGCCGTACAAGGGCCGGGAATCCGTCATCACCTACTCCGAAAAGCAGAACCTCATGGATAGCCCTACCAGCCCGGTACCCGAGATCCGCATCACCTTCCCCGACGAGGTCGACGAGTCCGGCAAGCAACAATCGGGTCGCGTTGTCGTCGTTCGCGTTGGAGACCACAGTGTCGGACTAGAGCCTGTACAAGAGGACCTCCCAGCCTACCAGCGCGACGCATCAGACCGCTTCGACTCCCTCGACCTGGATCGCATGGGCGGACTGAAGGAGAAGGACGACAAATACTACTCATGAATCTCATGACACCAATCTCAACACCCGGCTAGACTGCTGCTACGGAAAGTCTAGCATCCCGGGCATCCAAGCCACTTGGCTACGACCGACTACCCTTGATGACGGCTATACCGCGCTGATTGTCAGCTTCTCCGTTCCTGCTGAAGCTGTGGCATAGCCGGCAGGGCACACCATTCATGTATATTCTCGGAGTTGACTGGCCATTTTGCTGTATACCCCCTGATGATTGGCCATCTCTTCAACGAGGTTTCTACACCTCTTACATAACTCTTATTCACTAATGTATGATATACAACTCACTCTCTAGTGACTGCGCAGAGCAGCATGAGAGCCAATACAATCCTTTGTCAAGACATACAAAACGCGTGCATTTGATCGTGATGTAAGATGGACGGGAATGAACCAGCGCATGCAGGGTCTTTGGGTATTCTGGTACGAACGGGAAGCATGCAGGTATAATGTCAAGGCTCGTATTACAAGACCCAAGCACAGCTAGCGACGGGCGCGAGGCGCGTACCTCGATGGCGGATGCATGACATCGGAGGCTCGGCGAAATGGGTGATCCACTTGTGGATGCTTGCGACACATCCTCACTTTTGTAAACAGCGCACCAACTTTCTTCCCATGGATTCTGTCGCTCCTTGAGGCCTCTTCAGCCATTTGAATCCCACTGAATCTCCATTTGGCATTTGCTAAGCGCCAATTGGCCACCCCTCTCTATCCGTCATGGAGAACGGCGAGGTCTTCACGCCTCTGTCCGACATCACCGCCGGCCGGAGCACCGCGCCCAAAGTTCAGAAGCCGGCGCAACAGCCACAACAGCAGCAGCCGTCGCAAGGTCAGCGGACGGCTGTACACGACCCTGATAAGGCGAAGAGGCTTGGACAGGTGCACTTCAAGGCCGCTCATGGCATCATTGTCGCTTTCTTTACCTTCATACTGTAGGTTTCTCCATCGCAGCCCTCTCCCGGCTTTGCCCTCAAGATATGCATCGCTAACGGCTACCAGAATACTTCACATCCTCGGTATCTACCTCTTCACCAGCGGCTTCCTTCTCACGCGATTGGTGCTCGACCACAAGTCAGAATGCGCCCTCCCCCCAATCGACTCTGCGAACGCGTACACACCGGGCGACGCGGAAAAGGGGTGCTGGCACCCGAAGACATTCAACAAAGCAGTCGTCATCATCGTCGACGCGCTGCGATATGACTTCACTGTGCCCTTCCCCGAACAATTCGAACCTGTCGATCTCGCTGTCGAAGCCGAGAACCCGTCCCAAGCCCCTCCAATCGCCCCGCGCCATTTTCACAATGCTTTCCCCGTGCTATACGAGACGGCGAGGAACCAGCCTCAGAACGCGTTCCTCTTGCCTTTCATCGCTGACCCGCCGACGGCCACGATGCAGAGGTTGAAGGGGCTCACAACGGGCACGTTGCCTACGTTTATCGACGTCGGTAGCAACTTTGCGGGCCAGGAGATTCTTGAGGACAACTTGGTTGGACAATTGAAGAATGCGGGCAAGAGGATGGTTCACCTCGGTGACGACACATGGCACGCGCTTTTCCCGGACTACTTCGAGCCGAACCTCACGCACGCGTACGATTCGTTCAACGTCTGGGATCTACACACCGTTGACTATGGCGTGAGTGAGCACATTTTCCCACTGTTGCAGGCTGAGAATGCCGACAAATGGGATGTCATATTCGGTCACTATCTGGGCGTGGACCATGCTGGACACCGTTACGGACCCGATCACCCTGCCATGGCCGCGAAGTTGAGCGAGATGGACAAGGTTTTCCAGCGCATGATTAGGACCATTGATGACGACACGCTGTTAGTTGTTATGGGAGATCACGGTATGGACGCAAAGGGTGACCATGGCGGAGAGTCGGATGATGAGATCCAGGCTGCGCTGTGGATGTACTCGAAGAAGGGGGTATTCGGACGCAGCAACCCTGACTATGTTGCTCCTCCAGCCAACGCAAAGACTCGGCCAGTTGGACAGATCGATTTAGTCCCGACTCTCTCGCTTCTTCTGGGCATGCCCATACCTTTCAACAACCTCGGAAAACCCATCGAAGAAGCTTTCATTGGCAAGGACGGTGCTGACTACAAGAATCTGACTACTGTCAACCGACTGACAGCTGCGCAAATCCACAACTACCAACATGAGTATGCCAAGGTTCGTGGCATTGCTGACAGCGCAAGGGCTTCTTCGCTTGCCCTCTGGAAGAACGCAAATGACGCGTGGAACTCGCTCGGAAAGTCCAAGGCCAACAGTGACGAGATGCGCCAGGCGTACGAGGCTTTCGGTGCCTACCAGCGCGATACGCTCCGCATCTGCCGCGACCTCTGGGCTCGATTCGACGTCCCTAGGATGGTCAGCGGTGTCACGGTCTTGGCCGCCAGTCTGATCGTAGTTGCCCTCTACGCTAGGATTCTGCATGGCGATCGTGCCGACGTCACTCCCGTCTTCTTTACTCGTGGCGCCATTGGTTTGGTTCTTGGGGGTATTGTTGGTGTGGGCTTTACCATCTTTATGCCAGTGGACGCCAAGTCACACGTCCTTGTCCTCTCCTCTGCTCTCACAGGAATTGTCGGCTGCGCTTCTACTTTCTACTCGCTGAGTTACCGGCTCATGCCTCCAGTGCCAAACAGCATCTGGGGCTGGACGAGCGTCATCTTCACTCTTGCGCTCTCTGGCGGCTTTGCAGCCAACTCATTCACCATTTGGGAGGACGAGATTCTCCTGTACTTCCTGACCACCTTTGGTGTTCTTGCGCTTATCTCATCTTTCCGCCGAAAGAGTATCTCAGACCGAACTCTAGGTGCTTACCACTCCATCCTGTTCACCATCTTGCTCAGGGTTGCAAGCTTCTCGAGACTGTGCAGAGAAGAGCAGATGCCATACTGCAAGTCCACATACTATGGATCCGCTCTGTCAACTACATCCGCACCATGGCAACTCGCCATTCCCGTAGCTGCCGCCATCCTCATCCCCACATTCATTAAGAGCTACTACGACGGCACCAAGAGCTACCAGCACTACGCGACCCTTTGGATAGGTCTCGCACTGCGCTTCGGCCTAATGATGTCCGCCGCATACTGGGCCCTCGACGCCGCCGACGACGGCGAATGGGCCCCCGGCTGGGAAAACATCATCCGCATCACGAAGCGCTTCCTCGCCCAGATCGTGCTCGCCATCAGCATGGCCTTTGGCTACTCAATCTACAACTGGTCCAAGCCGCTCCTCAACGTCATCATCAACAAAGACGGCGGGGTCGACGAAAACGGCGCCCCCAAGGAAGAAGTCATCATCCACGGTTTCGCAAACGTCCACGGCTCACGCTACGCCCTCCTCATCACAATCTGGTACCTCGCCGTCGCCGTGTTGCAGAAACCCATGGGCGCCGGTGCAATCGGCATCTTAGTCTGGCAACTCTTCTCCCTCTTCGAAATCATCGACACGAACAACCTGCGTCAATCCGCCATCGGCCCAGTCGTCCTCGGCCTCCTCGGCTCCTTCCACTTCTTCAAAACAGGCCACCAAGCCACCCTCTCCTCCATCCAATGGGAATCAGCTTTCATCCCCTTGACCAAGATACGTTACCCATGGACTCCCATCATCGTCATCCTCAACACGTTCGGCGCACAGATCCTTTGCGCTATTGCGGTACCGGCGTGTGTGCTTTGGAAGGTTAAGCCTCAGAAGAAGGGCCTGCTTAGTGTGGTTACGAAGGCGGTGGCTACGCATGTTTTGTTTTATGCGACTGTTAATCTGGCGACGACGATGTGGGCGGGGCATCTGAGGAGGCATCTTATGCTTTATAGGATCTTTTGCCCGAGGTTTATGGTTGGGGCTGTGGTGCTGCTGGTTGTGGATGTGGTGTTGATTGTTATTGCGCTGTGGGGGACGAGGATGAGTATGTTGAGTACCGCGGAGGTGTTTGGGTTTGGGGGGTAGATGGGGTGTGTGTGAGGTGGAGAGGTGGTTGTTGTAGTACTGCTGCCGCTGTGTCTAGTCCATTCCGTACTGGCCTCAGTGTCTGAGTGCGCAGGCTGAAATGGTTGTACAGCATCGCATGCATCGGCGCCGGCTTGGTTGTTGTTGTATTAGCATCGCTTGCAGCGTCTTTATTCTTTTCCTTGTGTTCAGTGTAAGAACCATGTACGAAGTTCTTCATGTGCAACTCTCCCATTCGCTCTTTCCTTACACCGTCTCGGTGTTTCGTCATCTTGGTTCTCGTCGCTCGCTCCTGCTCTTTCCGGATCCAAACGGGCCAGATTGGCCTAGAATGGCCCCGCGCCATACCGCTCTCTTACCTTTTACCTCTGCCTATCCTCCTGCCAATAGGTTGGCAACGCATTACGTCATCTCTCGCATCGATAACGCGAGGTAAAGGTAAAGGCAGTCGCCTCAGTCACCGCTGTTCGTCTATATCAACGTCTCAGCCCTGAATCTCTGTCTTTCCTGCACCACATTCGGAATCTACTCAAAAGCAACTACTATTGCCCAACCTTTCGGAAGATAACTCATGGAGTAACCCTCCTCACGATATCCCTATCAGTTGGCAAGTCAGCCATCATCGAGCGGAAGGTATTCTCCAACGAGAGAATTAGCAACTAGGACGCAGTTGTGCGCTCGACGAGGTTGCGCATCAAAGCGGTGAGTCTTTCGTTCTCGATACACCCCGAAAACGAGTTGTACTGACTGGCGGTATAGGTCATTACTAAGACTGCGCCCCTCCAAACACTTAACCTCTACTCCTAACGATAACTCACCTTATCTCGAACTTACGTCTCACTTCAACGGAAGCAGACCTCATATCCCGGCAGTATGGCTCTACAACAGCAGCATCCAGGAAGCGCGACGACTGGGGATGAACCTTGCGAAGAAAGTCCCTATGGCATCTTCGTAGAGGAAGATCTCATCGATGATTCGACTGGAATAATCCCGACAAAGGGACTAGGCATAACGCTCAGCCTGAAGGAACGGTTCGTAAGGCGCCTATCAAAGATGCTAGGCACCGCAGCGAACATACGAGAGGCGCCCAACGTCGACGCCATGGATGTCTTCTTGACTAGAGACAAACAGTCGCCCCGGCCAAACATTGCGCTTGATGAAGGACTACGCAAATTTGTGCGCGAGCTCGAAGATGGGCTGGCCGCTGTTGCGACTCATTCTTCTGGTATGCTACACTTGGCTTCAAGCATTCGTCGCTAACATTTCTAGGACCGCCACTCGACCGCGCTTGCTCAGAACTATGGGATATCATTCTTATAGCCAACTACGATAAAGTCGAACAAGTCATACGAAGTATACAAAAGGGCTTCGAAGAGAACCGGACTACGTTCGATGAGCTTGTTACGAGAATGTTCGGCATTGATGACGCTAACGCTAAAGGGTCACTGATGGATCGAGAACTTGGCGATGATATCATCAGGCTATCTCACGATGTCCATGCTTTCGATGGCTCAATGAGAGATTTGAATAAACTCATCCAGTTCGCTTCAACTACAACCAGGGTAAATCACAATCTACGGGATCGGCTGCGATACCTTCTAGAGAAGACTCACTTCGCCAACAAGTTGTTCGACCTCATCTGCGCCCTCGGCTTTCCCGAACGTCTCTACAGCACCTTGGTTCGGGCTGCTAGGTCTTCGCAAACGTTCAGGAACGTTAACTTCCACTTAAGGCCTCAGTCGCCGGTGAAGAATGTTTCGTTTGCCACTCCGATGGCGAGCGCGATGTCCTTAAGCACCATCAAGCCGACCTCACCACCTCGAAAGGAGAAGTCGAAGCGGATGCAGCAGTACGAAGCGACAGCGATCGAAACGGCAATTTCGGCTCCTATCCTAGCCTCTGTTCCTCTTCCTCTTCCTTCTCCTCCTCCTCAGCAAGCTCTCACCAGCCTCGGTCCACTAATGACCGTGGTGCAGCCTTACCTCAATCAAAAGGATCGAGATCTTGCACTCCATTGCCTGCAGCCCGCAACCAAGCGCGAGACAGCACAACTCGTCGGCACCGTTGTCAGAGAGAGACTGCTACAGATGCAGACAGCCGCATGGTTCAGTTTCGGCTTCGTGACTGCAAAGGATGAAGAGCAAGAAAGACAGCTAGCAGGGCTTTACGTCGCAATATTGAAGGAGGCCGAAGATCCCGAAGCCGCATTCCGCGAACTTCATACTGCCTTGGAAACGCATTCTATGGTCAAAGTCTTCGATAAGTACGAATACAGCCATTTCCGAAACTTGTTCCCCTACCTCAAGACCTTCCTCTCCATACCACCCACCAAGCGCTCCACCGTCTGGCGCCTACGACAATTCATCCTGGATCCGGTTGACGACGAGCCCCCGGCCTGTTTGCAGCGCGATTACGGCTTCAAATACTGTCGTCAGCGCGAGGAAGTCCTTCGCCTCAAGGAAATATACATCAACATACTGAAGAAGCTGGGCCCGCAAAAGCTGGATGTGGCATGTGTTAACGGCCGCCTTTCTGAGACGGCAATGAAAGAGGGAGTTCATGTTGATCCGAAGGATAGGCGGTTTCTGAAGAATGACTACGGTTCACCGTTCCTGGGAGTGGACTGTGAAGGCGGCCTTGAGAACTACTGCGGCCCGTTCTACAGGAAGCCGTTGAAGCTGTAGGTGGGGGTGAGGATGAGGATGAGGGTGGCGAACTTGACAAAATTTGCGGCGAGCCCTGACGATCCGCTTGGCAAGCTCTAGGAGAAGGGCGTGAAGCGATGAGTAGGCTTCTGGCATATCTGCGGGGAACGCTGGATGACGTATGCATGCTATTTGGGCGATGGTTTTGGTGTGGATTTTGCTTTCGGGGTTTTGCGAGATTGTCTGCGATCATTTCACGGAAATGATAGCCAACAAAAGGCGTTGCGATATACCAATGAGTTTGGGTTCCACACGAGGCGGCAGCGTGGACATGACTTGGGCGATTGACTTTTTGATATGCTTTACTCTTGAAGTTTCCAAAAGTTGAGTTTTGCGTGCGGAAATGGTTATCTGGGACTTCTTGTAGCACCAAAATATGCAGCGGCTGAGGCATGCAATCTACTCTTTCTGAAATATGCCTCCTCTTGGTCAATTCGTGATATCTTCGATGCGCGTTGCAGGACTGGCCACGCGTTTCCGCGTCTTTGCTCCTTGGGATCTGGACTGGCTCACTCATCCTCGCCACCGCCGTCAAGAGATCGATGCACGTGACATGGCAGCCAGTGGAAGCATATATAAAGCCCCCTCGGCATCGTACCTTCTCCGTTACACATATGCCCACCGGGCACTCTCAAAGACGCCGATGAAGGATACATGGCGCTTTCTCGAAAAACGCCAATCCCCATATGGCATGTCTGTCCCTCTGTCTTCTTCCTCTTTCCAAAATGCCTGGAAGCTCGCGCGTATGAGCAGAGCAGAGATCTCCTCCTCTTAGTCTTCCCGACGCTGGCAACCAAAAAATAACGCTCAAAGACGCCATGCTGTCGAAAACACACAAAAAGGTCAAGATGTTTGTGGATGTTCTGAAAGCCAAAAGAACAGGGTGAGGATTGCTGATGTGCTCGCCTGGTTCTCTCCTCCCTACATCTACGTCGACTTTGAGAGTGGTCTTGTTATCTAACATTCTTCTTTCCCTGGATTGCAGAGATACCAAAACCTTAAAACATGTATCGCACAAGCCATGGTTCGCTGGACTAATCGACCAAAACTGTGATACAGACCCGGCATGTTGCGCGCTGTCTCCCCTTCCTTCTCTATTCAAAACCAATCGAGGCCCTCGAATATGTCGGTGTCTGAGATCCGTCCGCAGTCCTAATATGTTGTACGGACTTGTCCGCTCGTTGATGCAAAACCTTTTCCAAAACGCTTCTACAGAATGATGATGTGCGCTCCGCTGTCTGGGTTGGCTCTACGGCCGAGGCTGGCGTTGATGGCGGGTATAAAGCTCCGATCGGGATTGTGGGAAGTTTGTTGCCTCACGCTACTCTTCCTGCATTTTACCAAAATAAGCCAAGATGGATCCTATGTCTGGGTCCAAAACTTGGTGCACTTCAAGCCGATGGTTGTCTCGCTCTGCCTCTAATTCTTACATTAAAATGACCACAAGGACAATTCATGGCGGCTTTCAACAGAAATAACTGCGAGTTCGTGTATGCGTCCGTGGAGATGGGGCTGTACTTCCGATATCAAAAGCCTACGATGAAAATGCACATGTCCTGCGCGTTCCGCCTGCGCTACATCAAAACTCAACAACGAAGAAAATTACGACGAGAGCGTCGGATGCGGTGCTCGAGTATAAAACCCGTCATCTTTCACGCGTTCTCCATCTTCTGCATTACCTCGCAGCTGCGAATGACCAAAATCATTGGCTCACGAAGTGATGTCCTCGTTCCAAATTCGACCGAGAAGATTTTCATGTTCCTGTGCGCTCGCTTCTTCTCTTCCTCATTACCAAAAACGCGCTTCATCATCTGCATGACGCTGTCATCGTGTCTCGAAGATAGGAGATAAGCGAGTCATGTCTAAAAACCGTCAAAATCCGAATATATGGGTTGGCGCTGGGTGTGGTGGTGTTCGCGTTGGGTACGCGTGCCGATGATGATGATCGGCATCGTGATTGCGGACTGAGGTGTAGCCATGACCAGGTCGCATTCTGAGTCAAAGGCGCGCCCTGTCCTTCGTTGTGGAACGAGGAACGTGCCTGTGGAATAGGGTTGCGTAATGAGGTCTAGCCATGACTAGGCCCCAGTCTGAGTCAAAGGTGCACTCTGTCCTTCGTTATGGAATGGGGCTGTGCCATGAGGGATGAGGGTGTGGCATGAGGTTGCGGAACGAGGCTGTGACCTCATGGTGGAACCACCGAGGTTGATGACGTGAGCTCCTAGCGTGGTATCGACGCGTCACGTCTCCGACCACCATCGTGGTGCTCTTTCCTTTCTCATCGCGCGTGTTGTTCGCCGATGCGTGGATCGTACTGCTCGGTGGTATCCTTTCCAATATACTATTTTAGTATTGCGTATCGATGGTCTTTGCGCAGGCCACCTTTCCTTCTACTCTTCACCCACCATCCATGCGCTCGGCGCCATCGTCGCCACATCAGTCCCAGCGCATGAACACCCATGTATCGTTTTTTTGTATTTTCATATTTTCGTCTAGCTATATACACGTCCGCATTCTCAAGTCCCAGTATTAACCCTCCGATACAATAAACACACTCGCTTTAGAAAGACCCGCTCTCACGACCATCGCAAACCACCAAACCAATACCGAAGCGCCCGCGCCATAAACATGCAATGGTAAACAAGGCCTTTCCAGAAAGCCTATCCGATACACCGACTGCAATGAGCAAGGAAAAGAGAACGGACGACCGTGTCCATCCGTAGACCATCGTTCCGTAAGCAAGGAAGCAATCGAAACTCGAAACATTATGCCAGAGACAACGCCCACGCAAAGAAAGAACAGCACCGCCGGCAATTCCTTTATACCATCTCCGATTCCACGTACTGTGTACGTACCATGCATCTTAACCTCAGGTACCGCGTCCCCTCCCGCGCCCCCTCCCTCTAGAATTTCCGCCTCTACCTCTACTTACAGAATCAGGATGGGCGGATCCTTGGCCGTAGCCTCGTCCACCACCCGCTGCAGGTGCTATAGTATGTCGTGGTGTGCCGGCGGGTGCTTGTATAATACCTTGGTGTCCGCCGGTGGGTGCTGGTGGAATACCTCGGTATCCGCTGGTGGGTGCTGGTGCATTGACTCGTGATGTACGTGAACTATCATGATGAGGGGCTGTAGAATGTGGCGGATATGGCTGTGGCAGGGGAGATCCAGTTTGTAGAGCACTGTTGGCTACTCTTGAGTTAAGTGCGCTCCACGAGCTGAAAGTGGCACCACTCTGGCCGCTTGCGGGTGTTTTTCCCCACGCTTTTGCGGTTTCGGGCCACTTCGATTGTGGGTCCACCGAATTTTCATTGCGAGAATGATGCTGAGGTTGATTTTTAGGATCATCGAGAATTTTCCCCAGTTCGGCGACAGGGTCATAAGGGCTTTCCTGGCGACTGGCCCTACCAGAAGTACCTTGAGGTGGCGGTTGTGTAGAATACCCTACATGTTGATTCCCAAGCTGTTGTGTTGACGATGCTTGTCTTGTTTGTAGAGTACCTGATTGCGTAGCCCCGACACCGCCCGTAGTACCTTGCATGACGCTGCGCACTACATCTGGATTCATCTCGCTTAGTAGATCTCCATTGGTGAAAAGCCGGATAGATGCTGGGGTTGGATAAATATAGGCACCACGCTCCTTCCCTCTAGAGCTAGCGACTCCTGGAATGTAGAGATCTCCAGGGGGTGGCCCTTGCCAAACCGCGTGGCAAGTTTTCGTGAGCATGGTGTGAAGTTCGGCTTCCGTATTTCTTTTCGCTCGGATACCATTTACACGGGCTAAATCGAACTTGAGTCTCCAAAGGGCGACCCAAAAGGTTGCGAAATGTCGAATAAAGTCCATTTTCACCTGTCCCACTATCCAAGGATTTGCAGCAACGATTTCCCCAGCCCGTTCTTCTCCGTTTTTAGTTTCTCTCCTTATATCGCTTGGATAGGGTTCGCCGGCGCGGTTGGTCGACATAGTGATTGACTAGGTATACGTTGGGATATCTTCGTGTTCGAGTGTTCGAGTGTTCGAGCGTGCGAGTGTTCGATTAGTTCGAGAGTATATGAGTAAGCTACTGGCCGGCAGTAGATTGTTGGAGCTTTGATACAACGTTGGAATGGTGGAAGTAGTAGTTGTAGTTGTTGTTGGTGGTCTGCAGAAGGAAAAGTACAGCACGTCTAACTATTTATATCTAGCAGTGACAAACGCCCTCGGCCTTCATGAATCGCATGTGACTCCATCTTGGTGACTTTCTCCTCTTGACTTCTTGTATGTGACTCTCGATATTTGACTCATTACGTGACAATACCAGAGTTCACGAAGAGCTACTCGAACAATGGCTATTGTCTGTGACGCGATTGTTCGCCGTCGAAAGCCGTGCGATTCACGTTATGCTGCTGAGAGACCGGTATTTCCGCTTGTTAGGCACAAACAAGCGATGCGCAGGCCTTCATGCCGTTCGGGCGTATGAACCACAGCTCACATGAAAATCTAAATATTGACAATACTCGCAAACAAAAGTCTCGAGGCAGTGTGCGCGTGCAGAACCCGCGCTATATGTGCGTAAATTTAAAGGTATTGGGAAGACTTGCGCGACTTCCCTAGGATGTGCGACAAGTTTCGATCGAGAGATAAGAACAGTTACGCAACACAAACATCGAAGAGGGAGAGTCGGGATCGATATTGAAAAGATATGTAGAATGTTGTAGATTACAGTACATGCCAAGAATCAGTAATGACTAGCCAGCTACCTATGCCGCTCCGCAATGTCCATTACAAAGCCGCTTGTCTTGTATAAACCCATGAAACACCGCTGCATATCCGACTGTACATATAACACCGCTGAAGAACTTCAAGAATACACAACGCTTAACTATCATGTGTACATCGACTAAAACCCTGGCTCTGTGACTTTTCATGCAAGCCGGCCATGCACCTTTATCACTCTTATAACCTCCGTCCTTTGCCTTTACCGGTGTAGCCTTGTTGTTGGCCACTGCCCGTTGATGCTGGATTTGGGGTGTTCCTCGATGATGTAGGTGCAAGAGGACTTGATGAAACACTAGTTGTCCTGTTCTGTGTGACACCAAGATTGCTCGTCGATGATCCTGCTCTCGGCCTCTTCGGTACTGGCAATCTCGAGGGTGAACGACCTGCTGCAGGATTACTTCCAGCGCTTGATGGCGAGCTTGTCCTCACTTCCATAGAGCGCTCATGCGTCGGTGTACGAATCGCACTATTTCCGCGTTTATCACCAGGTCCTGGACTAGGCTCTTGAGATTTGCGATGGGTACGAGTAGACCCTGATGGCCCCGGAATTCCAGTTGGATTTGGTGTGGGTGTTCTAGAAATCATGAATTGTTTGAACAAATCTTGATACTCAGACTTATTACTCTTATTGCTTGTTTGAGAAGCCGGGCGAGATATGGGTGCAGGTGTAGCTGCACGAGAACGAGCTTGAGAGGGTTCACGAGCGTGCTCCTTCATCATGGCGTCCATTTCCTCTGCGTCGGCGCGCTGCTTCTCATCAATGAAGGCGCTGGAAATATCGAATGCATGAATTCCGTAGTTCTGGGCCATGAAGTTTTTATCCATATGGGTTAGTGGACGTCCGTTTGTGAAAAGGCGGGTAGATCTTGAGGTTGGATAGATATAGGCACCACGCCCATTCTTAGCACGGCCTCCACAGTTGATCTCTTGAGGGGGTGGTCCATTCCAAACAGCATCGCAAACTCTCGTTATGATAACGTGAAGTTCTTCTTCCGAGAAATTTTGCACTCTGACTGTTCCATTCTTAGAGGTCGCAACCCACCTGTCTTTATAATTGGCAACTAAGTGGATTTTGAAATGTTGGATGAACGCCGTCCTGACCCGTCCTTGTATCCAAGTATTTTCAGTAAGAATTTGCCTAGCCCGTTTCCCAGCATTGTCTTCTGCCTGTCGAATATCATAATCACTGGGTTCGTTGGCCATCTCAGTGATTGACTAGGTATACGTTTGGAGATCTTCGTGTTCGGGTGTTCGAGTTTTCGATTAAACAAAGGTTATATAAGTAAGCTACTGACCGGCAGTAGATTGCTGAGATTTTGGCAGTGTAGTGTGATGGAAATGTAAGTGTAATAGTTGTCGTTGTTCTGGGGAGGGATACGTGGAGCACAGTGGAATATATATACATGCTGTTGCTCTCCACGAACAAACAGGTTGATCGTATCTGACAGTTCGCCTGTAACATACTGAGCGCTTGATAATGTAGAGATTCACACATAGCTAGCAGATCAAGCATGTAGTTTGCAGAGCCTAGACGGTGTTGGCACTCGACTTCACCTTATTCACGTGGCACGGTGTCTTGCGTGTGGCAATGTGCTGCTCGTAGTGTATGTTTGATTGTAACATGATCGATTGGGGGCTTAAGTGATGTTATTGCTCTTCAGCTAGTGCTCTACCCAGTGATTGGAAGGGAGTGCTGTTCTTGACGGGATCCGGGGTATCACAGATAATGGCGATCTGGAGATGTATACGAAGAGTGCACGCAGCGTGTTTGGTGCTTCACATAAAATCAGATTTACTTCTCGGATTCGCGACGTACAGCTTCTGAAGTATAGGTAAGGTTGATAATTGCACATTGAGTTTTGTTGGGGGATATTACTTACCTCCAGGGCAATTCAACGATGAGCGTCAAGTTAAGTCAAACACAGTTTGACTGCGCAATCCGATCACAGCTTCTTCAGATACGATGTTCTTCCCTCTACCACACATATTCAATCTTCTATCCTGTAAGAGCGCCTCTGATCAGCAGGCAATCACCGAAGCTTAGTCCACATGTCTTTGAATACCTGCCCTACAGACTTCCGTTTGCGTGGATCGTCAAGACCATTTCCGCCGTTACTAGCTTCTGGAAGTTCAATAATGGGAGCCGTGGCGGTGGCCATACCCGTTGTGTGAACAGGCTCACGGGCGTCGCAGTTGCGCGGCGGAAGTTCGAGATTGACATAATCGCCAGTCTGTTCGTTAACCAATACACCATCTGAGGTTGCGCGCAGAGGTCCTTGCGATACGTCTAGTCGTGATGAATACTGGTGGACCGACTCCGGCAGCTTCGGTCGCGATGCTGGGGTGTCTGAGGGCGACATTTGTGATTGTATTGCCATTAATTTGGGTGGCTGGTATGTCTGGCTATCGGAGAATTTATCTTGATGAATCGATGAGGTGGGCCACAAAGCGACGGCTGCGCTGCCTCTCCAGAGTGAAAGAAAGCAACCAAGGTTCCGTGACGACGCATTTGCGCGCTACTTCGATGGATTCTTCTGGAGATATGATTGGGGCCGCGTTTCCTTCTGAACATTGATGCTTAAGTGTTAGGTCTCTCGTGAGGTGGCTGCCCAGGTGTGGTGTAGCGACGTGGTGCTGAAGTCAAGTGGTGACGGCAGGTATGGTACCTAGCCAGTGGACGCGAGGCTGGCAGCTACAAACGCAGTATCGGAACGGCGTCATGTGATGGTGAGACTAAGACTTTAGGTGCATGGTTGATGATAGAGGATCAAAAACCTCCCTCCGCTTAGTGCGTGTGGATTACGTCATCAAACAACTCATTTCGTGCGCACTTCAAAACCGTCACGAAACGCCCGCTGATCTCAACTCAAAGCTCGACATTTCTATTCGCGCCTACAACTGACTCCTACCACAAATCTCTAAACGCAATATGCCACAGTTCAAGTCACAACATTTGTCCAATGTTCCGCCAGTCCGCCATGCCGAGGTCACTTCCACCGTCGCGTATTCGGCCAACACTGCAGACTCACAATCCCAAAGTCGCCGTTCAACCCAGGACACCCGATAGTACTGATAGAGTCAGCACTTTTCCTGATCACCTCGCCCCCTCGACCAACTTACTTATACGTTTGTCCATTAGCTATAATATGAGCTTGAGCCCCATTCTTGCAATCCGGCTCCTGGTATAGAAGGCAGTAGCCACCTGGGTCAGGTCCAATAGACTGAGGACGACTCAGAGCAAGACCGATTTCTTTTTGGTAAGAAATGCAGACTGTTTCGTCAGCAGCAGCAGGAGGTGGCCACCACTTGCATGTCTGAGTTGCGGAAGGCGTGAAGTTTGGGCCGGGGCAGATGTAGACGCCGCCAGGTCGGCCTACTTTGACATCGCAGACAGGGGAGTTTGGATCTGTGAAGGTGCGCAAGTCGGTGTTACTGCCGCTGAAACCGCCGCCGGTGGCTGGGATTACTTGGACAACGATGGTATCTCTTGTGGGCGTGTTGACGGGGGATGTAGCGGTGATGGCGAAGAAGATGCTGGTTAGGTATGCAGGGCAGATGTTCAGCATATCGACCAGTTGCGTTCGGGTTTGAGAAGCAAGAAGGATGCCTATTCTTGAGGTAGCAGCGGCTCTTGTTGGTTGCTGGCACAATTGTGTAGAAGAGGTAGGAAGAGACTGACGCAGACGCAGAACCCCAATATATCCTCCCCGGGCGGCGAAAATGTGATGATATCACATTACATTGGCGTCCTTCTTTTCAATAATGACCACGACATGAACAGCACGATGCGTCCCTTCCAGCCCACTCCATCACACCCGAGCTTCACAACGCCCTATCAAAGCGCCGAGCAAAGTCGAGATTCCTGCCATTGAATGTGGTACTGAACAGCACTGTACGATGCTAAAAGCAGACATAAATAGACCTGACAGCATACTTCTCCCTTCCTTCATCGTTACACGTAACATCAATCGCACAAGAACTCACGCATCAACACAGCACGGCATCCATAGAATCAGCAACAACCAACACGAAGTCGCATCCCTCTCATACCACAATGCATCCACTCACCCTCATCCCCCTCATCATCACCGTAGCAACCTCTCTCCCCTTCGCCGTCAGCCCCAATCCAGACATATCCAGCCAAGACCAACCAGACTGTAAACCCGGAGCCGAAGGCACCACAGCCGGGGTCACCTACTGCCTAAGCACAAACTTCAACGCTCCTTGCGAATGGCACGCATATTACCCCGACCGAGACTTGTGTCTAGCTTTCGACGCAAACCCAGAAAGGCGCCCCCTTTCCATCCGCCCTCAGCACGGTGGGTACTGCGAGTTGTTCAAGGACAACAAATGTGGGGGTGATCCGGTCAGCATCTGGAAGGACGATACGACGACGAAGTTGGAGTGCCCGGGTATGAGTGATGCTGGGAAGCCGGATTGGTTTGCTAGTATGAGATGTAGGACGGAGGACGAGGGGACGGAGAACGAGGGGACGCAGAACTCGGATGGATCTCCAGGAGGGGAATACCAGGGTAGTGGGGGTGATAATTATCCTGGGAGGATCCCGCGCAGGTAGGTTTAGGTGGGCATTCGGGGCTGTTTATGGAAGCAGGAGGTAGATGGGAAGTTTAGAACGCGGTGCTTACATGCCAGGTTGGGCTTAGTTGACGTTTAGATCGTCTACTTGTGTTACGTTCGTATGAAATGGAACACTGAATTGATATATTCCCTGATATACATGTTGTATACAAATTATGAATGCAGTCCTAAAGAAGTAGTACCAAACGCATGAAAGATATGTACATCGCAGATAGCTAAGCCAGTAGCCACCGGCTTCAACTCAATGCCAAACCAATAACAATCCATCTATCTGCATCCAACCAATCCATACAAACCCGCTACCACCATCAAAGAAAGCAAAAATAAGAACCCAACACGCCGTGAGAAAAGAAGAAAACCCCCCCACACCACCGTCTAATCCTTCCTACACTTCATACTTTTAAACCAAATCGGGTTTCCCACAGCCGACAAGCCCGGACACTGAATCGGCTCCGCCCCCTTCCCCTCCCAAATCTCCACTGCATCATCGTCCTTGCAGTTCTCCTCTTTGTACAACCTGCAGTGGCCGCCTAACACGAATCCCAAAAAATCAGCAAATGCCCATAATGCGAAATGCACATATCGTCCAGATAGGGAAACAACTTAAAGTAAACAACTTACCCATATCGGGACCGATGGAGCGAGGTCTGTCTTTATATTCGCCGAAATTCTCGCACCATGGCTCTGATTCGAAGGCGCGCGAGTGGCACTCCTTTGTAAACGCGGGCCACACGCACCATTTTACGCTGGGGTTTTGGGGTGTCGCGGAGCAAAATTCGGGGGATTGGGAGGGCGCGAGGTATGGGCTTATTCCATGGTGGTTTTGGAGTATGAGGGGCATGGCGGAAGTGAGGGCGAGGCCGCTGAGGAGAGTGGGAAGTGTGAAGAAGTGCATTGTTAGGTGGTGGTAATGTGGGATGCTTGTCTTGGCTGTTGGTCTGTAATCTTTATTTGCTTCGAGTTCTGACGTGGCAGTGGTTGTGTTAATATAGATAAGTAAAGAGGAGCCAAGGGAGTATTTATGTACGCTCGACAGCCATACTCCGTTTGCACCACGCGGACATGTCAACGTCAAGTTGAAGATTTCACGTCGGGAAATCTTGACATAGCCTCGACTATGGAATAGACACTGTGTGATGGAACAACCAGCTACTGGTATCAAGACTTGCAGAACGTACGTGTCATGCCTATCACAAGTTTTGAGGAATTGAAGAACCTCCATTAACTCCCAGACTGTGTAACGCGCCATGACTCACTTCAGTGTGCGTTTCCATACTTCGGGTGCCATCTACTCTGTTGATGGTATTGCGTTAACGCAGAGCGACGACAAGCTACTTATAATTCCCGTAACATATCACTACTACATACGCAAAGATACTCCTCATCACATGAGAGAGATCGCAATTTTCAGACTCTTAAAAAGAGAGACTAGAATCCTTCGTCTCTGTAACGCGCCGTCCCTCCATAACCTACATCCCTTCCCCTATCCAATTCTTCCCACCTAGCCCCATTCACTCACCCACTATCCTCCTATCCTCTTTCTTCCTCTTTCTTCCTCTTTCTTCCTCTTTCTTCCTCTTTCTTCCTCTTTCTTCCTCTTCCCCTCCTCCACGCCCTTCCAACACTCCAACTACCGCCCACCCAAACACACCAACTTCTTCCCACCTGGGCATGCCCCTCTATCCGCCTTCTACTTTTTCACCTACCTTGCTATCGCAATCAGTGAAGCAGAACAGTTGTAGCACATAACCTGTGCCCTAGACTTGAACGTCTTTGAACAAAGTAAACACAAATGGTATTATCGTAAGCCGAAGCTAGATCTTCTATCCCCCCCTCTCTCACTTTCCCTCTTCTTTCCCCTATCCTTTTTTCCTTCTCTAGTACACAAGAAACAAGAGTCGAGTCAAGACAAAGGAGACATTGTATACACAGCCAAAATCAACACTCACATCAACGACGGGAAAACGTGTTGAACCTCAAAGATAAGAAGAAAAGAATACACACCACGTCTCCCTCTCCCTTCCCTTCTTCCCCCAACTTACTCCTCGAAACTAATAAGGCGCCCTCCCCACCCCACCCCCCGTCCCCACACTCTCCACCACACTGCCCCCCAAACTCCCATTCTCATCCTCATCCCCATCCTCAACCCCAATGCTATCCAAAAAGCCGGTAAAATCCGGTTTACTTCCCGCACCTCCAGTACCCCTTCTCGCCGTTCTCTCACCACTCCTTCCCCTACTAACCCCACTCTTGACACTCCTACTACGCCCAGCCTTACTTCCATTCGGCGCCGTCTTGGGTCTCGTCGCGAAATCGCGGGTATCGCTTTGACCATGGCCGTTTGGTGAAGAGCGCAGTTCTTCTGGGATGGGAGGGACAGGGGGGAGGTTTGTCATTGTGTAAGAACTTTGCCCCGCAGTCGCTCCACCCCCGGCATTATTACCGTTATTCGTGCCGAAGTTCATTCCCGTCGTTCCTTCCGGGCGGGGCGTAAGCGTCGCAGCGGGTGTAGTAGGAGAATCAGGATTTTGTCCTTGTTGAGAGTCGGTGGGTGGGTGTGTTGTTATGAAAGAAGCATCCGAAAGGGAATGCACACTAACGAGCGAGTCACTCGCTGAAGATGCGTGGTCGGAAGAAGATTTGCGGTGTCGGTGGGAGGGGGCGCGGTGCGAGTAGCCTGTTCGAGGGGCGCCGCCACCGGATGTGGAGAGTGCGCGGCGGAGATCGTCGACGCGGACTGTGGAACGCAGAGAGGAGGAGCTGTTTGGTGTGTCGCCTGGACTGCGGCTTCGGTTTGGCGAGGAGAGACGGCCTACCAGACCGTATGCAGCGGATGGGGGTCTGCTGTGTGCGCGCCTTGGGCTTTGGGCTGGCGAGCTACCATTGCTATCGAGGTTGCCGTTGGGGATGTTGACACCGAGGAAGTTGTTCTTCTGCGTAGCGGCAGTGTAGTGTGTGCCTGTCTTGGAACCAGAGATTGAAGCAGATGATGAATCTTTCGTGTGGGAAGATAGGCAGTCTTCGCGACTCCAGTTCGCCAAAAGATCTTCTCGGACCTTGAACGAAAGTTCAGGCGCGCTCTGCTGGCTCACAGGCTGTGTCGGTTGATGAATGGTAGGAATAGATGCAGACACCGTACGGCCAGGTGATCCCGGCGGCGATGAAGGTGGCGAGTATAGGGAAGTCGAATAACCTTCCGATATCTTCTCGACCAATGCCTCGCGGTTGTCAAAGGGTTTGAGCGCTTCGTTCTCCACAATCTCTGACGGAATAGCGACAGGTGTGGGGTGAGGTGTTTCTATCAGCTCGATCGGCATTGGCGGGACGCGTATGCTCTTCATCCAAAGACCCTTGCTGCTTCTGCGCGTGATCTCGTTGTGGAGGGCGCGACCGACAGAAGAAACCTCAAAGTCCAAGGTCATGCTGAGTGCCCAGAGGTATCCGTGTACCAAGCTTCCCAGGCGCAGCTTAGCACCGGGATCTTCGATGGTGACAATGTCCTCTTGCAGCCGCATGATCATTGGCAATCCGCTCCTCGCTGCGTTCACTCCGAGTCTGTTCACCAGAGTAGTGAGCAGTAAATGGAGGAGCAGGTAGTCCGCCTCAGAGTCGACATAGTGGAGCGCATTCTCGTATACCGCCAGATGGAGCAATGGCAAAAACGTGTCCCTACCACGTTTCGACACCCTCTCCCTGTTGGAAGCATTCGAGACCGCACGTCTAGCCAGCGCATTCTTTTCATTTTCCTTCTCCTTCCGCCTGTAGTTGTCCACAATCTTCAAATCTTCCTTGTCCTTTTCCGTGTTCAGCCAAGTGATCAGCGCATCGACGTATGCTTTCCTGACTTGACCACTCGGGTCGCGCAGGAGCCACTGTGTGCCTTCCCAAACACTCACGCCAACTTTGCTCCGCGACACAGAAGCCGATGAACCATCTGGTCTTCGGGTGTTCGCCGTCTTGATGATGGCCTTGACAGCATCGAGAGCCGTAATGCGTGCCGTTTCGAAGGAGAAGAATCGATCCACGTGAGTCTTCTCCTGCATACTGATGGAATCGGCAACAGCATCTATCGCACCTTCGGGGTTCTGTATCGCTTCGGTGGTGGAGGAAACGCTCGAGAGACGCGATGGCTTGAGTCGGCTTAGTATCGCTTCCACCATATCGGATATCTGATCAGTGTAGTATACGTGCGTCGCGAGATCCGCCATGCATCTCTGCACTGTATCCAGAAGCTGCATCCTCGCATCAGAAGGCTTCTTGACGACTTCCATAACGACACTATCCAGATTGGCCGTCGACGATTCATTGCTACCCTCCTTCTCCGATACGACCGATGTTGTCTGCTGATGATGCGGTACGATATTTGATCCCGGTCCGCCGAGTTGGAGGAGTAGCAACGAGTGAGAAATAAGTCCGACCAGAACATCCATGACGCTCAGTCCGATGAAGTTGATCGTAGAGGCTAGAAGGTAGTCGATGATCGTCGCCAGAGTCAGCTGCCGTTCGAGGTCGTCTTCCACGATTGGACTGCGGACCAGGGCTTCCACTGCGCCTACTAGGATTGTGTATCGGTCTTGTACGGGGACCCATGCGCAGATCATGGCCATGAGTGTAGTGGCCCAATGGCTGCTTTCGTTCGGTGCAGCTTCTTGCAGGCTCTTGACATGTGATCCGATGAACTTGAGCACAGCGGACGTCGCGAGCCGGAGCTGTCCTCTGTTCACACCCTGGAATATGCTCCTCAGAGCCTGGAGCGCGAGTACTCCCACCTCCTCTTCCGCAAGCTTATCCGCATCCTCCGTTGTACCGGATGCCGCAATCGGGTCGCCGTCGTCGTCGTCGGTCCGCGCGGTGGACACACTCTGCCGCCGTCGCAATGCCAGCTCCTTCTCATGTTCGCCCTTGGTGGCTTCCCGCGTCTCCAACCGCTTGAGATACGCGCCGCTCTCCGAGTGTATGTTGAGGAGTATGACTGGTATGACAGCGCCCAGTTGGCGCCCGGTCTCAGACCCCAGTGACTCAGACGAGGCAATGGCCTTCAGCGCCTGCAGCCCGGCCTTCCGGTATCTGATCGCGACGGGCCAGCTGACTGGAGCCTTGCCCGTCTTGACTGTCTCCTTGGACGCGAATTGGGCGTATAGTTGTACAATCTCCTCGTACTTCTTGATGTAGTCCTGGTCGGCTGCGAGGGCGGCGGGGTCCTGATGCGCGCATAGGGCTTCGAAGGTGGGCACCGACTCCTCGACCATAGTAACGTCGTTGGAATTGAGGATAGTGCGCAGGATATGCAGGACAGCGGTGGCATAGAGGGGGAGGTCGCGCGGGCACTTCTCAATCAGCGCCTTGATGATCTGCATGGTGACCTGCACATTGCCCGTCCGGACCTTCCACACATCCTTGGTCGCCCTCTTGTCCAGAAAGTCGACGACCTTTTGCAGCTTACTGCGGCGCGTGCTGGCGTAGAAGAGCAGGTAGCTCAACTCGCTCGAATTGGCCTTGGCCTCGGCATCGCTCTTCTGCACCTTGGGGTAGCATTTTAGGACCAGGACCTGGTGCTTGGGGCGACACGCCTGCCGCGCTGCGTTCATCGAGGCTCAGGGTGGTGACGTTGCGGGTTCGATCGAGGTAAGCGGCAGCGATTGACTGGGATTCGGAATGCGAACGCGAAATCGTTTTTGGCGGCAGCGGCGGCGGCGATGACGAACGGCGGGGGAGGTTTGGGCGAGGGATGGATTAGGATAGTTGGAAGTGGAATCAATGGGCGGCGGGAGGACTCAGGGTCGCGGCATTATTCGTGCAGCAACAGTTGTTCACTAGCCGCAGGCATGTGCGTGCAACGGACGATCGCGGGTCAGGGAGCGGACTAGGGGCATTTCCACTTCTGGGGTTTGCGCCTAACAACCACCATTTGCATCTAGTATCAAAGCTGAAATTCTTCAATCAAGCTACTCATAGTAAAAATAATGAAGCTGCTCTTGACCTCCTCCTCCACCCCACCTCCTCCCCGCCGCCTCCCCCACCCACCCAGCGGCATTATTCGTGCGGCAGGTCCTTCACTAGCACGCATGCATGTGCAACGGACGGTCGCGGAATAAGGAGTGGCTTGGGTGGATAAACATGATCGGCCGTATCCATGTCCGGCCCAGAGATGTGGTCACTGCCCAACGTTGCCTGCCAAGCCGTCACCAACACCACAACTCTGTTATACGCGGGACGTTGGTGAAACAAACGCGTCGGGTTAATGGGGAAGTGTTCTGGTTTCTTTTTCCTCTTTCCAACAACTTTTTGATATCTTTATACAGAGCCGAGTACTGTCTACATTTGACAACTCTTCGAGTGGTACTTCTTATACACTTTGGAAAGTTTGATGCTTTTCCCCTTCCAAGGCGTGTTGTTGAACATTGAAACATGTATATTGCTTTCCAACCTTTCGACCCCATAGCCTCCCACACGCCTTCTCCCCCACAACCCCATATCCCCTAGTACTTAGGACTATTCTTATTCCCAATATACCCCCTCTGCTCCCACCTCTGCCCCTCACCCCTCTTATCCCTCCTATCATCCAACCTCCTAATAGGCAACTCCGCATCCGGATCCGGCACCAAAAACCCATCCGTCTCCTCATCCCTCTTAAGCCACTTCTTCTCCTCTCCACTCAGTACCCTCTTCCCGCCCTTCCCATGCTTCGCCCTCGCCTGCTCCCTCGGCAACCCCGTATTAATACTATAATCCTCCAGTCCCTGGTTCCGCAGCTGCTGCCGCATAATCCTTGGTAACATGGCCTGGTTCCCCGATTTGATGGATGAGGTCACAGAGTCCTTGATGCGGAAGAGGCGTTTGTCGAGGTTGATGGCTGGTTCTGCTTTGTGGCCTGCGACGGCGACCCATTGGACGAGGCGGCCGTCGGACACGGGGTTTATCAAGTAGCGCGTGTCTTCGGGCATGCTCTTCATGATGATTTCCGGGCGCAGGTGCGGGAAGTGCGTGTGCATCCATAGCCAGCGCTCTGGTCCTGCGGGCTTGATGCGCTCTTCTTTCAGGAGCATCTTGCCCTGCAGGCGCAGCCGGAATTCGACGGCGTGCCCGGCTTCGATGAATTGGTAGGCGCGGTCCATGCACATTCTGAAGTATTCGACGGGGCTGGATTCGTTGAGGATGATGTTTTTCAGGCCGCCGATTTGTTTGCCTTTTTGCCCTGCGGTCTTTGGGGCGCGGTATGTGTAGGCGTTGTGGATGGCGAAGTCTTGCAACTCTTCGGGTATTGGCCGCTCTGGGTCGTCGATGTGTGTCTTTGCCATTCCTTTTTTAATCTCGCCGAGGCAGTAGAGAATTTTCCCGGGTCCGACATGTTGTGTGAAGAGTTCTTCGAAGGAGGCGCTCTCCGCTATTACGGACAGCTTCTTAGCCTTCTTGTCTGTCTGCCATAGTTTGACTCGGTGCTCTACACTTCGCAGTGGCGCGAGAAATTCAATCTCCCACGAGCTAAAGTTGAGAACTTTGTGCTGTCCGAGGACGGTCTTGGCCTTGGCCGTTTTGTAGAGGTTGAGCGCGCGGCGCTGCTCGAGGCGCTGCGTGGGACAGGCGGGGCGCGGTACGTGAGGGGCGCATTGCGGGCGGTACAAGGTTTGGAGGGCGCGTATCGGGATTCGCACGGGCGGTAGAAGGAGCGATCGGAATTCGATAGTGGGTATGCGCATTCTGGGTGCCATGGTGGCGCGATGAGAGTTTGTATAGACCCTGTGCGAGACGAAAGACGCGACACCTGACTCAGGCCGCGCTATGATCTTTTGGTTCATGACGTCGCAACAACAATCACTTGGCATGCCGAAACTAGCACGTGCAGTTCTAGGTACTCCGTCTGCCTTGTCATGAGTTATCGAGCAACACTACTATGGAGAGCCGATTGTATATTTCGCAACTGTATCTACGAAATCTTTAGTCCACCAAACGTCCCAAAGCATCCATCCCGTTCACTCCATGAACACCGTCTCTACCCCTATGTAATAATACCGCCTACGTCCACATCGGCACCGAAAAATTCGTACCCACCTCATCACCCCCTAGATACTGCGTCTCAGGCGCAGGCGGAAAGACAGCCTCCCAATTAATGCCCGTGCCAAAAACATATGGCGGATCGTTCCAAACCACATCACCAAACTCCATTGTGGGTTCTGGTATGTACGGCGCTGCATCTGCCTCAACAAGAGAATCATATCTGTGTTCCCGGCCAGTCACGTTGGTTGGTACAGCTAGGGATGGCCTCTGGAAGGCCGGAGTGGCTGCGGGAAGGGGCGTGGCTTGGTACGAGCTATTTATAGAGCTGGCACTTGCACGTCGGTCTGGGTTGGAGGGTGGGGAAGATGGCGGCTGCGCTTGGTTCAGTAGGTCGTGTTCGCAGCGGCGCACTATTTCGGCCACGCGCTGCAGGAGCTGTTGCTCGGCTAGAGTGGGGACTTGTCCGGATTCCATGAGTAGCTCTTCTTGTACGCGGCGCAGAAGATCTCTGCGGAAGCGTCGCGAAGTTTCGCTCGGCGAGTCGCAATCGTAGACTGATAATTGTTAGTAGGTCAAAGATCCAGCGTGGCGCGATGGCTTACAGGGACTGGGTATCTCGGCGGCAGATACTTCTGGGAAGAGAACCTGATACACATCTCTCCATTTGTCTTCTTCTAGTCTCAGCGCGGTGGTGCGCTTCCTCAGCGTCCACACAGTTTCGCGGTCGATCCCTTCGATCTGTTGGGGTAATGATCTCTCGCATTGCTGCAGACGCACGTGACTCGATTGCTCCTTGTCTGACTTGAAGGTCGCGTAGCAGATTGGACAGAATATCGGTTGGGAATGTGACCGGTAGAGATGCTCTTTCATTCGATGAACGGTTGGCCAGCCAGGCCCGGGACAGGTTCTCCTGTTGCGATGCCGATCCGGGTCGTGTTTGTAGAAAGGACATGCGAACCTCGCACCGGTTTCGGACTCGTCGGTAGTGGTCGTTGATCCACGACGTCGCTTGCTTGAGCCGTCTTCGTCATCATCTTCTGGCGGTGGGCTGCCCTCCAAACGGGACTTGCGCTTTGAGCCTGAGCTCACAGACGTCTTGCGGCTACTCTGACCCGAAGGCAGCGTGGATCTAGCTTGGCTGTGCGCGGCGCTACGTCCGGTACATTGCTTGTAAGCTGCATTGCGGAGGTTGATTTCGACCTTGCGCAGGATGAGCTCAATGATTTTCTGCATGGGTGCTGGAGATGGTTGTATCGGCCGAACGTCATGCTCCGTTTCGTCTTCACTGACGTCCGTGTTGGTATGCATGTCGCAAGAGCTGGTGGATGAGATGGAGACGATGGATGTTACTCTCTCTCGGGGACGCTTGGCGGATGGAAGATTGTCGTCGATCCACCTCTCTATATCTTCGTCTTCCGGTGCTGGCCTCTCTTTAGGGCTGTCCTTACGTGCACAATCAATAAGAATCTTGACAGATCCTATTTTTGGAGCTTCTGGAGGCGTGGTGTCGAGGAATGTCTGGTTGGTGACGACTTCTGCAGGGTTGCTGGTGATGTTGTTCTGTCCAACCAACCATGGCCTATCGACGGTGCATCTCTTAAGAAAGGTAGCCTTGTTGTTGACAAGAATGCTCGGCACACAGGAAGGAGGTCCGAAAAATATGTCTGCTGCGCCGTTAGCGATCTGAGCTCCCGCTAGAAATTGTAGTAGGCAATACCCTGATCCAACGTTCCCGCATCCAAGGGTGAGAGAGAATCAGGATCGCTATTGTAGCCCGAATCACGGGTCCTTGAAGACGACAGCGAATCCCTTCTACATATTCGTTTGCTTGTGCTCAATCTTGGTAGGCCGGCTTGCGCATGGCTACATGATGCCATGGCGAACATTGCGCAAAGTTGTTAGAGGCGTCCGAGGGGAATGCTCGTGTTCGCAGTTGATAGAATAAGGCAGGGTGTGAGCAGAAGGAGAGGCAACGTTGGTGAAGACATCGCGGTCTTGAAGGATGCCTGACGGCTGTCACAAGCAGTCAGACCCACTGCGCGAATGCGCAAACGTGGGAACAGGGTGTAGCTGACGAATTCCGCCCACCGGTCATCATCCGGTCTCCAGGCACGGGAGGCCCGACTGCCAATCGTCGCAAGTCATAATGCGTCGGCACAACGGCGTTGCGGCAGATACGGGTTCAGGGTTGAGCATCAGGGCGTTGTGGCTGAGCAATATTGATGAGTGCCCAGGTGAGGTGTTAGCAGACCCAACCAGAACTTGGGCAGTTGATGTTAGTAGGACGAATCCCGCGGAGGATGACGACGATAGATGCACCAATGAGGCTTTCAGGGTTGCGCTAGGCAGGCGCTAAGGACGAATCGGAATGTGGGGTTGTGACATTCTCGACTTCAGCTGCACCTTATTCATCTCTTGGAAAATGGCTCTTTCCTGATTGCATCGCAAGCTGCACTTCGGGGTGTTTCACTTACAGATCATTGGAAAAAGTTGGATTCTAGGCAGGGCGAAGGCCGCGCATTGCCTTCAGCTTCGCAATCTAGAACACACGATCTTCAATGTTGCCTCCTAGTCATCTCATCGACATATAGACAGTATCACCAAAGTCGTTCGACTCTTGACGCCAAGCATGTCAGAGATCGCAGCATCACCAATGAATCAAAGCTTTGTACCACAGCTATAGAGAAGTTGCCTTTCCCGCAATGCCGCATTGCGTTCGTAGGTGTTTCCGAACGCTAAACATGATCTCGCAAACACCATCTATACTCTCCGCCGATAGCACTCCCACGAGTCATCCATGACGAACCTTTGATATTCCATGCAACTCGGCTCATTGAACATCTCCTTCCCTAGTATCGCCTCAACCTTCCCCCTCCAAAACTCACTACCCTCAATATCCTCAACAAAGCTCATAAGGCGCTGCTCCAGCCCGCTTTTACGAAAAGAATACCGCGGCTTTCCCATGTGCTTAGCCACGAGATAGAAGATAACGGGCAACATATCCGTCTCCTTGAACTCGCTCAAGCTTCTGTTGGCTCCATGACCCAGCTGCATAAGACATTCTTTATGTATATGCCGGTTGTACTCCGCGCCGTGGTCGAGCATGTACTTGACAATCGAGATATTTTCGAACTCGATAGCGCGTATAATGGGAGAGCCTGCGTTGATGGAAACGCCGTGTTCGAGGAGTACATCGATGATGTGACGTTGGAGGTACTGGGCGGCTGTTTGCATGCAGGATATACCCAAGGTCTGTTCGACTTTAGTCTTGTACCGACGGGCTATGTCAGAACCTGCTACGGGACCCTCCCGCTGGAAGCAGTTGGGGTTATGGGCAATGAGGTGTCGAAGGATATCTACTTGGCCGTACTCGCAGGCGAAGAGCATCGCATATGCCACAATGTTCTTCGCGGATATGGGGGCAGTACTCCCGACTACCGCCATAGCTGTTTGAAAAGTCTCCATACAGCCGGTCTTGACAGCAGTCCCGATCCATACTTCAGCACAGGCTAGATTGACGTGAGTCAAGCTGGAGTCCCAGATTCCATTCTTCCTAGCGACTACTGCCAACGTAAGAATTGTTTGGCGGTGTTTGGATTGAATAGCCGCGTTGAGGATGCACTGGAATCGGTGCTTGAAAGTGTCGGTCCACTTTTCTGCACCTCCGAAGTCTTTAAGCGCTTTGAGTAGATGCTGTACGACTTCGATGTGTCCATTAGACGCTGCTGCTCGAAGAGGATCTGCGTAGACGTTGTCATTGGTTGCATGCTGTCGGAAGTATGGCCACGACGGCCAGTCTGATTCGTTGTCCTTGAGAAGTTGCTTGACTGCACACAAGCTCCCCACAGCGGCAGCGCAAGTTAAGTCGGCACGTTCTGTGGAACTAGAAAGCGGATAGTCGCTGGGCGAGCGAAGTGCCCGATTGATAGCTGCTAGCTTGCCTCCTCGGGTCAGATACTGGAAGATGTACTCGACGTATTGAGTTTTGGTCTTCTCATCGTAGGGATGGCCTTCGATCTTGAGGACCGCTTCAGCGCGTGTCTCAATAGAGGTGACAAGCGGATCGTTAAAAGCTTTTCGAACAGTGCTCTGTAGGATTTCGGGGAGCATGTGATGTAGAACTCTCTTATCAGCTTCGCAATCTCTGGAATCTTCCTGAAAAGATTCGTATTCATAGTCGAAGTAGACATAACGCAAGTGATTGGCGATCTGATAGCGAATCTTGTGGTCGAATACCTCTACAAAATGTTAGCGCATACGGATTGATACCATGATACCGATGTAGATCTTACTACAAACTGCACGAGTAGCTGAAGCTTCACTGACACGAACAGTGTGTACATAATTGACAATTATGTCGTGGAAGATGTCCTCTGGGAGTTGCAGCAGTGGGCTTTCCGATGCCATGATCTTGGATTGGCCAGCCATCGTCAATCGAGTGACTGTGGTGCGATGGTTGAGTGTCGAAGAGTAAGGTACAGTTGAGCGTTAGAGATTTCGCGGTGGTCAGGTTAGGAGCAAGGTGGAAGGTGGAAGGTGCAAGGCGGAAGGAGGCAGGCGAGCATTTGGCCATACTTTTGCAGGCGGCGAGAACTGCAGTTGAATGCATTGTAGCAGTCCATTGTGAAGGTAAAAAACAGTGACTTGAAGTGAATGGGTTCGACTTTTGGAAGGAAGTTTGGTGAACACCGGCGTCTCGCCAAGGATGCAAACCACGAGAATGTCGGCTGAGCAGGAAGTCGAAGATGCTGGTCGTGTTGTGTGATTACTTGAGGAACGGATATCTGGTCGCCGCACGCACTTGCAGCATCACTCTGTACATCAGAAGCGGGAGGTTATTCGAACCAGGATCAGATCGCATTCTGAGTCAAACGCTATCCATTGTGGAGGTTGTGCCCAGGTGTGTTCGTGATGGGTCGAGGGTTCCTTCCCTATCAACACACGCGTCATCGCCACCATCCGTGCGCAGCACACAGTAAACCTCACAGCACCATTTAAGGAAGCTGCCCAGGTGCAGGGCAAACACAACACACAAAAACCTGCCAACCCCCAGCTTTCACGCGCACTCCTCATCAACAAGAAAACAACGGGCCCATAAAGGCCCTTTCGATTCCAAAGTGCCATGGTGATACGATAAACTAGATGGGTATGTTCATACCCAAGAGACAGCTGTCCGTAGACAAAATACGGCTGTCAACTCCAGACACCATGCCAGTAAAACAATGGAATACCAGCTAAACCCATGAACCTATGATGGTACAGCTTCGCCCTCCCTGGGGCAAAGAATACCATACCATCGTATACCAATCCTATACCCATACCATCGCATACCAATCCATACCAATCCATCCCATACCCCATCCCCAACGCCCCCCAAACCCCAGACCCAAGACCCTCCTCTGGACACCGATATCCTATCCTTCCTTCCGCTCAAGCCGACCTATCAACCATACTAAGTACTCCATCCCCTCAAACAAACATTAACATCTTGCCGTCGGGCCCGTGAAGACGAGAAAAGGGTGAAGAACCTACCGATTACTGCGGCGACCCGGCAGCGGAGGCGGCACCAACGGGTTTCCATAAGCGTCTGTGCCCAGTGTAACGCGACAGTCTGGACAGTACCATTTGGCGCGGCGGGAAGGGATGTCGTCTTCGGTCATGTCCATGCAGGGGAGATGGAACCACTCCTTATCGCACTGCGATACTTTGTTAGTGTCGGTTCTACATGGGGGAGGATCATTGCTACTTAGCGAGAATGAACTTACGTTATTATCACACGATATCATCTGCCCGTAACTAACGTCGTCGCAGATACAATATCGGGGCTCATTGGGATCGATATCGTCGGCCTGCTCCGCCTCTTCTTCTGCCTTTTTCTTCCTCTTGTTCTTGCTGCCTTGGGCGCGTTTGACGTTTGTCACTGTCTTTTGGCCGTCTTCTGCATTCGTGACTTCACCTTTTGGAGGAGGCTTCCGCCGGCTACTAGTGCGGGTAGGTGGGGGTGGGGGTGCAGGTACTGTGAGCGTGGTTGCCGGTTGGCTAAAGACACTATGACGACGGGTTTCGCGAGTTATCCTACCTTCTTCGTTCGGCTTGGGCTCTTCGCTTTGCGCCTTGGGTGTAGGGACGTGGCCGCGTGCAGAGCGAGGGCGTAGGGTTGGTGCTGCAGGTGTCTCGGGGCGGGGCTCAGGCACGGGTGTCGGTGTCTTTGAGGACTTCGTGGTCGGGAGAGTGGCCACGGGCGGGGTGGGAGCTTTCGGAGCAACGGATTCGCGTTTGGGCCTGGTTGAAGCTGCTGTTGGTGCTGAGACTGAGACTGAAGCTGGAGGGGTTGGGGCTTTGACAGGTACTGGTGATTGCGGAGCCTGTGCCACAGCAGGTGACTCCTCTGGCGGTACCGGCGACGTTGTAATGGGTGTGAGCTCAGGACTTGCCTCTTTCGAAACGGCCTTGTTGACTTTCGGTGTGCTTGGACCTGCTGGCGCAAGCGGCACTTGCACGGTATTCCCATTCGTCGATGGCTTTGCAGGCTCTGGGACTGGTACCGGTGTACTTACTCTTGGAGAGGGCACAACAGAGGCCGTCCGATCGCGAGGGGTGGACACGGTCGAGTTGGGGGTCGGTATCGGAGAGGCGACGGAACTTGGTGCTGGAGCGATGAGCTGCAGACGTGCGCGCTTGGGTTCTGGCGGCCTTGACGCGCTGTCTTGAGTTGCTACCGATGCTTCTCTGGTGGTCTCGATGGCGCCGTCGGTGGCGGGTGGAGGGGATGCATCGCGCTTCCGCTTGTTCGATAGCCTGAGCGGAGTTTTCTTCTTCTGATTCGCAGTTGCAACACTAGAGCTGAAGTTGAGCTCCGTAAGCTCCTTAGCAGCTTCTTTTACCTTCTCAGAAGTGGCAATGAGCTCCTGGGCATCGTGCATAGCCTTTTGGCGCTGTGACATGCGGTCGAGCTTTCTGCCTTCTTTTGCCGCGACAGGCTTGAGGCGGATGCTGACTGGACCGGATTCTTCCCTGGAATCTTCCTCGACACACTCGATGGGCGGGGGTGGATTTGCTGCCTGCGGGCCATGCGGTGCCAAAAGGCCCAGACCAGAAGCTGTCATAATCTGTTGCAGCGTCTCGGGCTCTTCGTCGAGGAAGTGTTCGCCTGTCGCCTCGCAGCGAGCCTTTTCCCTCTCGTAGTCGGCCTCTGTGCGGTGCTTCTTCTCCAGCTCGCGTATCATCATGGTCTGACTAGGAGTCCATACAGCGTTCTTCTTCATCTGCTTGCGCAGGACGGCCATTTCGTATTCTGTCAGCTTCTTCCAGGGCGCCCATTTGCTACCGGGTTTCGCGTCGGCTGGCGGTGGGGCCAATTGTGCGAGCGCATTGCTAGTGGATATGCCGGCGATGGAACTGTGCACGTTGGTACCGAGTACGCCAGCAGCGCGCGACCTGCCCCCAGTTGCCCTTGAATGTCTGTCCCGGTTGTCCTTGCGCTTCCTGGGTGATGCCACATCGATGCCCGAACCACCATCTGAGTCTGACGAGTATGTTGCACCGCGACGCCCACGTCCGCGTGGCAGAGGAACGGCGGTCTTCCTGTGCCTGTCTCGGGGTCGTGAGGTGTTGGCGCCATGTCGGCCGCCATCGAAGGTGAGGCGCAGATGGGCGGGGCGTATGTAGTCGCGGTTTACGGGTCGGTGGGCGCTGGGAGAGACTGGCGGGGGCGTCGGGTCGCGTGAGGGCGGCTGTGGCTGGGCTTGGAGTTTCCGCTTGATGACTGATGAGCGCTGGCAGTGGCGGACAGTGACCTCATACAGCCGCGACGCTTCTGTGTAGGCAAACTCTCGCTGATTGATGGCCTTTTGAAGATGCTGGGCGATGTTCTTGCGTAGTAATACCGGATCGGGGCGCTCTTGCTCGGGGAGGGCGGGCAGCTTGCCATACTGGACCGTCAGCTCGTGCACCTGCTGGACGGCGTCCGAGTAGGTGGAATCGAGGTCGGCAATCAGCGTCAGCGAGCGCACCAGGTCCGACGGGAAGAATTCGGTGTAGTCGAGGAAGTCGTTGACCGTCGTCTGGGCGTCCGGGTTCGGGGCGGGTTGGGCCATTTCTGGCGCATCGTCGGCTTCAGACATGGCGCATCGCGGGGAGGCAGAGTAGATGGAGGGTTGCGACGCACGCGTCAGACTCTCCAGCCACGCGTCAACTAGAGTATTGAGGAGAATCAGCGCGATCGTGAGGGCGCGAGTTGCGATATGCGCTGACAAGATAGGGCGGCTGATGGGAGCTGGTCGCACTGAGGTTCGCGGAGGGAGTTCGTGCTAGCCGCTTTGGGCGCGCCTCTCGTCGATCTCTCAGGAACGCCCATGCGCTTGCGAGTTTGCCCAGCTGCCGGCTCGCAACTCCCGCCCGCCCCGCAACCTCCAGGGCTCATCTGTGCTTAGCACTGTATAGTCATTCACTTCTGTGCGTTATTTCTTAGCACCCAGAACATGTGTCTTACTGACTCTGGGCCTGGGAAGGCTTTGACACTCTATCTACCCCTAAGTTTCTCTACGCATGACGACTCCTTGTGCCGTCGAATAAGCAAGCATCGGCATATGTAAGCTGGATGCATCATAATCGCTTCCTGCTCTAAGTTGGTATGTACATTCTACAGGTAGTAAGAGATGCATTTTTCGTGATCGTGCGCATTGGAGCATGTGTCTTCTCATGTCTACACCATGCGCCTTCCGTTGACACATTTCCTTCGCAACGACCACTGTCAAATTATGTCAGACTCTCTTTCCAGTCGTCATGTCGCATGACTCATTTTACTGTTGGAGGTCTGGGTGAGGCTTCTCTCACCGCGCCTGTCGTTTGCTCCTCCCTCATCCGTCTGTCTAAGCGCGATCCCCGCATATATCTTCGCGCTTTCTATCGCAAACAATTTCCACCAATTCTATTCGTCAAGCAACCACCATGGCTGCGGCACGGCTACAGCGTCTTCAGAGGTCCGTTCAAACAGACCTCGATGCTCTTCCTGACCGCCCCGTGTCTCCACAACCTGAGCCCAACCCAGAACCCAAACCTGACCATGCCAGCTTCAACGACTCCACTGGTGGTGTATCGCTGGAGAACGCACCGCCGAATGCGCCTGCTAGCAAACAAACCTCAACCAGTAAGATCGATACGTCCATAAAGACACCGCCTGCCGTCGAGAACTCCGAGCGCCGTTACGTCTGGGTCAAAGACGCCGATAGCTCCTTCAACCCAAATCTGGACTCAATGCGCCTATCCACCGCCTCAGTCCCAGCTCCTCAAACTGATGCCGCTGGCCTTCCGGCTACCGATCTACAACGTGGCGACCTAGCCTCACCTCGACATCACTTCACTCCCATCCAGGCCCTATCAAAGTTCCCTTACAAGTATTGCGATAAGAGTCATATGCAAAACATTGCATCTGCCTTCTTCGATCAAGGAAAGTTTTGGCAGCGAGAGTGGGACCTGTAAGTTCACCTCACATGATTACCCTGAAGAATATCACCGCACCGCGACGACTCTCACCCCTCACTTGCTAACCTCACCAGGTACTACGTTTGGGACATCGAGGAGACCTCCAAGCCCTTCGTACTCGTTCGTGAGAGTCAAGTTCTAGCCTTGCTTGGTGAGATCAACAAGCACCTCAATCTCTCTTTGAGAATCAGCGACCAGCAGCGCGAGGAGGTAACATTACCCGCTCATGCGTACTGCCGGAAGAGTTAGACTGACATTTGTCTCCAGGGCCTACTCGTACAATTCCCCGATCATCCCCGCTGTTTGCCTCGATACCTTGGACGCTCGCACTCGCGCGAAGACGTCGATAGCATGGCCGAGAACGCCCCCAACGAGCACTTCCGCGCGGCAGGCGAATCTTCACATCCACCGCTCGAACAACCCACTCTGGAGGACTTCAAGCAACTGATGGAGAACCTGGCTGAAGCACAGAAGGCGAAGAACAAGGCGAACAAAGCAAAGAAGCAGCAAGAGCGATTGGGCAAGAACAAATCAATGACGGATCAGTTCAAACGCGCTTCAAGGTATCTCGGTCTACGCGATTCTATCCAGGATCCGACATCGTCCACCTTGTCTCCGGCAGTCGACCCATCCCAGCCAGCTCCATTCTCTTTCGATCAGTCTGTCGTCTTCGTCTGTGTTGACGTTGAGTCGTACGAGAGGGCCCATCACAAGATTACCGAAGTTGGCGTCGCTACCCTAGATACCCGTGACCTGGTTGGTGTTCCGCCTGGCGAGGATGGCACGGCCTGGAGAGAGAAGATTCGCGCTCGCCACTTTCGCATCAAGGAACATCGCCACCTGGTCAATTCCGAGTTCGTTGCTGGACATCCCGACAGTTTCAAGTTCGGTCAATCAACCTTCATATCCCTCAAAGAAGCTGCGAGTCATGTCGCGGCCTGTTTCCACGCCCCTTTCGCAGCTGAAAATGGCGATGACTTCCTCAGCCACTTTGATCCCACGGAGAAGCGTAACATTGTCTTTCTCGGCCATGATACTCTGGGCGACGTTCGCTACCTCCAGCAACTTGGATACGACCCGATGAAGGTAGAAAACATCCTCGAGGCCATGGACACCGCGACCATGTATAAAGTCTGGCGTCGGGAGCAGCAGCCTACCAGTTTAGGCCGGATCATGAACGCCTTCAATGTCCCCGCGTGGTTTCTTCATAACGCGGGCAACGATGCTGTATACACTGTGTGGGCTATGCTAGCCATCTGTGTGAAGGAGGCTACACTCCGCGGCTCACCAGAGTTGGACGATCTCCGAGAGAACGAGATGAATGCTAAACTCCAGGCCGCTCTTGAGGATGCCGAACAGAGGGTGAAGGACGATGCCGAGGGTTGGAGCGATCATGAAGCGACTGGAGACGGTGGCGTACCTGTACCCCTTGCGACTGCTCTCGCACCGAAGCCAGCACAGCCCGCGGTGAAGGCTATTCCTCAGTATGACGGTTATTCGGATTTCGGTATGGACACAGGTCGTGGTCGTGGATATCAAGCTTCGAGCGGATACCGCGATGGTACTAGACAGGGAGCTTCTCGTGGACGGGCAACCAGTCATTCACAAGGAAATAGTCGCGGTCGCGGTCGTTCAGGCTCGCCCAAGGGTGCTTCTCGGCCAGAGGCTATTCCCAAGGTGGACTACCACTGGTAGGCAGGAAGTTATGGTAGCGGTCAGCGCACATTGGAGGTCACTCGGATATTGAAGGCGTGGTTCTGGGCAGTCGTGTAGTCCTGCGATGGGAGATGCGGAGGATAAGTCATTGGGAATGAATGATCAAGTCTACATGAATCAAATCATGAATGTAACCTCAATCTCACACTGTATCCCTGAAGAAGACTTACCAGGACATGCTCATATGAAATCCAACAATGGTACCGTACCAGACGCTACGCCTTCAGCACACCTTCCACAACCTTCAGAACCTCCACCAACTCCTCATCCATCAAACTCTTCCCCACAACCTGGACATGCGTCGGTAAACCCTCGCACTCATCCGCATCATCTGCAGCACACGTTAGTCTTCATTCTCCACTTCTTCGACAAAGACACTTACAAGGCGGTTCAAACGCCACGCCCTCCTTCAAAAACTCCTTATCAGCCCCTTTCTCCGCTGTCCCAGCTACCAGCACCCCACTCGGCCAATTCAAAAGATTGACCACGACCGTGTAAATCGGGAGACCGTAGGTATCATGCTTTGGCGCGACACCCTGGTACCCCGGCATGAGAACGGCATCTAGCCCCTTCTCCCCCTCACCGCCAATATCACCAACCATTAACGCATGCCACTTCCTGACAACCCCCGCCTTCTGCACATTCAAATCCCACAGCTCATCCAGGCTAGGCACCCAATCTTTCAACTCGGGGAACGAGCATGTTGATAGCGAAGGAACGGGCGGCTCGCCTCCATCTTTGATATACTGCAGTGGCGTTTTCTTAGGGTCCAACATGAAGAATTTCCATGCTAGCAGGGCGGTTTGATACAGATCCGGTATCTTGTCATCGAGGAGGACGATCTCGTGGCCTTGCGCTTTGAGTTTCATCGCCGTCATATGCAGCGCACGCGCAATAGGCGGATGAAGCGGCCTCTCCTTACACCCCCTCACCAGCCCGAACCGCAGGGGCGTCGGCGAAGGCTGGACACAGCGCCACGGCACGTTGAGACTGTTTTCGTCGTAAAGCCACGGTTTCGCGTCGCCTACACTCCTTAAGAAAAGCTCGTAGTCGCGGACAGAACGGCCACACGGTCCTATAACCACGGGAACAGACCCTGGACTACCCAGCCGACCGACTGCAACACCACCTGCAAACGGCACCCTCCCTGCCGTTGGCTTCAAAGACGAGCCGCCGCAGCATATCGCGGGGATGCGGTTTGAGCCTGCGACATCGGTTGCCACGCCTAGGACGCTGCCTTTCATAGCGAGGAGGGCGCCCTCGCCGCCTGTGGAACCGCCGGCTGTGTGGGAGAGTTTGAGCGGGTTCAACGTGCGGCCGAAGATGTTGTTGTGGGAGTCTGCTGTCATCATTGTTTGGGGGAGGTTGGTTTTCACGTAGAAGACTGCGCCGAGTGTGTGCAGGAGGGTTACTAGGGAGGAGTTTGAGGCGGAGGGGGGGCGCGCGAGGAAGGATATGTAGCCGAGGGTTGCTTGGACGCCGCGGATGTTGAAGGAGTCCTTCAAACTTATCGGCAGCCCATGCAACGGTCCCATAACCCTCCTTTCTCTCTTCAGAAAATCATCGCATTCCCGAGCCCGGGCGAGTGCTTCGTCGAATAATATCTCCGTCAAGCAACTCACACACTGCTGCGCCACAGCTGCTCTCTTGCAGAATGCCGTTACCACTTCTGTACTTGTCAATTGGCCCTCTGCCATCATCTTGACCAAATCGGTGGCATCGTAATTTTCAGTAATGTCTAGCTCTTTCTCGGTCAAGATGCCGCATGTTCGCGGTACATCTAGCACAGATATACTGGACGTTTCTGTGTACTTCGATGTTTGCGAAGAAGGCAGTCGCCAATCTTCTGGTATCTTTGCGTACACGGATTCGCGTTTTGAGGCGGCGAGGGTGCGCCAGTCGGGTATGGATGGTGGTGCTGCGGTCATGGTGGTTGGTGATGGGATGACTGGGGTTGGACGGATGGGATCAGGGTTATTCAAGTCAGAGTTGTCAAGCAACGAAGAATGAGTATGCAAACGGGGTTTTGAAGTAAGAAAAGAGCAAATCGCAGCGGTGAGGATGCAATAGCGAAGACGCTACTGTGTATCATTGTTACATGCTGATGATGAGGGGTTTGGGGGGCTATGGGGAGCCGGCCGAGGTTGCCGAGTCGGAGGGAGATCCCGGAAGGCGTGCAGCGTGGGGATATGTGGGTATGTACTGGGGTAGTCAGGTGCGTATGATGACTTTGTCCGGCATGTAGAGTAGGTTGTTGTTTGAAGAACTGCCAGAACTTTATTTGGATCGATGTCAGGATGTCCAACGTAAAGATTTCGCTAAAGCTACATAAGCTCTCATGAACGCTTGAACTGGGTGGCACCATACCAGTAGAAATCTAAAGAACGCCCATGGTCTGATTAGAACTGCTTTGAGGATGTGTTCGCTGTATCTGCTACACTCCTCAATCCCTCCTCCTCCCACTCCTCTCGTGTGGTGACCTGCTTCTCGTGTCCTTTCGCCGTCTCCGGTCTCTCGATAGTGACCTCGATCGCTTTACATCGACATCGCGTTCGCGCCTGCGCTCTGTATGGTCATCTCGTCGCTTGTGGTCGCGGCTTCGTGATCGGTGTCTGCGCCTCTCATCGCGCCCATCATCTCTCCGTCTGTCGCGCGAGCGTGAACGTTCTCGGTGTCTGTGGCGCCGCTCTCTGTCCCGCGAACGACTCCGCGATCGATGACGTCTCCTTCGCTCTCCATCGTCGTCTCTGTGTCTGCGTGAACGCTCCTTCTTCTCCCTCCTCTTCGCCTTGTCGTCATCATCCTCCACCTTGGCCTTCTCGTCTAGCGTGTCCTTGACATCTGCCTCATGTGCCTTCTGGCCGAGTGGCGTCAGGTTCGCGTTGTTGCGTACTGGCACGGGCAAACCCATGGCAGCTAGCATAGCGTCTTCCTCAGCCTCCTTCAGCTTGCGCTTCTCTTCCTTGATGCGCGCGGCTTCGGCTTCTTTAGATTCCTCGTCGCCCTTTGCGTACCAGTTCAGGTCGCGTCCTTGTTGCCAGCGACCGACGGGGGCCATGAGCGAGTGGCCCAGGTAGTTTTCGCGTTGCGCATCGTTCTTGACGTCTTCCCATTTGAAGTCGGCGCGACCGCCGCTGGGTGCTGTTAGCTAGCACTTCAACATCGAGAACAATCAAACTTACCGGCTGCCTTCTTTGCGCACTGTCTGTACGAGATCCATGGTGTTGAGTTGTCGTGGTAGTGGTATGCAGAAGACGGCGCAAGTCGATTGCGGCCAACACGCGGAGGTGAGAGGCCCGTGCCACCTACCAGTAGCTTCTCCGTCACCACCTGGGCAACCTTCAAGAGCTTCCAGACAGCCCTAACACTCCTCACTCACAAACCCACCGCCAACATGCCTCCGACACTCCCACCCCCCGACGAGCAAGAATACGATGCGCCCTCTACTATCGCGACTCTGCCTGGGCAAGACCTGAATGCCGGAAACAACCTCTTCTGGTACTTCACCTCGTCGCCATGGTTCGACGCCGAAGAGTGCATCAACATATCCGTCTTCACTAACCTCAACCTCCATGACCCGGCCAATGCCCAACAAATCATGAATGACCCGACGCTGTGGAATCAACGACTCAATAGTGTACCACAAGGAATACAATACGTTATAGCAGGCGAAGGGCAGGGCGAAGGGCACCCATGGATTCTCCAGCGCCAACACAAGGCCGAGGTCACAGATTACGATGGCAACAAAAAGAACGGCATGTTTGTCGAGGGCAACTGGTACACGCACAACACCAAAGTTCTTATGGCGCCGAGCTTGCTGGACGTTGTGCAGAGTAGACTGCTTACCGTCGCGACGCGCATGGAGCAGATGGCTGAGATATCCAAGAACATGACACACTGGACACCTGCGACGGGATACTCGTACTTCCCTCCTTCACACGAAGCTGCGAAAGCAGCGACTACGGCGAGTCGAATCGGCAGTCCAACACTGGCGCCAACAGATCCAGACGCGGCGGGCTCACAGTCACAAGGAGCGGGAGCCGCAACACAGGCGACGGATCCACTCGCATCCACCACCGAGTTCTCAGACGCGCTGTTCATGCACTCGCTCAATCTCACAAACGCATACGGAGACGAATACATGGACGAGAACCCGCTGAAGGGCGAACCAGGCGCGTTCGTCTTCGAGGGCACCAAGACCGCTGTCAATGCAAGGAACAAGGCACAGGAGCAAGCGGCACAAGCCTCACAGTCTACACCTGCTGCAGGGTTGAAGATCGAGACACAGCCACCGAGCAGAGCACCATCTGCAGTAGGCACACCAAAGGCGGTAGGGACGCCGACGACATTGGAAGCGCAAGGTAAAAAGGGCATCATCGCTCCCGCGCCCAAGAAGAAGAAGGACAGGAGGAAGAGTCAAGGTGGACTGACCAGTCCCACTACACCGAGTGTACCATAGTCCCGTCGTTCGGACTCGTTTTCGTGTAGGAGCTAGAACCCATTTCCTTTCCATGATACCCCGACTATATACAAGTCAAAATCCAAAGATCGTCAAAAGTCGTCTTCTTCCGATTCACCATGCGCTTATACCCGTACACTGACGTATGAATACCGATAAGAACACCTGCAGCCAACCGGAATGGAAGGTGAGATGCAACATCTAACGCCTCTGACTTTAGCCCGAACGCCGAAGTAAGCCACAACGAAACGGCCCCCAAATAAGCCGTTGATCAACATCCTACATGTATAAACAGTCGTCGTTGCCACATCCTACTCCAACTATCACAACATCCCATCCTCATCCTACTCGCAAAGATGGTTCTCCGAAAAGTCGTCACGCCGGCTCCCACTCCCAATCCCCCCTCAACCCACAACACCAGCACCAACGCCTCTTCTCATGGAAAACAACCCCACGACTACCTCCCCGTCCCCAACCCCATGCCCAGCTACTGGCTCCAAAACCCACATCCCTACGCCACCCTCCGCACAACGCCTTCCCTCCCCACGACATGCGACATCGCGATTATCGGCTCCGGAATGGCTGGCGTACTAACCTTGTACCACATCCTCCAAACCAGCCACAAAAGCTACCTCTCCACGGGAAAACGCATGCCACGCGTCGTCCTCCTCGACGCCCGCGACCTCTGCAGCGGCGCCACCGCACGCAACGGCGGGCATTCTAAAATTAAGACGGCGACGCTGGCGGGTATGCAAGATAGCGGGTTGAGAACGGAGATGGCGGACTACCACCAACGCGTCATATATGACTTGAAAGCGCTGGTTGAAGACGAGGGGTTAGTGCAGGAATGCGAGTTTGAACTCCGGCGTAGCTTTGATGTTTTTCAAGATCGCGAAGAGTTCGAAAAGGTGAAGAGGGTGTTTGATGATGCGGTGAAGAAAGGGGAGGAGTGGACGAAGAGCAGGAGTGTGGTTGAGGGGAAGTATGTAGAAGGTGTGACGAGTGTAAAGGGGGCGGTGGGGGCGTTTACGTGTGAGGTAGCGAGCTTTTGGCCGTATAGGTTGGTTACGGGGGTGCTTGGGGTGTTGGTGGGGAGGTTTGGTGGGAGTGGGGGAGATGGGGAAGGGGTGTTGAATGTACAGATGAATACGCCGGTTACGCACCTCACCACCTCCTCTACATCCAACGGCACCATTCTACACACCCCCCGCGGCACCCTCACCACTAAATCCCTCATCCACGCCACAAACGCCTACACCCCCTCCCTCCTCCCCTCCTTCCGTGGCACAATAACCCCCTACAAAGGAATGAACAGCCACCACGTACCCTCCCACCCCATCCATCCCCATTTGTCCAACACCTACAACATCGCCTTCGCCCCCTCATCACCCGGCCACCCAACAGGAACAGACTACCTAAACCCGCGCCCCGACTCCACCATCGTCGTAGGCGGCGGTTCCTGGCTCTACGCTCACAACAAATCCCTATGGTACAACACCGTCGATGACTCCCTCCTCACAGGCCACTTCCCTCCCCCCATCTACTCCCACTGGACATCCTACATGTCTACAACCTTCCTAGGCTGGCAGGACAGTCTAGCAGAGCCTGATAGTATCTGGACGGGGATTCAAGCGCAGACGCCAGATGGGATGCCGCATGTGGGCCGTGTTCCTGGGGTAAAGGAGGGCCAGTGGATGTTGTGTGGGTTTAATGGAGGGGGGATGGGGATAATACCGGTGTGCGCGAGGGCCGTGGCGAAGATGGTGGTTGAGGGGAAGGGGTTTGAGGATGTGGAGGGGGAGTTTGGGCTGGTGGGGGGGTTTGCTACGGGGGAGGGGAGGATGGTGTGATGTTGGAGTTGTAAATACATATTTGACGTGTATGGTATCTTGTGTTGATCAATCCTCAGCACGTTCAACATGTGCATGGATGATCCTTGGTAATGACGGTTTTCATCGCGAGAAGCGCGTTCTATGGGGTTGGTCTAATTACAATGTACGTACGGGATTAAATCTATAGGTATATATACAATCTGAGAAAGAAGCTTATTTACTTGAACGGTAGGGCATCTACCGTAATGTTTTTCGATTCAAGGAAATCGTCACTGGTTGCAGAAGACGTACTAATGAGTGGGTAAATCCCGGATCCTTTTCGCGACCGATCGACTTTTTGCGAAAACGGTGCCAATGCTAAAGGAATCTCCGACGGATACGAGGCTTGACTAACTAATCATCCCTAAGAAGCGAATTGTGAAAGAGGAGAGATGGGCTCCTCTCGATGCCAACAGAAAAAAACATAAACTCCATCCCAGATGCCGCTTGCTTCCCTTTTCATATTTGAGCATTTGCAGTTTGACGAAAGCCTTCATCAGAACAGTTTCTTTCACCCGCCAACAATGCAAGAGTCCCAGAAGCTAGCCACAAACACACCCGTGAAGTAACAAAGGAGAGATACCAAGCGACAAGATAGAAGCTCGAAATGATGAGGTTGTCGGTGAAGTGGAGTGTACAGGTATAAGGTAGAGAGGAGAGGAGATAGGAAATGGTATCTCTAACGGCTACAATTTGAACGTGGAGGGTTGAGGATTGGGAATCGTAGGACTCTTGCTTCCTGGAAACAACGTATTCCTCGAAATCAAAGCAAAGAAAAAAAGGGATAAGAAAAGTTGTCAAGACTACAAGTGGCAGGTCATAGTGCCTTACCACACCCACTCAAGGTCACCCAGATCGTCCGTGATCTGGGCGTGATCGGTATGAGAGCGCCAATCTTTGCTCTTGTACCAGTTGTCCACCTTCTGCTCCCAGGAGCTGACAGGGTGGTTGTTGTTTTCGTTGTGACTGGAGCCCCAGTGGATCGGTCGTCGGCCAGTTCCAGTCCGGCTCCGCTTCCGGGCGGAGTTCGGAGCTTCAGCGGACTTGGGCGACCTCATTGGCTTTGACGGAGTCTGCTGCTGAGCTTGCTGCTGGGCCTGGACGGCAGGGCTGCGTCGACGATCGCCGAGGGCAGCCCACTTGTCGGCAGCAGAGCGCTTGGGGCTGCGAGCAGGTGCTGGGGTGCGATGCTCCTCGAAGACGAATCCAGTCGCCGCGCTGACATGGTCGACCGCAGAGCGAATGTTCTTAGGCGAGCGATCCCTGCTGTTATGGACCGTGGCAGGGTTCTTCACCTCAGATAAGCCGCGAGGGGTCGAGACGCCAGATCCGGCTTCGGAGACAACAGCCTTGGGCTTGGGCTTCTCGGCACTGAAAGAGTGGCAGTTGTTCTCGAGCTCAGCGAGGAACTGCGCATCGTCATCCTCCTCATCCCAAAGGTCACTCCAGCTCTTCGAGATCATGTCGCGCTTCTTCCCGAAGACGGACGACATGCTGTTGAAGTTCTTGGCAGGAAGCGAGCCAGAGATAGCAACGGGCCGAGATCGAGTGAAGTTCATCGACTTTGGTTCGCTGACGTCAACCGACTTGAAAGATAAGCCTAAGCCAGAGTCCACAAAAGATACGGCAGAGGCGCTATCTGGCTTGACGTCGTAGGGAGGACCGGGGAACATGTCGTCCTCGTAGATCTCGTCGTCAGGAATGGCTGAGAGCTGACGGAACTGCTGAGGTGGGGACATGGCCAAGGCCTTCGCCCATGGGAATGAACCATTGTTCTCGAGCTGCGGCGTCGAGATGGAGGGAGTGCGGAGGGGCTCACGGTTGGCTCCGACAGCGACGACGTCACGCTCCTCAGTGCAGAAGTCGTCAAGGCTCTCGTCATCGGTGGTGAAGCTGATGACGCGGGCCAAGGCATCCTTGACAGCGTTGAGGTCGCGCCTCTCGGGGTCGATGGCCAAGCACTGCCTGATGACCTCAAAGGTATCCTGCGACATGTTGGGGAACACGTCGAAGAGGCTCTGACGGTCAAGAGCGAAGTCGGCGTACAGAGGGTCTGAAGTGGATGGGACAGCGAAGGGGTTGCGCTGGAAGAGGATGTTGAGGAGGACGATGCCAATGGCCCAGATGTCTGCCTTCTCAGTAGAGTAGCCAGTGTTGCCAGGGTCGTACTGCTCAGGCGCCATGTAGCGGTCGCTGCCTACAGCAATCTCGTAGGACCACGTGTCGGTAGTGGCAAGACCAAAGTCGCCAAGCTTCATGGAGCCATCTTGGGTGAGGAAGATGTTCTCGGGCTTGATGTCGCGGTGGTAGATGCCCTTCGAGTGGATGAACTCGACGGCACCGACAAGCTGCATCATGAAGTCGCGCACGTGCTCGGTCTCGAGAGGGCCCTTGCCAACACGAATGGCCTCGTACAGGTCGCCATTGGAGCAGAACTCGAGGACCAGGTAGATGTGGTTCTGGGTCTCGAAGGACTGGAGGAGGTTGACAACATTGGAGTGGTCGCCGAGGTGCAGGTGAACGCCAAGCTCCTCGGAACGCTCATCGACTGCGAAAGCAGAAGGGCAGTTGACGGCGGCGGTGCTCTTGGTGATGACCTTGATGGCAACATTGTCGCCAGTTACGAGGTCCTTGGCCTGGAAGACCATGCCAAAGGAGCCATTGTTGAGAGGGGAGATGGTCTCGTATCGTCCATGTAGCACAACGCCGTCGTGAAGGTGATCGCGCATGCACTCCATTGGAATAGTGTGTAGTGGAACGGGGTGGCTGTCGTGGTGAAGCCGAACAAACAAAGGAACAGGAAGAGGGGAAGCTCGATATGCGGATAAACAATGGGCAGACAGCCGAAAGCCCAAAAGCGATGCTCTATCAGACTTTTAGGTGACGGAGTCTTGGGAAGATATCAATAAATGGTTGTAATGGCGGCCGATGGTTATGGGATAGGTCGGACCGGATATGTCGTAAGGCAGCAGCGGGAGGCTGGAGAAACAGAAAGCAGTCGTCGGTGATATGCACAGGAGTCCGTCGACGGAAACAGCAAGGAAATGCTCAAGAGAGTGTGGTTCTCATTTGTCGGTATTAATTGCGTATGGATAGCTCGAGTCAACGAGCTGTCGGGGTGGGTGGAGGAGGGATGGAGTCGTAGACGTCCGGAAAGGAAGAGGTATCGCTGCGTAAAGAGAAGAGAGTCGTAACACGTGGAAGTGGAGGTGTCGTCGGTAGGCAGACAGTAGGGAGGTGTCTGGATGACGCTATTGACGGCGTGAGTCAGATGGCACGGGCTCACGCGGAAAGGGCTAGCAGGCTGTCGAGGAGGGTCGAGACGATGCTAGTTGGCGGTTCGCTATGCTGGATTCGATCGAAAGAGCATCAAACGTCTGCCTGGAGAAGCTATTGCGGCGGCGGTCGGGTCGAAGTGAGGTGAGGTGAGAGATGAGGACGAGCGGGTACTCGGACTAGCTAGCTGTCGGACGGATGTCGGGATGGCCAGCAGCGGACTCTCAATATCACATCAAATCAGACCCGGCGGTGGCAGCTATATGGTCGAGTAGATGCGTGTATAGCGTGGTTGGCGTGGGTGTGTCGGGAGTCGGCGGAGGGCGGAAGGGATGGTGTTGTTGACGTTGTTGACGTCTGAGCTGCGAGCGGTTGCGGCTGCGGAAGGAGCGAGGGAGGAGCGGTGGTAATTAAGGCAGCAACGGACGGTGAGGGTTGTGGTGGTGATGATGAGGAAGCAACGCTAGAGCTTGCGAACAACGACGAGAGCAAAGTAGGTGGGTACGTGTTATGGAGGCATCGGGAGATGGTGGTGAGGTGATAGCGGGTAAAGGACGGCCAGCTGGGTATTAGAGGGCAGCGCGCCAGGAGCTGCTGCCCTCGGGGGACCCACCAGTGGCAGGGGTCGTGCTTTGGGACTAGCGCTGGCTAGGGATGGCTACGTGGCTTTGCTTGCATTGGATCAGGTGCTAAAGCAGCACGAAGACCTGGCCAACCGGCGCCGCCACTGGCCTGCCAACTTTCCATGACTTTCTATCGGTTTCCACCGTGGTCGTCACCCGTCGTGCCTGCCATCACTTGCGCCCCCGTCCCCGTCGTCCCTGCTTTGGCAGCCGGTGGGTCCTGGCCATATGGCATCATCTCTTGCACAGTCATCGGCTCCACCCTGATCTCTGTGCTGGCGGACGAATGCGCAGAAATTAGCTATGACGAGCGCTGAAACATTGTCCTGGCCGACGCGGACAGGGCGCACTTCCAGACCTCGTCCAGCCTGTCCAGCCTGACCAGCTGTCGTGCGCCAATGCTGGCTTAGCCCCAAGCGCCGCCTCCAGGGCGCTGCTGATCGTAGCCCGTTGCACCGTAGCACCCAACTGCCACCTGGCCTGTAGAAGCCCGCGCCCGCCCTCCACGAGCTGCTCCAACGCGACCGTTATCTCTCGTTTCGTGATGCTTGCCACTTTGTCCCGCATGAGCCTTGCGCTCTCTGCACCCGACATTGGACGTCCTGCTGTCGTGTGCTCAGATTGTCCGCAGTCTATCCGTCGCGCAGTACTGTGTTATCCAGGGGCTGATCTACGCCCCAATACAGCATGACAAGTGTTTCGTCGCTAGCTCGCGGCCATCTGGTACACTATTCGGCTGACTACTGTCTATCGTCCCTCGACATCGGCCTCAAGGGTCGGGCGGGTCGCGGCAAACATTAGAAATCTGGGGAAAGCTCATGCTGCGATGCGATGCGATGCCATTGCGACTGCCATATGATCCTGACAGGCTCAGGTGGCATCCATCCCGCTGCTTCATAGTCGGGGTTCATGCCACTGCTCTACCTGAGACAAAGCCGTGTATGCGCTCACGCCGCAATAGCCTCGCGCGTCCATCCCGCCTCGAATCCTCTGTTTGTTGTCTTGCTGCGCAGGATCCGGAGTAAGCTTCCCACTGCACCCTAAAGGAGGGCTCGCAGTAGCTTGCAGTAACTTGCAGCCTCCTGCATCCTCAGCCACCCAGAGAGCGTCTTGGACAGGCACTCGACGGGCTACTGCAGGTAACACGCACCGGGCCATTTCTTTGTACCCACTCGCTGTACCTGTCCCTGGGCTACCCATGAGCGGTGTAGAGAAACAAAGACAACACACTCTCCCCCAGCCTATAGCATTTTCAACTTTTTGCGTTGAGCCGGGAGGATTTGCGTGACAGGCGGACGTACAGTGGGTCGGCTGCGGAAGCTATGTGGAAATCTTGCGACATCGAGCATCGACATGGCCGGGTTAGCCAGGAACACCCGTCCATCTCACCATGGTCGCCCGCAAACACGAGTGAAGGTGTGGATATTCTGGGGCTCTCATGACGGTGTGCGCCTCAACGACCAGCCTCATCATGATCATTGCCACGAGGATGTACGATCATTGCAAGGAAGTCGTTGGGGAAGAGCCATCGTGACTGTACGCGACTGCCAACCTTCAACCCCCGATGCCCGATGACTCCTATGCTTTTGAAAATTTTCTTCTCGACAGCACGTTCACGGCTGTCAGGCCTCATCCGGCATCGTCAAGGAATATTCAAGGAACTTGTTTACACATGTCAATAATACACAACTTGCCGTGGTAACCTCACCGCCATGTTTTGAAGTTCCCGTCCGCAAGCCTCGCACCAGTTAGCTGCCAGTCCAGACACACAACTACAGTTCGCAGTATAGAGGCGCTATAGCAGAGATTTTCTTCTCACCGCCGTTCACCGCCCTGCACTCAACAACAACAAGGAAACAATGTCGCCCGCGTCCCTCGACACCGCGCGCTGGAGCCAAGCAGAGGTAGTGTTGCTCGACATTGGTGAGTCGCTTGCCATTCTCGAGTCCCGCATGGCTAGTCGAGAACGACTGCAATCAGCCTCCACCAACCTCGCGATGCATGCAGCTGTCTAGTAAGCAACTTCCCGATGGCGATGCCTGCCACCGACAGCACCTTGCACTGTCTGTGTTGCTGCCCTCTCCCGGGCGCTACCCCAGCTTTTGCCTGCGCCACCCAGCTTCGCATTCCGATGCGTTGACTGGCCTAAACATCTCAGGAGGCTGACTGCTGCCAGAGGGCACTATTTCCAGCATCTCATTCGTCAAAGATGTCATGGTAAGCCTTCATGTTTCTATTCTCGCGTCTCACTGCCCAGCGCTTCCACTTTCCCTCGCTGTCAGTCTGTTCGTCTCGAGGCGCATCTTCCCCGCATTCGGAATCGTGATCACCACCACCAACCTCTGTCGAGAATCACGCCGGCCCGCCCTCCCATGCCAGCCTGGTGTCACCCGGCAATGATGAAGCCACTCATGGCTCCCCTCGCCTCTTTCGCCTCCCCTGAGTTCTAGATGCTTTTCCGAAGTGCACCTGCCACTCCAACGATGATCTCGCGCTTCCAACCTCCGTCATCTGTCACGCGACGCCCGCCAGTGGGGTTTCCTCTTCGCGCCGTCTTGCTCACAATAGCCGCAGTACCCGTATGCACTAGACAGTCTCACAAGACTAGCACGCAATTCGTGGTCGGATGCCGACTTCCAAACCCTCATCGCATCGTTCCCAGACGACGCCAAACGCAGCGCCGATGCGCTACTCGCCCACGTACAAGACCTTACGCGGCGCGATGTCAAGGCTGTGTACTTGAAGCAACTACAAGGTGGGTAACAAATTGTGTGTTTCAACATGGACGACGCATCCCGGGCCTCCCATGTCCAGCCAAATGATTGCCAACACCAAGCGCCGACACCGCGCCGCTCTAAAGCGGCTAGCTCGATCGAAACAGAGTAGTGATTCGATCGGCCAGTCACCACCGGCAGCATTATCGCGATAGTCGCCGCCTGTCGCAGCGACCCTTGGGGGTGCCAAACCCTCTTCCTGTCAGCTCGACGCCGCTCCAAGACCCTATTCCGTCCATCGCACCACAAGCGTGGCGATCAGCCCATTCTAAACGCTGCTTGCGTACTACCATCACCACACATGCACATTGCCTTTATCGATCTTATCAATCATCGGCCAATACACATAGTTGCACCGCAAAACTAACCCCTTTGCTCGCAGGCCACCTATGGACAACCGGGTTCCGCAACGGTGATCTCAAAACCCCGCTCTTCAGCGATGTAATCCCCCAACTCGAGCAGTGGAAAGCAGCCGGCAAGACACTGGCCATCTTCTCCTCCGGCAGCGTGCAGGCTCAGCTCCAGTTCTTTACCTACGTCACAGACGGTCCGAATACGCGGGACATTAAACCCCTGTTCGCCGCCCACTACGACACGGTGAACGCCGGTCCTAAAATGGAAAAGACGTCCTACGAGAAGATATGCCGTGAGCTGGGCAAGGACGTCAAGAACGTCGCTTTCTTGACTGACAATGTAAAAGGTATGTGGTATTTTCGTGAGGCTGTTACGGCGGATGGTGATTTGAAACAACACACCACCGCCTACTCACCGCCCTTACATCTGCACCCCACCACCGCATCTCCAACCCACTCTTTGTCTCGCTTTCCGAATCCGTTACTTACCTATCATCCCACCATCACACGTCCTTCGTCACGCCGCATATCTCGTCTCTCGCCTACTGCCCCTCTCCTCCACATCCGTGTGTCTCGTTCCACATAAGTCTTTCCCGTCACGCGACCCCACCATGTTTCACATCGATACATCTTCTCCATCGCACGTGGCTAGCTCCATCTGCACACTTCATGTACAGTGACTAACATGTTTTGTGATTTGAATAGAAGCTGAAGCGGCGATGGATGCGGGTGTCTATGCTGTTGTCGTTGACAGGCCGGGTAACGCGCCGTTGTTGGATGAGTCGAGAGAGACGTTCGCTGTCATTGAGACGTTGGATGCGTTGCCGTGAGCGGATCGACGATGAATGGGGGTGTTGTCGCTTGGAGCGCTGCGAGGAGGGCTTCGTACGTGGTAGTCGTTGTTGCGACTCGGGTATCGAGGCTTGACAACAGAATGGTTCACTAGATACACAATACCAATATAAGCTCTTGCCTTCATTGAAGTACATTTTCAAAGTAACGAAGCTCTCGTCATGTCCACTCCACATGCGATCCATCGGTGATGCGATAAGACCCCAACTTCTGATTGTAATTTTCTACATTTAGATCTGCACACCAAAGTACGAAATCAATTCCTCCATATCGCAAAACCCCTAAAACTTCACGCAACTTGTCAGCCTCACATAATACCCATAGTCCCTCATAATATTACAAGTTCCTGGAACAGAAAAGCGTTGTGGTGCTAACCATTTTCCCCTTTCGATACCTTCCGCCCAATCCCGATGTCCTACAACCCACTCATCCACTCATCCACATTTCCACCAATACACCGAAACCATGAAATTGGGTAAATACACGATATAATTAAGCAAGCAGTACTTCCAAACGAATAAAGTTTCCAGTACTGCTTGATCGATTATATCCTCTATCCACCCAAACCCATACCTCACCCCCAAAAAAGGCGGCCAACAAACCTTACCATCCTTCCAGTACGCCATCACAATTTCCAGGGAGATACCCAGCAACAAAGCAGAAATGCTGTCTGGATTCGCATTGTTTTCTCGTTCTGACTTTAATTCAATTCAGAATGCTTCAGAGCGACAAGACAACTCGAATCAAGTCAGACTATCTGCTCTGTGCTGGCTACCTCTCGCTGACGTTTCCCCCAATCTTTAATACAGCGTTGGGGGAGTTTGTGACAGCAACCTTCTCCAACGGAATATTAAAGATTGGGGGAATGGTTGCGGTGTGGACAGCGTGCGGGCTACTCATACTACCTACCCCGGGCTTGGGAATTATATCAGTCGAAGCAGCGGCTGCTATGATAGATGGCTATCACAGCAGCTGGTGCTTCGACTGATATAATTTACAAGACCGGGGAGGAATTCCGATACGAGAAGTGTGCGCCCGTTGGGTTGGTTACTCCATCGTGCGGTCGTCGGAAGATAGCAAGCGTGGAGGCTTTGGATGGCTGACAGGCCCGTTCCAGTATATGGAGAGTCCGTGCTATGCGCATTGCTTGGAAGAAGGATTATCTGGGTCAAATGTCGATGTTCGTTAATCTCATGGATGCTTCTGCTCCACCATAACGTGAAGCTTGGTATGGTGGAGCAGAAGCATCCATGAGATCAACGAACATACACAGATCATGATTTCGCATGATCATGCCAGTGATCATACGCAGATCCATCGCCCGACCTGTGGTCAACAAACGTGCTTAGTCGGAAGCCTGAGACCCTCGCCTAGGCCAATCGTTGACTATACGCAGGCGAGAGCCTGCCGATTCCGTAACTTGTTCATTGGGGTTGTTGTCTCGGTCGTCGCATCCGCTCCTCGTCCAAGGCTTGACGATTGGTACCGACGTGTATGGGACAGTTGCTCACAGATCGGGGAAGAATAAGCGTGGAAACGGCTGCAAGACACCGCAAACCGACAACTCAGCTCCAAACCCAGACTTTTTGGAAACCTGATCCCCTCCCGTATTCCACCTCTTCAAATCTCCTCCCCAGCAACCCTCCTAACCCACTCCACCGTCTCTTGCACACGACTCAAAAAAGGACTATGCCCACACCCCAACCTAGTCACCTGCACCTCCCCACCTTCCGCCCTTGCCATCTCAATCATCTTATCCTGCGCAAAGACCGGCATACTCCTATCCTCCTCGCAAACCAAATAAGCACTAGGAATCTTCTTCCACGCCGCCCCCGTCGTCTTCGCATAAGCGCTCGCCAGCGAGTGCGGTTGGATTTGCGAAAACCAGTACGTCTGTTCGTCGGGAGGAAGGTCGGAGTAGAAGACATGTGGGTCGAGAGCGTGAATGTAAGGTCCGGAGATTTCAGTCCAAGGAGGGAAGGTGTGGTGTACCGAGTCCATTAGACTGATGCCTTCGGGTAGCATGCTGGCAGCGATATATCCACACTTCACCACTCCACCTCTTTTCCCTCGATTTTCTCGCTCGGTTTTTCCGAAGCCGACGAGAGCGCTGCTGGCGACGATGCCGCCCCAACTGTGGGCTAGTACGACGACGTCGTTGCCGGAGTCGCCGATGGCGGTGTTGATGATAGACTGGACGATGGCGATATCGGCTGAGAGATCGGTGGTAGGTGTTGTGCTGCCGACGGAGGCGAGTTGACGCGCGTGCGTTGTGTACCCAAGAGCGTACAGCTCGGTAGTGAGGAGGGAGAAGGCGGAGGGTGTGTGCCAGGCACCGGGAATGAGAACGAGTTGTGGTTTTGTCATTGTTATTGGTGTGTTTGAGAATGTCATTGGGAGGGGTGCTGTTTGTGATGCGAATAGGTCTGCGGACTACAGCAACTTGAAAGGCTCGCAAAGTAGGTAACCTAACGTCGGTGTAGGCTTCGGGGTATTTAGCTGTTTCCTAGGTCGGCCGAGAATGAACGAAATGGTCAACCACGACCAGTACTAGTAAGTACAGCGCGTACCCTGAACGCGCCTTCCTTCGACAATGACAGTTATGCAGTCCAACGTAGTAGTTCCCAGACGTGGAAGTTTACTGCGCAATTATCCCGATGAAGCCATCCCCGACGACAAAGGCTATGGCCCGGGGTCCTTGGGCACCGGAACTCCGAAGCTAGGTCGTCACGGGTGTGAATGGATATGGGAACGGCGGCATGCCTCGTCCATATGGTTCCCCGAAATACGGCCTTTTCTCCACTCTCTTTGCTCGACGTAGGCATATATTCCTCTTGACCCGATGCTCCCATCGTATCTTGACAGTCTTTCTACGCGTACTTCCTCTAACCCACAGCGATATTGACACCAAGTGGCTCCATTGTTTCTCACTAGAGAGGAAGGGCAGTTGGTGTGAACCGTTTAGTCCGGTCAAGAGTCCCAGTCTGCCCCTATAGCTCCATATCTCCTCTCCCTCCTCTTATAAGACATCCTCTCCGAATGTGATCATGTCGTCATGGTGTTGATATCAGCACGTGCGTCCGAGGGATCATGGTCGTTCACATCGTGTCGTTGAATCGCTCGATGGTATCGGGTTCGTATACGTCTTGTCTCTTTCGTCCGTCAATGTCGAAGTATGCTGGACTGGCAAAAGGAAAAGGTGCAAAACGAAATTGGTAGTGTGGAGTGGGGCAGACATGGTGTGAAGTATTAGCGAGGTATGTAGTGCTCACGACAATGCATCCGACCAATCAGAGCTAGAGGCTTGGAAGGGTATCCTTGTCTTTTCGACAGCGCCAGCATTCACATGGTGGAACCAAGGTTTGTATGGAGACTTGTACTTGTATGAAGACTTGTATACGAAAAGCTGGAGCTTGGGTATTGTTGTGTATCTTGAGCCGTTTTTCGGCAATGTATGCGCCTCTAACGCCGACGGTGCCTGAAATGCCCTCCTTGGTACATGCTGAGTGCCGACTCGCTGCATGTGTCTAAAAGAATCTCCACCAGATGAAGACGATGATGATGAAGGCTAGTCCGCCGATGGGACCGTACTGCTTCAACAACAACTCCCAGTTGATGCGCACGGCAGCCTTCTTGTACTTCCTACTGTCCTCCCGTAATCGACTCGAGATGTCGCCCATCCTCTCCAGACTGTCTCCTCGATACAGCAGATCCTCAATGTTCTTGGTCATAACCTTGGTAACATCCTTCAGCTCATCGTTCAACTTGTCCAGATTCTGTGTCGCCCTCGAATCTTGGTATGTCTTCTTTGTGCTCTGAATGAACTGATCGAACCCGACGAATTCGTACGGTCGGCATGTGGGTGAGAGGTACTGTTGCGGTTGGTATGTAGTGGTGAATTCGCGTTGGAGGTCCGAGAGGTATGTGAAGGCGAGTTTGCGCGGGTAGGAACGGTCGCATATGCAGAGGAAGCAGAGGTCGCCCTCAATTATGTAGCTGGGGGCTGTGTTAGCATGTGATCGAGGATGCTTCTCTGCACCTAGAGGCAGGGGCAATGCGCATACTGGAAGGTGTAGTTTCCGCTCTCTATACTCGCTTGTTGTTCGGCGTTACGGTTTAGGCGTCGCTGTAACATCTTTACTTTGTTCGTGGCCTCGATGAACTCGGCATCGTTCTGGAAATTGTGAGTCTCATGTCTAGGCTACGTGACGGCTCGAGAGGCGCCCTTACCTGGTTATTGTCGACCGAGGCTACCAAATGAAGGCCTAGGCATGTATCAGCACTTGTGCAGCCTTCAATATGGCCGAGTTACTGACCATCGAGCCGCGATATTATGGTGTGTTTGATCATGGCGGCGGTTGAGGGTGCGGAGAATTACAGCTGGTGGGTGTACAACGTCGCCAAGTATTATGTCGAGCGCAAAGTTAGGCCCGAGGATGTGTAGTCGCGTGGTAGGGGATACGTGTCGGGCTGATGATACCAGATCGCAAAGATGACGATGCGGAAAGAACGCGCGGGAAAGCGCACGGACGCGCCAACGGCCATCACTGAACAACCAGCATGCCGTGACGCTTCAATGCACTGTCTTTCATGCCTCTACAGACGCTTTAATCGGAATAACAAGGTCAGATAGACTGTCTGGATTGATATCGGTATCTTTGTGACGGAACGTCTGGTACAACCTCAACTCAACGCCCCAGCCACCATGCGGAGCCGAGCTGGTGTCTTCGCGTACCCCTTCAACACCTTCACTCAATCCATTGAGTGGCGGACGCGCTTTCAACCCTGATTCAAGTCGCTCGAGGCTCAAGCTTCCCAGTGGAACGCGACCATAGCCATCGGTAGATGAGCCTTGCGGAACGCGATAGCTACTGCCTTAACACAAACGACATCACACCGGCATTCTGCCAGCTGCCGTGCATCTCATCTTACCCAGGTAGTCACTTGCACTTACGACGTCTTGCAAGAAAATACTTGCTCAAGTTCGACATCAGACTTCTGCATTCAGTCCAAACGACAAAATGTCGTTACCAGTAAGGTGCGTTCCCATTCTTCACTACTCCATGTACCGTGCGGCGTCTTCACGACTTGTCTACCAAGCGCGTGACTACCATTGTGCAACTGCTCAATACGACCTCCACATTCACTTCGCGCACCGAAATTCTTCTTTTCACACGTGACTGTCGCTTGGTCCAGTAGCCTATTGTTCGCCTATATCCACTGTCCGACAATCGAAAGCTTAACGCGCATTGGCAACCCAAATGTCGTCTCTCTCAGCTTCAATTGACAACCATAGACCTTCGTCCGCCACTCGACTTACCTCTCCACACGACTACCAACCGACACCTGTTCCGCCCGCACCAAACTCAGAGCAAACCACTGCACCACCTCGAACAACACCAAACAAACGAGCCAAGATGCACCACTCTGACCCAGACTCCTCACCTCTATCTTCACCGCCCTCTTCTCCATCTGAGCAGGTCTCGCCCATACCCTCAAGCCTACCGAGCCAAGTCCCAGATTCTGCCATCTCAACAACAGGAGACGACTCGTCCATCATGCCATCGATCGAGTCTCCATCCCTTCCTCAGCAGGCGCTGGCGTCCGCCTCTACTACTATGCCGACATCCAACATGGGCGCTAAACGCGTGTCCAAGCAGAGCCCGAAGAGATCTCACGAAGAAGTGGATGATGACGACGAAGAGCCCGCCTTCGGTACACCGCCTCCCAAACGCGCAGCCAGGAGCACAAGCTCAGCAACAAAAGCCAAGACTACAAAAAAGAAGACGCCTGCTCCAAAGAAGCCTGCGCCCAAAAAGCCGGCCCCGAAGAAAGCAGCAGCCAAGAAACCCGCTCCTGCAGCGACACCCAGCTCACGCCCCTCGCGCAACCGTAAAGCACCAGAGCGGTTTGAGGAGTTTGAGGAAAAGCCCACTCCCAAAGCTGCCCCGACCAAGAAGGGACCAAGCAAAGTCTTCGACCCAATCTACATCACCACCAACTCCTCCAGCCGTCTAGTCAAAGCAGACATCTACGTAAGTCTTCATCGCAATCCATTCACCACCCACACTTCAAAGAGCTCACACACCGCAGCACATGCTTCTTGAAGGACCGGCCTGGACCAACCTCAGCCCAGAGCAGCAAACTACACTCATCTCCATGCTTCCCGAGAATACTACGCACCAAGCTCTCCTCGCCAAGATCAGCACCGGCAACACAGAAGACACACGACCTTCAGCCTTTACGCTGGCAAACAACTGCTTCCGTACCGATGTCGCCAAGTTCCAGGAAGATCTCAAGAATGGTCACTTGGCGAAGACGTGGCAGGCGGCTGCTGAGCAGGCTGTGATTGAGCGTGCGGCGGGAGAGTACGATGAGTGGAAGGCGGCGGAGGCGGAATCGTGGTGGGGGCAGAAGAGCAAGTGAGGTCTTTGATGGCAAATGTTGAGCTTGTGATGATGGCTCAGACGGAAGTTCTGGTGCGCGCGCCTCGTGCGGCGTCAAACGCGGCGCTGGAATGCGAGTTTGGGGGAACTTGGTGGGCAACCCCGAGGTTCAGTTGCTACATCTAGTACGTATCTTCCTTCCTAGATATCATTTCTGCAAAAAAGTGCATGTAAAAGCCGCATCTCCTCCATATTTTGTGTGGCTCCTCGAGCCTAGCTATGACTGTCTTCTTATCTCTTTGTTCCTTTGTTTGGCTCCCGATCGCATCAGTGAAAGACCAAAACTTCCTATTACGTGACTGTCCCGTTACGTCAGCGCACACTATTGCGACTTAGCGAGTGTAAACAAGACTTTGTCTGTTTCCTTGCATTCATTGAGTCGCGACTCTGCTACCCCTCTACCTTGGATATTCTCAGCCCACTGCGACGACACCGCGACGACACCACAACGCGCACTCCCGCCCGTCAGCAACCGCAGCAACATCGAAGACGCTGAGGCTCAGATAAACAGCCCAAAGGAACTACGCCGCAGCCGAACAGGCGAACACTTGCGCGGCAAGGTCTCTACCGCAGTCACGCTATCAGCGTAAGTCCAAACCCCGCCTCATCATCCCACCCACACGATCACTAACATACCCATCAGCGCTGTGACAAGTAGCGAGGAAATATCCATCTACTACCCCTTTGAATACTGCGCCAGAGACATCCGATCTCCGGCAAGGCGTCAGCACCAACTTCGCGACCGGCGCCAGGACCGCGACAAACACCATCAAGAAGACCACAAACACAACATCAACATTCATCGCTTCCGCCACCTCCAACAACACAGCCGCAAAAATGAACTCTATCGTCTCGCCAACTCTGTTCAGGATCGTAAGCGCCGGCTACACTATCATGAACAAGGCCAATTCCGCACTCGAATATCGCGCCCTCGAATACGCATTGTACTCCGTCATGACTGTTCGGGGTACTGTAAGTGTGATGAGAATCTGGAAAGGTGCAAGGACTCCACCAGGAGTCGACCATAACACATGGAAGGCTATCACTTGGCGCGTTATTAACTGGCTTCATATTAAGCTTAAGACGAATGTTGGTCTACGGAAAGAGCTGGAAGTTGCGAAGAAGCAGCAGAAGGAGTCTGAGATGAGGGAGAAGGCGAGCTCTGATCGAGCGCGTCAGACTACACAGGTCGACGAGGTTCCAGACTTTGCGACACCTGTGCGCGAAGAGCCTACACAAACACCAGAAGTGGTCCGGAAGTTACAGGAGGCACTCAAGGAAACGAGCGATCAGCTGAAGCACAGCAATGCGCAGGTCAAAGAGCTCCAGCAGTCTACGAGCAAGCCTGCGCACCCGAGTAGAATGTCCACCTCGTCTCACAACTCATCAACTCCAAAGCGAGATGCACTGGAGGATATGGGACATCAACTTCGGGCGGCGCGGCAAGAGGCTGTAGACGCCAAGATGGAAGCTGTTTCCAAGGACGAGAAGTTTCGGCTGGTGCAAGAAGAGGCTGATGGGGCTAAAGCCAAAGTCGCTTCGCTACTGGCTTCTCACAGTCAAGAGCCTCAGGCCGTACCGGAGGAGGTTGAGGCAGTCAGCTCTCAAGTGGCTTCCCTGAAGGCTGAGCTGGAAGCTGCACGACAAGAAACGCAGACGGTTAACGTGGAACTCCTCTCAGTCAAGGAGCAATTGGGTTGTGCGAACGAAGCCATTAAAACCGCTGGATCTGGCTTGGCCCAGGTGAAAGAACTAGTGGGAAAAGTCCAAGAAGAGAAGGAGGAAGCCGAGGCCAACGCAGCCTCTCTAACTTTGCAGTTGCAAGCGTCCCGAGAAGAAGAAGAGAAGGGCAGGGCCGATGCAGCTTCGATGGAGAGAGACTTCCACGAGGTGCGACTACGACATAGCAAGGAAGTCACCGCGCTCAAAGAGCAGGTCAAGCAGTGGGAAGGCATCGCTGCGGAGGCGAAGCAGATCAACGATGCTGTGCAGACTGCGCTCAATGACGAGAACGAGGAGCTCAAAGAGCAGCTGAAGAAGGATTGTGCTCGTCGCGAGGCACTGGAGATGGAAGTCAAGAAGCTGAAGTCGGAGATCGACGGTGCGAAAGCTACAGAGATGGCTGCACCCGCCGCGAAGTCGCTCACTCCATCTAAGATGCAGAACTCACTGAGCGCGATCTCTTCCAACCACCCTATCGATGATCAGCCTCGTCTCGTCTCCGTTGCCGGACTCACAAGCCCATCTACACCCCTCCCCACTATATCCGCCCCTCCAGCTACTCCCGATACAACCTCGACGCCAAAGGACCACAGAAAACTCACCGCAGACTGGAATGCTAGGACGATCACACTCCCAGCATACATCGACGGCTTGACTGAGTTGAAGCGAAAGTCTGACGACGCGGGCGAGACACCCAGACCGGTCAAGCAGCTTCGGCTTAGCAGCGAGAGTGCAGAGATTCCGACAGGAAATCTACTGACGCCTGGTGGTGGGCCGGCATTCAAGTTCGCCGTACAGGAACTAGGCGAAGAAGAACAGGGAGAAGACGATGGTGACGCTTCTGATATCGAAGACTTCTGGAGTTCTTTTGAGGGTGACGCGGACAACTCAGGCACTTTCACATACGGCTTGGGTGATGCAGACGGCGCGGAATCATCAGCGCCGCCCGAGCAAGACGCAGACAAGGGCGAGACCAACACTCATGGCGATACTCTCGTCATTGACGGCGATACCGTCATCGATGACAGCGATCACAGCAACGACGATCTCTATGCCATGCCTTCACCGAGTCCAAACAAGCAGCCGCCTCAGGCTACCACCGATATCCCCGGCATCGACATCCCCGATATCGACATCCCCGCCATCGAGCTGACTCCAGCTACCAAGCGGAAGATTGGCACTGAAGGCGATGAGGAAGCGTCGCCGAAGCCATCTCAGGTCCCGAGGACGAAGGAGGACCTTGGCGGTGAGCAGACGCTGGCTTTGGAGAATATGACTCCGATTGCCGTTACTCGCAAGCCCGCTATCATATTGACCCCGGTTATGAAGCGGCTCTTCACAGAAGATGACGGTGAGGGGCCACCTCGTTCATCTCAGATGCCACCTAGGTCGTTGTCATCAAAGGTGCAGAGGACGAAGGTAGACCTTGGTGATGAGCAGACTCCGACTCTGAACGAGATGATGACGGAGAACGTCGTGGCTGCGTCTCGCGAAGGGAACGAGACGACTGAAGTCAGCGGTCCGTCGCAAGTTCCGGCTGAGAAGGACGATACTCCACCGGAAGCACATCCCGCGTCGACCGAGCCAGCAGAGCCGAACAACGACATCACAACAGCCAACACCGACGCAACAAACGTAGCCAGCACCGCCGGTCTTCCACCCCCTGCTCCAACCCAGGCACCCAACAACAGGCGCACGCGCAATGCCGGCAAACCTGTCGGATCTCTCAACGAGAACGTGTTGAGTAAGATGGCGGCATCGCCGATGAAGGATGAGAAAGAGATAGATGCAGAGAAGGCGAATGCAAGGGGCAAGTCTCCCGTCAAGTCGACAAAGTCGCCGGCAAAGAAGACGGTCAAGTCGCCAGCCAAGGCACCGGAGAGATCGCGAGCGAGCAGGAGCCCGTCTAAGTCAAGGGCGGATAAGCGATAGCTTTAGGGGAGGTTGATGGGAACCACGGGGATGGGGACGAGGACGAGAACGAGAACAAGGACGACAACGACATGAGCGCAAAAAAGATTGACGTCGCAAATCCGACTAGATTTTGAGACTGCATTTGCGAGGCTCGTGTATATGACACGAGGATACGAAGCGATGCGGTCTCCTCCCGAACAAAGACGCTCATGAGAGAATTAGCGGGACAGTGCCGATAGGGTATTTCCCAGCGAGAAAGAGCAGGAGACTATACCAATCAGTGCGACACCATTAATCTGGGTGTTGGCATTGAAGGCGAGGTATAGGACGGGTTCAGTGCGATGGAAATGATGATTCCAAGGTTTTGATGATTTTGATGGATGCTTTGGAGTTTGCGATGGGTGTTGGTGGGGCGGTCAGTGATTTGTGTGGGGAGGGTTGGAAAGAGAAGAATGCGAGAGGAGAAGGGATCGTTGCCACCTCCAGAGAGGAATGTGCACAAGGATGTGAGATGCTGCTATCTCCAAAGAGAAAGACACATAAGCAGGTTGGGAGAGGGGAGGATAATGCTGCCTCCAAAGAGAGCTTGCCGGAAGGTACAAGGAGGCCTAAGTGAAGAAGATACATAGTGTACGATAAGAGTAGCCGAGTTGTGAGAGAGAGGACCAGAAAAAGTGGTTGTTTGTCGAATCGAGTAGAGTGACACGATGATATGCTTGCGGCAGACTGTGGCATACCTTGGCGCTCTCCTTCTCTTTTCTTCATATAATACATATTCACATTTGCATACATCATATTCGTTTGTGTCGCTGTTTGCTAGTTGTGTGTGAGCTGTGCAAGCAACGAAGACGCAGCAGTGCGACTATCTTATAATACTCTCTTCCTCTGAGTGCAGTAACGCAACATGGACAAGCAACTTATAACTTCTGAAATCTATATACACCTATCTAATTAGGTCCTCTTAAAAAGAGAAGTACTGTTGAAACAAGAGCTTGTGATCGTCCTAGATAACATTGCCGGTACTGTGTGAAATGGATACTTCATGCTTTGAGTCAGCGCCTCAAGGACCTTTCACTGTTACTTCTGCCTAATGCCTCACGATTCTCCTTGAAGCTAAATCTTGTGGCGCTCCACTAGTAATAAACGCGGCCCAGTTACCTCAACTGCCTCGTTGGCACCGCTGACCACACACAGACTTTCAACTCATTCAAGATGGCCGAAGTATCAAGCCCAGCTAGCTTCTCAAGCCTCCCGGTAGAGATGAAAGCCAACATCTTCGCCTCCATACGCGACAAAGCCACCAATGCAGCCGTTCGTCTCGTCAACCACGAATGGCGAGACATCATCACGCCAATAGCTTTTTCGAACCTTACGATAGCGTCGGACAATGTCACTCCAGAAATGCTGAACACACTCCTCGAGCCCGGGAACGGCGTCATACCCCACGTAAAGAGCCTTTACATCGCCCGCAGCGGTACCGAGATGCTGTACGACGCATGCGATTATTCCACGGAGATACTACTCATGACAATCATCAACGAACTTCCCCAGGGGGCACTATGCGCTCTAGCCGGGGAAGTCAGTTTGCCCACAGGCATGATGTTTCATCTGCTGCAGAACCAGACGAAGATAAAGCGGCTCGATATTCTTTTCAATTTGGGGCTTGGTACTACCAACGTAAGCTACGCACACGGAGCTCACGAATCGTGGATATCCTTTCGACTTGCAAGTATCGAGTCGCTCACCGTGATGCCCGATGACATGGGCAGCGAACAATGCAAGGCGGCTGGACTACTCGTGCGCAGCGCTCCGCATCTCAAAGAACTCAGGATTGTGACACGTCCTGATTGCCTCAGTCTAATGGCGTATCCTGACCGCCCAGAGGCACGACCAGACTGGGCCGTCTTTGGAGGGCCGTCTGAAAATGGCAGTGCGCCTCCTCAACTCAAGTTATCACGGATGAGCCTGGAGCAGGTGGTCTTGGGGCGAAGGGCAGCAGCTCTAATGCAGGGCAACGTCGACTTATCCAAACTCAGATGTCTTCAGCTTGTGGGTTGCGAGAGCATCGTCGATCTCATGACAGTACTTGCGCCCGTTTGCAACCTCACTGAGTTGAACATCACGATGGCTCGGAATTCTTCTCCATTAGAACACACTATACGGGCTGTCGAAGCACTCCTCAACTTCTTCAACAGCCTGGAAAAGCTTTGGCTCGACATGGCAGACGGACGCATGGTCGATGTATCTTATATCGCCCGCCACACCTCGCTCCGCCAACTCGGCATAGACGGCCAGATCACAGACCGCGTACCCTTCTACCCCCCGAAGGATCTGGAAAAACTACTAAAATCACTTCCCTATCTCAATGGCCTCGCCGTACACTTCCCCCGCCAATCCCTCCACCCGATCCGAGATCCCAATCCACTCTCTTATCCAATGCCAGACCGACCCGGCTCCGACATGATATTCGACCAGAAGAGTTTTCTAGTAAGCAACCCTCCAAGGTTTTATCTCCCCACAACTCTAACAGCGAGAACTAACAACGTCTTTAGACACATATCGCCTCACACCCCCATCTGAAACACCTCCGCCTCCTATCCCCACCAGATATCCACTATACCCGCGACAACTTTCCTCTAGATCGTGAGCCCTGTGCCGTCGACTTTGCTGCACTGGATGAGATGGTTATGCAGTACTATGCTGCACAGATGCTGTATTACCTAAGCAAGTCAGGCTCGCGAGTACAAGTTCTGGGTACTTCACCAGGTGCAAGCCATATCGTGGAGAAAACTGGGCTGGAAGACGGGAATGGGCATTCTTGGCCGGAGTATTGGTATAGGATGGGAAGAGATTGTGGTGACGACGAGAGCGGGTCAGTGGAGATGATGGTAGAGAGAGAGCCGGTGAAGGAGAGGGAAGGAGATGTGTTGGGGAAGTTGAAGGGGGTTGCTGTGCCGATGAAGATGGGACCTGGTATGCTGGTTAATACCGTGTTCAAGCAGATGTTTGATGTTCGATGTTGATGGAGATTGGGAGGGGCGCTATCATCAAAGCTCTAGATCTAAAAAAGTCTCGTGGATACTGATATCTTTACCGCAGACATGCGCTCAAGTAGGGCGGCTTTAAGAAGTCACAAGCATGGTTGCCGTAGACATGCTTTTGTATCTTTCGAGTTTGGCAAGTCACACATGTGGTTGTTGGATACATATCCTTACTTAAGTAAAGGCCAACGCTTCATACTCTCAAAAGTCTTCTAGATACCGACATGTTTGCCGCAGACATGAAATCATGTAGTGTGAGTTAGAGAAGCCACAGAGTCGATTGCCGTAGACATGACTTTCTGTGCTCAAAGGTTGAGAAGTCACGACTGTGTCTAACGCACACATGCTCTTCGGCAAATAAAGACACGCCTCCGTTTTTCTAGTGTAGGCGGCATGTGGAACATGGGTCGAGAGACATTATGACTTCACGATATGCTCTTTATGCGTATAGTCATCGCGCTACTTCTCAAATTCAGTTACCAATACCTATCCGAGACAGAAACATCCAATCCAAAAGTTTGAAACGAGCGGCCAGAGACATCATGTAGTCGTCTAGCTCATTTTCTATAGAGCCCATTCAGCTACTTTGTACGTAGACAATCCGCCAGATACACAAAGAGCAAGGTTGTTTTGAGAACTACAATCAAGTCACCGCTTCCTAAGATTCCAAAGATAACTATCTGAGACGAAGACATGCCCTTTCACAGATGCTAGTACGCTGCGCTCGAGATCATGTAGCAGTCTGGCTTAGCTCTTCGGGCTGATCGAAACCGGGGAACTGTACCAGCTCTAAGATGTAATTCACCGTAGACTGTCACCTGGGCGTTGTACGGACTGATGATGGTCTGGAAATCCTGGCATGCTTCATGACCGCGGCGGCAGTCTCGAGGGAATAGGAAGAGCCACTGAGATCCTTGGTCAATGTCGCATCCTGCACGTTCACGAACATGAGGATGCTGTCAATGCCCCATATAGCCTTGTTGATAGTGGCGTATGTAGCAGAGAGAGTGTCATCGAAAGACCCTGCTACTGTCCGAAGCTGTGGCATATTGTTCGTAAGGGTCCACAATTCGAGCAGCGCTGGGTTCCTGAATCGAGATATCTGGTTGGGTTCATTCATCTCGAGGCCTGCCGCAGCCCATCGAAGGAGAGTTGATGAAGCAAGCTGCTTCGCGAACGGGTTCTCGTTCTTCTGACCAGATGCAGCCGGACCCAATTGGTTCACGGAGCCGATGAACATTCGCAGACAGGCGTTCCAGAAGTGGCTGAAGGAGCCAGCAATCTCGACATCGCTGGCGCGTCCAGCTCCTTCCAAGAACACGGTGTGAGATTGACGGATGACGTTAAAGCTCGGGGTCGTGGCGACAGACGCAGTTGTACATAGCACCGCCGCCTTCCCAATCAGCGCGCGAGTGCCAAGCTTCGCTGCGGCGTTGACTGATTTGACGAGGAGCAAGATCCTTTTGGGGACTACAAGTAACTCGCCGCTTACAGACATTTCGACACAGCTCATCAAGACAAAGACATGCGGTTTTGCGGATACCAGCACGTTGCGCGTGAGATCATGTAGCAGTCTGGCTGAGCTATCCTGCTCGAGGAATGGAAGTTGCGAGCAAATATCCAGAGTGATCGAAGCTGCCTTTGGCATTCCTGATTGTCCATTCGCCCTTGATGTCTTCGATTGAAGTGCCCCCTTCAAGTACCAACTTCACGTCATCGTACGTGAGCGAAGGTGTTTGTTCCTTGGGCCACTCTTCTGCATTGTTGGCGGCCAGTATGTCTCCCAAGCGACAATTGAGGGCGGCTTGTACGACGATAGCTAAGGTGAACAACACAGCAGTATCCCAGGAAGGTAAGTGGCCGCTGAGAGCATGCTGGATCATGCCTCGCGACATCCGACGGACGAAGTACGCTGCTAGAGCCTGATCGCGAGAGACGCACTCTTGTTTGGATGCATAGCCGTCGTTGAGCGTCCGTTCGAGAGCACCTTTTGCTCGCATTTCTTGACGTGTGGTGAGCTTGAAGTCGTTCCATCTGAAACTGGCTCGCTGTGTGACGGCTGTCATCACTTCTTTAAGTGTGTTGTACGACCATTTCACTCGCGGCTTCGAATCGATGGGCGCTTCTTCAACGATGTCGCCTTGTTCGTTGGCCTCTTCGTCGTCACTGTCCGTGCAGGCTGGCTTCGGCTGGTATCGGCGAAAGTTATATAGTATGAATTGCTCGAGCTCGTGCAAAACGAAGACCTTGGAGTTACTGGTATAATTGTTAGCACAGCCCACAAATAAAACCATTGGTAGAATGAAACCTACTTATGCCCTAGAATGTCCTTCCTGAACTCGTCAAACCTTGTACCCCATGTCGAGACGAAGCGTCGTCGAGTGTACGATCCAGGCTGAACAATAGAGCTGCTCAGGTTTCGCAGCTGCTCCGCCCATTGGGTATTTGTAAGTCCGTTGGAATCGTGACGTTCATGGGGTGTGTGGCCGAGATGGTCGAACTCTTCGAAGAAACCGTCGTCACTGTTGTTGTTGTTGTTGTTGTTGTCGTCGTCCACACCTGCGGCGAGCATGAAGTCGTGATTGGTCCCATCCGATGTCTCGAGTGCTTGTAACTCTCTGAAGGCGGCCATTGTGACAGCTACAATGGGAAGATGGATAACAGGAGTTGAGGGGAGTGAAGGAGGTAACGGAGGTGAAGGAGGATGGAGAAGGATAGAGGAGGATGGAGGATGAGAGGTATGGCGAGCTGATAGTGGATTTTGAATGACCACCACCTCGTCTGTCGTGCAGTAGGGGCGAAGCAGTACCGAGGAAAGGGGACTCGAACTCCGTTCCCGTTGGACGTTGTGCCTGCGTAGCTTCTCTGTAAAAGCTTGTGCTTGCTTCTTACTCGTGGTGTACGCTTTCCGATACCATAGAACGGAGGTTGCACTCTAGCAGAGATGCACAGTCGCGTATACATAAGAAGGCAGTCCCACCCCGGTGCTTGTTCGTCGTAGCGCGTGGCTGTTATAGTGGTAGAAGGTGAGGGTTGATGGAAATCGCAAAACTGTGGTTTGGCGAGTGATATGTTGTTCCTATGACCAGTCTCGCAGACTATAATAGCGTTGAAAGAGGTATTTTCGGCATATCGATCCAATCGAAAGAAGAGTGTGGTTTGATGGGGATGTTTGGTTTCAGGTGCCTCGATGGGCTGCGCTCGCATGGTGACGCGATAACTTGTCGAGAGACTCTGCAAGGCCAGTGAAGGTGAGAGTGACTGTGATTGTTGGATAAATATAGGAGTGTTGGTTTGTTTTAGTGCCTCGATCGGCTGCGCTCGCATGGTGGCGCGAAAGCTTGTCGAGCGTGTGCGAGAAGACGATTCTGAGACGGTCGCGCAAGGAAGCAGGTTGCCACCAAGTACTCACACTCTCAGACGTATTTTTCTCGCAGTCGCTTTTGGGTGAAGATCAGTGGCGAGGATCATCAGAAAGTTGAGGGGGTGTTGGTTGGGTTCGATGCCTCGATGGGCTGCGCTCGCATGGTGGCGCGATAGCTTGTCGGGCGACTGCGAGAAGACGGTTCTGAGAAGGTCGCGCAAGGAAGCGGAGTGCTACCAAGTACTCACATTCTCGGATGTCTTTCTCGCAGTCGCCATTTGTGGAGGGGAGGGTGGGTGGTGGTGAGGTGGTGGTGCGGATTGGGTCGTTGTAGCGTCGACGTCTTTTTATTTAGGCAGCAGGCAGCAGCGCAAGTCGCGGTGACTCAGGTTTTTTTAGTATAAGGTGAGTGACCATAAAAACAAGGTGACGTCAATGTATAACGGCAAAGTTGAACGTAAAGCCGCCTTCACCCGCTTGTCTTGCTAGCTTGAGCAACTTGGCATGCCAACCGTTGAGAATAATGCTGTTGCCTTCCCCGATACCGGAGACGCGATATGCTGCGGCAGTATGTCGCAGGAGTGAATTCTGTACATCGTCCATGGATACTAAGACCGGTACCAGAGCAGGACATGGAGGGAGCGCTTACATCACCCAGCGTCTGCTGCTGTCACGTTGAACAAATCGAGCATGTAAGAATCGAATGACGAGACACCTGGGCATGTGTATTTCGCTAACAAGAACAGAACAGGCGTCAACTACTCGGAACAAACGAAGCATGTTGCTTTTTCTGCGTATACCTGCGCGCGTGCCGCAACAAGATAGACGCTCTCTGCGCCAGACGGGACAGTGTGCAGACGGCCTTCAAAGACGCAACGCCCACCGTAGTCTGCATAAGAGCACCCATATCCTAGTGATACTATGCGTTGCTCTGCGACTGTGATAAATCTTGGATCGCGAGCAATAGATGCCGCCTCGACGCTTGAAAGCTCTACGGACCGTCGTGCTTCCAGACCATCAAAGCTCATCAACGTAGTACACCCTGCGTATGCAGCCGGGAAGGTGAGCGATCCCGAGGTCGCCAGAACGTACAATCCAGTCGAAAGCCTTCAGCAGCACAATCGAAAGCATAGTCACGATGTCAACAAACAAGGCCGATCGTGAGATGCAGAATCGGCGTGAGGACCTCGTGGCCCAGGGCTCTATCCGTCTCTCGACCACGACCGCCGACCCGAGCAATAAGTTTGCGTCTTCGTTGATATTCGGCAGGAGGACAGCGCTACTGATAACCCCAAGGAGATGATGGTCAAGCTTATTAGTGCCGCGTCGAAGAGTCGGATGGACGTGTCCGTATCTGCGAGCCAGGTCAGCGCTCTCGTCAGGCATACTCCCGCCATGTCGGTAGGCGCGTCTACCGAAGCCCAGCAGATGAAGGACCTGGTACCGAGTCGAGTGTCTCCGATGGCCGAGTGAATAACCTCAGCACTAACAGGATTGCATCAGCGCTGTCGACCAAGGCCGCTGCCAAATCAAAGACTTCCGCCGAGCTGCGCGCGGAGTGTGCGAAGACACGCGTCAGTAGTTCATCATGATCTCAGACACCTCTGACTGACCCTGCCCATAGTGTGGTGACCGAGGAGCGTCTCCTGCCTACGCTTGACAGCCGCGGGATAGTCCTCCCACCCTGGAGTGCGGATACGCAGGGAGAAGCGCAGTGCCTCGCCTAGTAGCCCGTCGCCAGTGCCCAAGTACCTCAGCAGCGTTGTCGTTCGGCCTGACGAGTGGGTGTCACTGAGTCACATTTCATGTGTCAGCTTGACGGCGAAGTACGAGCAAAAGGTCTTGGTCTCGCTACCATTCTTCTGTGCTGCAGATGACGACACAGCTAAGAGGTGCTCACTGTGCTGGAGCCGAGCGATGTATACGTCTGGGGCTACAATGATACTTCTCAGAGTCAGTGAAAGATGCTTTGTATGCTGCAAGGGAAGATGAGCTAGACTTAAGATGGAAGGGAGTATATCTGTTTACAGCAAACTTGTATACAACGGCCACGATACTTCCAGCAAGTAAGCGTGATTGCACAGTATGGGTGTACAGAAGGGAGCTAGAGTGACTTCGAGAAAACAGGCTGTTCGTGGGAGACCGATGGTAGCTCATCCCACCTCCTTCTAACACGGTATGACAAGACGCAATGACGCAAGTGTTTTCGCGGTGATAAAACTTGAAGTGCCGCCGAGTTCAACATTCTCCATGAACGCGATACTGGTTTGGCATTCCGATGACTGGCGAAGTCTTTGTGATGTCCCGATGTGATCGGATGACTTGAGACGGCTGCCGTCGGAGGGGTACTGAAGAGCGTCAGACAGCGACAACCGACACCGACATACGGTGTCAGCCAGCATCACGAAGCTCCTGCAACACCAACGTCACGCACCCAGCCATGGCAGCCTTAGAAAGGCATCTCGGCAGCCCTAGAAGCCAGGCGAGGCTTCGCGAACCACGGCTCTTGTGCCAATAGCGGGCAGCGCGATGGAAAATTCGCCGCCTGGAGTTTCGGGCCCCACGTTCTTTGAGGGCCCTCGCCGCTAGTTGTTGGCCCGAGCCAGGTTCCGTCCCCGAGATTACCCGACCTAAAAATGGCGGACCCTGACAATGGTGCCTCGCAGAAAGGAGAGGGTGGGAGACTTGGGCTGGAAGAGGCATGTGAACACTTGTACATCCCCACAGTGGATTTTCCATGTTGAATTGACGGCTGCGGGCTGCCTTTAGACGCAGTCTCGTCAAGCCATAGGCATTGTGTGGCTGCTACGGCAACGCTTGTGGGGGTTCCGTTGGGATCAAGAGGCAGCGTATCGTGAATTGAATGCAGAGCAGGCCGTCGATATGTAGCAATTGAGACGTACGATAAGTCAATTGCAATGCGACGACACTCGTGAGAACTTTTTCTCCTTCACCATTGTCCCAACCCGCGTTTCCGAGGTGTTGATGAGGGTGCGCTCGGGATAGCGGGCAAGGCCACTAGCACGTGATTGGCTTAGTGCGAATTAGCGCTGCTGGCAGAATTTGTCGCAGCTTCGCTACAAATACACCGTTCTTCCCTCAACGCAGCACCAGCATCTGCAACCTCACCTTTTTCAACCAATCTCCCCTCCATACATCATCCAAGATGTCGGGCGCACAGCAGGGTGTGTATTACATCTGCGAATTGCACGAGACGACGCTGACCAGATTGCAGACAAGTCCCTTTTCGGGATGCCAGGTTTCGTGGTGGACTTCTTGAGTACGTTTATCTCCATCGACAGGTCCATCAATCCGTCTGCCATTGGCAATTGGATGTGATGCGAGCGTTGTCGGCCAAGTTTTGTTCTCGCTACAGCCACTAACAGCTTATCAGTGGGTGGTGTTTCCGCCGCCGTCTCGAAGACCGCTGCTGCCCCCATCGAGCGTGTTAAGCTCCTCATCCAGAACCAGGTAAGCATTATCACAACCTCGCCCCCCGCATGTCGACAATTGCTAACCCACCCCGCAGGATGAGATGCTTAAGTCCGGTCGTCTCGACCGCAAGTACGATGGCATTGGCGAGTGCTTCAGCCGTACCGCTAAGAACGAGGGTGTCCTCTCCCTCTGGCGTGGTAACACTGCCAACGTCATCCGTTACTTCCCCACCCAGGCGCTCAACTTCGCTTTCCGCGACACCTACAAGTCCATGTTCGCCTACAAGAAGGAGCGTGACGGTTACGCCAAGTGGATGGCCGGTAACTTGGCCTCCGGTGGTGTAAGTACATCTGTTCAATGGCTAGCAAATCACGATCTAACAATAACAGGCTGCCGGTGCCACTTCCCTCCTCTTCGTCTACTCCCTCGACTACGCCCGTACCCGTCTCGCCAACGACGCCAAGTCGGCCAAGAAGGGTGGTGAGCGCCAGTTCAACGGTCTCGTAGACGTCTACAAGAAGACCCTCGCCTCCGACGGTATCGGCGGTCTCTACCGTGGTTTCATGCCCTCCGTTGCTGGTATCGTTGTCTACCGTGGTCTGTACTTCGGTATGTACGACTCGATCAAGCCCGTCCTCCTCACCGGTTCCCTCGAGGGTAACTTCTTGGCCTCTTTCGCTCTTGGTTGGGCCGTCACCACTGGTGCCGGTATCGCCTCCTACCCCCTTGACACCATCCGTCGCCGCATGATGATGACCTCCGGTGAGGCCGTCAAGTACAAGGGTACCATGGACGCCGCTCGCCAGATCGTTGCCGCCGAGGGTGTCAAGTCTCTCTTCAAGGGTGCTGGTGCCAACATTCTCCGTGGTGTTGCCGGTGCCGGTGTCCTGTCCATCTACGACCAGGCCCAGCTCATCCTCTTCGGCAAGAAGTTCAAGGGTGGATCTGGTTAAGCGCCTTTCTTCCCTCTACGATACCCCCAACCTGCGTTTATGTGGTGGAAGCAGTTATTCGCGACGTGAGAGATGGGGATGGGGTGTACGTGTATGAGAACGGCAACACGCCCTGCGGGCCGACGGTTGTTCTTGGTTACGAAAAGCACGATCCCGGGTGGTAACACACTCTTGTACTTTATACATTCACACGTCATATCCGGCTTGCAATGCTTCATCTGTTTCTGGCTGTACTTCCTCTTTTCATCGCTTGGTGCAATGGGGAAAATAGTGGTCTATAGAAAGTCATGGGTTTCTTTGTATGAACAAATTGCCTCTACTATGAGTGATGCACTGCTCTCCTGACTGCTTATGCTCTTCTAACCCCTCTACGAGCAAGCACGTGCTCAGAATCCGCCGCCATTCTTACCCTGAACCGCCCTCCACACGCTCTCCTCGCCCTTCTTCAGTGCCTCACCCGCCTTGTTCAGCATGCTCCACGCCTGCGCCCCAACGCCCTCACCCTCTGCGTCTCCCGCTCCGCTCCACTGACCGATGCCTCCTCCAGCAGTATACGGCGCGTTATCCATCGCCTGAACATAGCCCGGCGGGTGTTCCAAGCTCGTCCTCGTAGGCTGCGCTTGATCAGCCGTCTGGAACGGCGACGCAGCAGGCCCGTAGTTGAGCGTCGTAGGACCAGGTTTGCTAGCCGTCGTAGCCGTCACCGTCGACCTCCCCGCCAACATGGAGTCTGAAGGCGGAGCATGACTGAACTGCGGCGGTGGCGGTGCTTGCCGTGTCTCCGTCGTTATAACCGTTGCCGTCGGGACGGCACCTGCTTGTGGCGCTGCTGGTGTGTATCTGTCGTTTCCTTCTGTCATTCCGATTGACCCTGTTGGTGCGGCGGGACGGGCGCCGGGCTGTGGAGCGGGAGGGTTCGACGATGCGGCTTGTGTTGTTGTGGCGGGGACGTAGGCGGGCGTTGTGCGTGTGGGAGGAGGGTTGTTGGAGGCGTTGTCGGGGTCTGAAGACGCGGTTGAAGGGGTGGTGCCGTCGGGTTTTGCGGCGGTGGTGGGCGCGATGGGTGCGTTTTTGTGGATGGGGATTGGGGGCATGTTGGAGGTGGTTTGTGGGGGTCTGGGGTGGTATATGGGTTGTGTGTGGTGAGTGTGGAGGTGGTGAGTATCGTGGAGGGTGTAGTCGCGGTAAAGCGGGCAGTTACTTTCTAGATTCTTGGGTCGATGTAAGGATTGGTTTGGAGGCGATCTGGAGGTATGGACACGTTGTAGAAACTGTTTGTTGCTGCCTTGTGCTGTGCTCTGCTGGCCTCTTCGACGCGTTCTTTGGTTCAGATGAAGGTGCTTGCTGCTTTGGGCGATGATGTCATCTACCACGTGAAACCTTCTTTCGACCTCTGCAGCGCTGCGCTCCCTCGCTCGACTTCACTCCCCGATGCCATTCAAACCCAAGGTTATGCACTGCGACATCAGAGTTCAACACACTTTGGACCCGGTGTGCAGCCTCGGTGTGAGTACACCCTGGTAGCAATCACAATTGACCATAGGTACTCACATTTCAACTGTCATTCTGTCCATGACTGGCCGGATACACGCATATCAGCACTGAGATTACCAATTTCTTCCTTTATCGTTATTCCTTTTCCCATGCATATCGATATGTAGCTATGCCAAGCCTCTGAGCGGCTGTTCGGCGCAGTCGAAACCACACTCGCAGGTCAAGAGAAGCTTCACGGCTTCGTATCCGTTTCGTCCCTTCCTCGATCCTTCTCTTTAACCATTCCTTGTCCCAGTTTGCTCATCCCAATCTACTATGGCATCAAACGCATGCTGCTGTGTGCTTTGATCAGGAGTTGGGTCCCACAAAGGACCGATGGTGATAGATCAACAGTCCAGACGCTTCGGTAAAGCAAGAGATTTCGAGCCTTCTCAAGAAAAGAAAATTTGCCCACGCTTCTACGCTGCGACGAACCGCACACATTGAAACGGCCGAAAGACTTGCACATCGTCATACCTCCTTCGGAGTACCTCTCACATCGGTCGCTCTGCACGCAGCCCGACAGCCGCCCACACCAGATCGAACGTGGCACCACAGATCCATATTTTCAAGATTGAACAGATGCATCAGGACCATCTCCGTTCTTTCAATACTTTCGATACATGTGGTTTACTGATCAATCACGACACAAGCCGCCCGCTCCACCACTGAATCGGTAGCGATACCAGCAAGCGCCCGCCATGTCTCCACAGGTCCTCTAGCCAAGACGTTCCTGCGGGTGCGCAGTTACGGTGTTCAAGTGTGCCCTTGTTTCGAACGACGTCCTTCGCAATCTCACATCGTGAAAAGTGGAGTTACCCGCGCCTGTTTTGGTTAGTCGTTTCAAACAGCATCCTTCCGCATGGTTGCCAAGAACGTTTGACATGTCGCGACGTTTGTCCGCTGTACGGAACCCAGCGAGGGAAGAGTGCTCACCCGAGATCGTGAGCGGTAGCCCTGGTATTCCATTGTGGCGGGTCCTTCGTCGGAGCGTATTGGTGCGAAGACGTTGAAACTATTGTGCCCCGAGCGTCTATGCCGTCGGTAAGGGCCTGTCCACGGCGGGGACACCATACCTAGACAGCCAGCAGCCGATGCGAGCGGGTACCAGACGCAGTATATAAGGATGTGCGTGACCGTCCACTGAGATCTTCGGCAGCAAAGCTCTTCCATTCTTTTCTACAACAACTCCAGTCCTTCGCTTTTCCCCTTTCACATTCATTTTCCAACTTGATCAACATACTTCTTTCGACAATGAAGTTCTCAATCATGTCTCTCGGCCTCATGGCTGTCTCTGCTCTGGCAGCACCCATGCCATCTCAGATCGCACCCAAGCGTGCCGGTCTCACCAAGCGCGCTGCATCTCTGGAAGATGTCGCGACCACCGGTTTCGCCACGCAGAACGGAGGTACCTCTGGAGGAAAGGGAGGCAAGACCATCGAGGTTGGCTCTCTCAGCGACTTGGAGGCCGCCGTCAAGGGAGACGACGCCGCCATCGTTCTCATCACCAGCCCCATCAAGGGCAGCGGCGAGAACGTCAAGATCGGCAGCAACAAGTCCGTCATCGGCAAAGACTCCTCCGTCGTCCTGGCCGACTTCACCCTCACCGTCAAGGCCGTCAAGAACGTCATCCTCCGCAACTTCGCCATGGAGAAGGTCGTCGGCGGCGACGCCATCGCCATCCAGAAAGCCCAGAACGTCTGGGTCGACCACGTAGACCTCTCCTCGGACCTCGACCACGACAAGGACTACTACGACGGTCTCCTCGACGTAACCCACGCCGCCGACTACGTCACCATCTCCAACAGCTTCATGCACGACCACTGGAAGTGCTCTCTCGTCGGCCACTCCGACAGCAACGGCAGCGAAGACAAGGGCCACCTCACCGTCACCTACAACAACAACTACTGGAAGAACATCAACTCGCGCGGCCCCTCCTTCCGCTTCGGCACCGGCCACCTCTACAACAACTACTACGAGAACGTCAGCGATGGCATCAACACCCGCCAGGGCGCTGAGCTCCTCGTCCAGAACAACGTTTGGTCTGGTGCTAAGAAGGCGCTTTACAGCAAGGATGGTGGCAAGGCTGTTGCTGAGGGCAACGACTTTGGTGACAGCGAGAACACGGCTGATAAGGGGTCTTTGACTAAGATGCCTTACGAGACTAAGGAGATGCTGGAGGCGGGTGCTGTTAAGGCTGCTGTTGTTGGTACTGCGGGTGTTACGCTTAAGTTCTAAGCGTGAGGTATGCTTGCTATACGACATCACCATCATGATTGGATTCAAGTAAGGTATGAAAGAAGAAGGGGGGTTTTGAAGACTTCGATTTGTAAATATTTTGGTCAAATGACCTTTTCTTGTATATATGGACGCGGTGCGGACTATTTTGAGCAATGAAAAGGACACCTTTTTGTTATTTCTTCATTCGTACATGCCTTTTGCTTTTGAGTGCTTACTATCATTGCTTCCTCGCACTTCAGTCATTTCTTTGGGTGATGCATCGTTTTTCGCTTTCCTCGCAGTTGAGTAGTTTCGTCTTCCTCTAGATCACCCCGACGCCGCTAAGCATTCTTGGCGGAAGTATAAAGTCCCTCTATTCTTCGCACATGCCCTCTTCCTTCCACCAACAACTTCTCGTTCTCATTTTACCAAAAGTCAATTACCAACACTACATGATCTTCCGCTGTCGGACTCAAAATATAGCTGACGAGGTTCTTATGTCTCTTCTCTTTTCCAAAAACAATCCAAGACACCTACATGTAGCAAAGACGATCGAGACAGCTACATTCATTGGGACGAACCTCAGAAGTGAGTGCCATATGAGACTCTCGATTCGCGCTCTGTCTCTATTCTTAACAGACTTCCTTCTTTTACCAAAACCAAAAGAGGCAAAGAAACTGTCGATGGCCGTTCTTCGCTCTAAAAGGCATTGTCAGAGAAAGTTATGTGTGAGATGTGACAAGAAAGTGTACGACCAATACATGGTGTTGATCCGGCCCTGAAAAACACAATGGAGAACTTTCATGATCAGCCCGGCCGCTCCCCGGATCGCATATAAATTCGGCTCTTCTCCTCCATCTTCTCTCTTCTTCACACTCATATCTCTACTTGAGACCGAAAATTTGAACGCGGTCGCTCATGGCTGCTCTCCGCTCTAAAATGATCGTTTGTGAGCTTTTATGTGCGAGGCGCGACGAAAGCCTTCAAAATCACGACATCATGTCGACCCAGTGTTCCAAAAATGACGTTGACGAACTCAATGGCCCGCCTGGCGCTCTGCAGGCAACACATATATAACTGCATCTTCCACTCTCACTTCTCTTTCTTCAAACATCCGCCTCTTCAGTTTGGCAATACTCAAAATCAACCAATCACCGCTTCATGGCTGTCCTCCCCTCCAAAGCCTACAAATTCAGGCAACATGTGGAAGTTGCGACAAGAAATGAGTCGATGCTGATGAAATGTCGAGCCTGTCTCTCAAACCCACTAGATGAGCTTATATGGCCAGCCTGGGTTTCTCGAGTATCGCATGTGACATGATGTCCCCTTCTCGGCCTTCTCTCTTTTCTGCATGTGTATCTCCCCGTCTTGGGAACCAAAAGTCCAATACAAGGGCGCGATGGCTGTCTCTGCCCTCTGGAAAAATGACCACACCAAAGTCATGTGCAAGATTTGACGAAAAGTACTGGTTGACGATCCCATGTCGAGCCAGTCTTCCAAAATCACACATCGCCCTGATCATGACGAGGCAGCCGGACACGCCATGCGCGGCATATATAAACTCGCCTCTTCTCGTTCACTTCCTTTCTTCTTATCACAAAACTTCACCTTTTTACTCCAAAATTCGTCCGAGCGGCTTGCATGTGGTGTTCCTCCGCCTGAGACTTCACAAAAACATCTTTGGACTGTGTGATGTGCGAGATACGACTGAAACAACAAAGGCGCAGTACCATGTCGAGCCTGTCTATCGAAACAGCGACCGAAAGCGGGTATGTGTGCCTTCGAGCTCACTGCGCAAATTATGCATAGATCTCCGCCTTCTCTTCTCTGCTCTCTCATCACATACACTCTTCTCCATTGCAAAAAAGCCAAAGATCAATGACGTGTTGTCAATGTTCTCATCCTCTCTCCTTCTTAAAACATTCTTCGTGTGGATACATGTGTGTGTTCCACCACAAAACACCACAACAACATCGTTATGCTGTGCGGCTTCTGTCTGACACAAAATCACCATACTCTCACGAATGAGAGAAGTCGCAAATATAACATAATGTCACAAAATCACCAAGGGCAAAACTATGCCGGCTCTGGCCCGCCGCGAGTGCTACATAGAAGCCTTGCCTTCTCCCCTCTGCTCTCCAGCTGCGAGCGGGGTATAAAAGTCTCATCTTCTCGCGTACCTCTTCTCTCGTCACACACAATTCATCATTATAAACCCAAAATTGGGAGAACATAAACGCATGTTATCCTCCTCCTCTTTGCATTCAAAAGATCCGCGGTCTTACTTTATATGTGCGCGTCTCCTCGCAAAAGGCCATACAACGCCGCCATGACGAGCGCCTTCTGCGGGACACAAAATTTAATGCTAGCAGTCGCATGGCGTTTCGCCAGCCGGCTGTGAGCGATATATAAAAGCCTCCTCCTGCTGTACCTTCTCTCCTCACATCCACACTTCTTTTCTCCGAAATCCGAAGGATAATCACAACATGTCTTCCTCTTCTCTGCTCCAAAAAAGAAAGAGAATGTTGCGCCATGTGCGAGACCGGTCAAAAAGATGCACGGAGAGCACACATGTTGAGTGCGTCTGCCCGTCAAAAGGCGATCGCCATGATGATGACGGCGATTCTCGTCCTTGCTGGGCATGCAATATATAAAACCCTCTTTCTGCTGTCCCTTCCTTTCTTACATCTACTCTTCTTCTTTTCAAAAGGCAGACCGAGGCGCACATGTTCTCCTCTAAAATTCTTACGATTCAACCACATGTGCGAGACCAGCCAGAATTTCGTCTACAACCGCTTCATGTCGAGTGCGTCTGCTCTTTCTGAAAGCCTGCGATACATGTATCATGTCGACTCTCGGCCTTGCTGGGCGCGCGATGGATAAAACCTGCTCTTCTCGCCGTGTATTTTCTCTCCTTCAACACACACTTCCTTCTTCTAAGGGACTAAAACAGAAGGCGACATCAGCAATGTCTTTCTCTTCTCTCTTCCAAAACTTGTACGTGTCCACCACATGTGCGAGACAACTCAAAAAGACCAAAAGAAACAGGCCATGCCGAGTGCGTCTGCTCCTCCAAAAGCTACATGAGAAAATTCCATGTCGACTCTCGCTCTTTCCAGGCGTGCGATGTATAAATACCCTCTCTTCTCGCTGTCTACCTTCTCTTTCTTGTCCCACACTCCACTCACGGAGTACCAAAACTCCGACTGGTCGAAAACATGTCTGCTTCTCTTCTCCAAAATTCCCTACTACCAGGTCAATGTTCGAGTGACTCCTCCGCTTCCTTCCAAAAATCCAGTGCCCGGTGTTTTCATGTCTGCCACGAACTCCATCAATCTCTTCAACACCATTTTCGAAAGCCACGAAGGACCAACATATGTGCTGCCTGTCTTTCTCGTATTTCCACTTCAAACCTACAACAGAAACAGTACATGTTGCGAGCATTCCGCCGACTTTCAAAATTACTCGACATCATCCGCATGGTGGAGCCGACAAGTCTGCAGTATCAAAAAAGACCCGGGTCCATCACATGTCTTTGTCCCTCCTCAAAACGCATGACGTCCAGGTCATGACTGCTTGCTCGCTGAGCAAGAACAAAGATATACGAGACAAGTGACGAATGAACACACCAAAACGCGATTCTGCTTCAGCTCATGACCAACTTGCCGTTTTCGCTGCTCCATATCGACCATAACACGCCGCTCAAAACAGACCACGACACCAACATGGCGAAAAGAGAGAAGGAAAGCGCTTGAGGAGTACATGACGTTTCCCTGTATGATAACGCAGAGGACGCATGTCAATGCATTCTGCCCAGATGACCATCGAGTGGTGCAGTAGAAGCGGTATCGCAATGTAGTCAGCACACACCATCATCATATCTTATGACAGACACAACATCACATCGCAGTCCACAAACCCATCCACACAACCATCTCATCATAGGGGGGTATATTCATTCACACCTCTCAGTGTCTCACAGACAAGCTATGTACCTCTCAGTAGTAGCATTCCCATTCCATCTCATCCCAAAACAATACACATTACAGGAACAACTAAGGACGTCCCTTTTTCGGCGCCAAAAACTCCACGCTGGATTGACATAACAACCGTGATGAAAGCAGACCTTGCGAAAGCCTCGCACGTACGATGGACGCGCTTACGGCTCCATGAAACCGTTACCCTTGAGCTTGCACTCCGTCTCCAGCTCGAAACTCTTCTCAAATGCGCGCATGCGGTTGTCGTTGTCTGCGACGCGGACGCGTTGGACTGGGGGGCTGAGCTTGGTTGTGACCTTCATGTTGGGCTTGGGGAGGGTGCGCTTCTCGTCGGAGTAGCGGGCGCCGTTGACGCACTTGCCGTTGTTGCTCCATTGGGCGTCCGCGGCGGCCTTCCATAGGGCGGTGATGTCGACGGTCATCTCCGGGGTGAAGTAGAGACGGCAGTCGGCCTCCTCGTATTGGAATTGGAGGGAGACACCAGACGTGTCGTTGGCGCGGAGGCCATCGCGGGTGTTGACGGCTCCGCCTCCACCGACGCTGCGGGCGTAGACAAGGTCGCTGTAGTAGTCTTCCCTCAAGATGGAGGAGTTGAGGGCAGGGTCGAACCGGACAGCGTACTGGACGGTCTGCTGGATGTAGCCGAAAGCGAAGTTGTTGACGCCCTTGACACCGCCGATGGCCTGGATGGGGTTCTTGTTGCTGCGGCCACCCATCGCGATGGTCTTGACACCGCCCTGTTGCTTCATCAACTCACTGAATATAGTGCAGGTTGAGGCACAGTAGCCGTCGGTCACGATGACGATGTTCTCGGGTGCGAACTTTGGTGGTCCGGTAACGCCCGACAAGGGTCCGTAGCCAGTAACATTGATGCCACCAGACACGTAAGGGACGTATACGTCAGACAGGTTCCATCGAGCCTCTGTGGTGTAAAACTCTCCGTGGACCTCCTTAGGACCAATCTTCTCGTCCCAGGAGGCGAATGGAGTACCATCGGCCTTCATGTCCATGTGGTAGTCGAAGTAGGAAGACTGGGCAAAACTGATCGTATTGTTGTTGCCGAGCTCCCTGGGGAATTGGCTTGCAAACTTGCTGAGAGACTGTCCGACGAGGTCCATGGCCTGATGCGCCCTCCAGCGGTTAGTACCGAGAGGCTCGACGTCAGGGAACAACTGCTTGAACATGTCATAGCCTTGGAGAATGGTACCACCACCGTTGGCTTGGAGATCGATGATGAGCTTGGTCTTTCCGTCCGCGAGAGCCTTGGGGATGAAGTTCTGGGTGAGCTCCTGGAAAGGCACCTCTGCGCGGACGTTTCCGACAAAGTTGGGCACCTGCAATACCGCAACGTCTTCATAACCAGCAGCGTCGATGTAGAAGCCGTTGATGAGACCCTGGGGGCCCGCGGCGACAGGAGCAGGGAAACCAGGAGTAGCGGCACCAACAGCGAGGGTAGATACCTCCTCTTCCTCCGACTGGACACGGGTATCGGCGAATGAAGTACCTGCTGAATCGAAGCTGAACCACTTCCTGGCCAGGTCTTCACCTGTGGCAATCTCGCGGAAAGGAATGGTTGGGCGGGCGTAGTTCTCCATGGTGTAGGATGTGCCGTTGGCGAAGGTCAGGGTTGTGGTGGCACCAGGGTAAACCCATCGTCCACGGCCACCTCCAGTGAAGACACCGGTTCCACTACCCGAGGTACCAAGGCTGACTTGGGCGAGCTCGTAAAAGACATTGTTGTAGAGAGCGTCGCGATCCTGGAGGGAGCCATACTGACTGAGGTCCTCGAGGAACTCGGTCGCGTCCTTGCCGTCAATCTGAACAACAGGCGAGGGCGTGTAGGAGATGTTCTTGTATTGCATACCGAGTACGTCAGAGAAGACGAAGACAGCCGGCAGCTGGTCGCCATCTGCAGAGACAGAGACAAGGGGGACAGGGCGACCCCAGGTGAAGATAGCGCCCACGGAGTCAGGGATATAGGAGAAGTGACCATCGTGGGCAGAAAGGATAAGGTTGTAGAGAGTCCAGCCAAAGTCGTACTCGCTCTTGAAGTTGCCGGCGTCGATGTCGCCCTCGATCTTATCAAGGCCGCCGAAGATGTCGACGGGAGGCTGCACCTTCTCGGCGTACTCGGCAGGCGGGTTCTTGAGCTCAGAGAGGGTGCTCTGCCACTCAATGTAGGGACGCATCGCTCCAATGAGCCGCTTTGCTGATGAGGCGTTGAAAGGAACGGTGTTGATGCAGTCCCAGGCCAACTGAGCAGGCATGCTGAGCTTGGCGGGTAGTGTTCCATTACCGTAGACGTAGTTGGAGACCTTGGCACACGGGGGAGTGGTACCATCGGCCTGGCGAGCCTTGACCTCGACGGGCTGAGTTCGCGAGGGCAGGACGGGGGAGGCGACGGCCAGTGACGCTGCGCCAATGGCGGCGAGCAGAGCGGAAGTCTTCATGGCGAGGGAGTAATGAAGTTATCTACCGTGGAGAGGGTGGGATGGAGTTGAAACGAATGGAATTGCTGAACCAGCGAGAGCGAGTGTAGTTGATGGGAGGGGGGAAGGAGTCGCTGAGCGAGTGTTGTTTGGCGGTAGGTGGGGTAATCGAACGCGCCTGCTCTAAACGCGATGAGGTGATGTACGCACGGTGAACGCGAGGGCAAACGGTCACGTGCAGGCTCCAGTCCGGGAAAGCGCACCTGGGTGGACTGCAAACGGGCGGGCGAGCAAATAACTCCAGGCTCCCACTTTCGCTGGTTTTTGGGCGAAAGATAAGTCGTTCCTGGGGAGGGGGAGGGATTTGGGATGGTAAGAGACGGGAAACAAGCCCACACGGTTCCTCTTTAAGAAAGGGAAAATCCACACGCGCCACTAGGAGGCTGGTGATATACTGGGGAAAGTGACGCAGGAGGGATCCGCCAGGCTACAAATACTGACAGGCCGGTCGTGTTCTGCCTTGAGCGTGCACTAACCCGCAAACTGGGTAACAAACGTGCATATTCGAGGCTGTGACACCAATCACATTCACACTGTTTTTGCCGCACGTCGGGGCTTTTCCCGGGATCCATAGGGCAATCATCGTTTAGATGGTGTGCAGCAAGTGCAGCAGAGAGCCGCAGTTGAGCTAGGGCCGTAGCCTATATGCAGGCAAAAAGTATTAACAGTTTTTGACCCAGGGTCTGTTCGGTGAGCTGTTCGTCTTCAAACCATCTCGAGGACATTGTCGTTGTTGTTAGACATGCTGCCAACGCTCGCCGTTCGATAAGGCACGATAAGGCCGCGAGTAAGGCCACCCGAAGACGTTTTCTGGCGTTTGTTACGATGTCATGACAGCGGGACTGACGGGTTGGTTGAGGTCCAAAGCGGAGGCTTGGCAGTCTGTGCCTGCAGATCGTCAAGGCGCCATCCTAGCCACTCGCTCCACTCCTCCAACGCCCCAATGCAAGACCACCTCATCGTCCGCCTAACGACACGACTGCGCTGCTGTTGTGACCATTCAGCACGACATCCTTCCCATCGCGAAAGCACAGCTCTTCGCCGTTGTCGTGCTACGTGGTTCCTCCTAGGTATTGAGGCTGTACGTGCCCTTGCTGTACGATCCGCCGTAAATTGGGACCGGCTGGTAAAGTCCAATTTATTACCAAAGTCATGCGCCCCTTGGACACGATCAACATAGTGGAGCCCTTTCAGCCTCGCCACCTCCGCTCTAAGCGGTGCCCGGGAGAATGACATCTCGAAATGTGTTTCTCCGCTACGATTCGATGGCCGTGGTCTTCATTGCCAGACAGATTTTGATTGCAAAGTTACACACTTTAGTTATTACAAAGACAAGCAGCGTACGACGAACAGACTGTGATCTGCAATCAAGAAAACCGTTCGGCGCCCGGTCTGTGGGCCTCCCACATGCCTGCGATGTCGGTGTTGGCAAGGTCGCGTGTGGCACGTTTCACGTTTCCTTGTGGTAGCCTGAGCAACTTGCCTTTTCGGCCTCGCACGAGGGCCTGTGCTACGCCGAATCAAGACGTCACATTCTCTTCGGCTACCCGTGCCACTAGCTTCGGCAGCCGCTACGCAAAAGTTTGGTTCAACTACAGCACGATGGCGTCGTTGAACGCCTGGTTTGCTGATTTTTCGGAGGACTATAATATTGACTACAAGGCTGCCGATGTATGAGGTAATAGCAGATGGAGGCTCGAAGCAGTCGACAAACCTCGTGGAAGCACGCCGATGTGTCAAGCACTCAGCATCCCGGTTCCAGTCCAACGGAAGCACCAGCCACAAAGCTTGAGCAGCGAAACACAAAACTAATGCACCCGCCAGCTACCAGCCCCATCACCGCCGCACCAGCCACCACCACTTTTCGCCCATGCCTTGCTTCGATGCTTCTTCTCGCTGAATATTAATAGACGGCACAACACCTGTTGCACACAACAACAAGAAAACAGCGGAGATTTTGTCCCACGACGCACCTGTCGCATGCTCGTCGCACGTATTTGTTGGTGGTGGGCTGTGGAGTACGCCTAGGCATACCTTTCGAGACATCCCTTTTTACACCAACTCCACCAACTGACGAACTGTTGATCCATCGCTATGTTTAGCAACCATGTAACAGAAACGAGATGAGGTAGACTTGCGTGATCTCTTCCACCAGGTTTTATCTTCGGCGAAGCTCGTATGTTTGTCAAAACCTCCAGAACATAACCAGTAGCATATAACTCTGCCGCATACGCACCGCCATCACCTTTCGGATAAGCAGATGGTATCTAAGTTGCCGTATACATCCATCTAACGTAGTGACAACAGTATACAAAACACACGTCCTTCTTCCATACCATCACATGGAAACCTCGTGCGCAAAATTAATGTAAACCCTATATCCATCACATCATCACACAGTATCACATAATCACACTTTTATATATATCGATTATAGTGCCTCACCTCTAATTATCTTTACTCAGAAAATTAATATATACACAAAACATCTCATTCGTCCAATTGATCAAGTTCAACAAGTTATCATTACATTCTAGCGCATCCGTGATGATGACCATCACAATGTCACACACGACCATATGCCATGTCAGTTACCCACTCGTGTCTCAACTCTCACGATCACACAGCCCCTGAACCGTGTCTCCTCTCAAGGAGACTAGACCATAATAGCGCTGACATACATGTACGTCGCTGTACAGGCTCCTGTCCAAAAGTCACGTCCACGTCAACTAAGAAAGAAACTGAACAGGCATGCAGCCTGCATCAATATGAAAACATGCAAGATACTAGCTCCGACGTCAACGTAGGCTCCAGAGTCCCTAGTACATGTTCTTCTTGAACAAGGTGCTTCGATTAACACGCATGGTCACCTCAACTCATTCGCTTATCTCGAGAGTACATGCACATGCACATGCACATTTGCCCGACAAACAGCGCTGACATGTCCCCCATCCTCCATCTAATCTGCCTACCAGCTAAAGCTATCAAGACGTTAGCACGAATAAAAACATGTCTTAGAACCGCGTTGGCAAAGCATAGCAAGGAGGTTACATACTAGTAATAAGTTAATGGGATATCTCAAGAGCTACTCGTGGCGGCTACTTTACTTTCTAAGGTTGCAACACGCACTTGCACTGTGCCATGTAGAGCCTTTTGAACTACAATTCACGAGTCCAACATCAAAAACACAGAGGAATGAGGAACGATGTAACCATTCAAACCACATCGCATCATCACTATTACTCCCATCTGATGTTGTACAAGGATACATGTAGCGACGCCCAATTCAACCCAATCCAATTCAAGTGCCCCTTTTCTCTTTCTCTTTCAAACGAACACCATGACTAAACAAGGCGTTCTTACTTAAACCCTCAGTTCCATCTGTTCAGCCCCAAAACTCGAATTAACAACACTACCAGCGCCGTGATGGTGGTGGAGATGGTGTTGTCTTTCCTTGACGAGGGCGTTGTACTGTGAACAATCACGTCAGCAAATGCCATCCACTAAAATCCGTCTTCCCATGCACATCCGCTCTGGACGTCAAGCTTGGCTCAGAGGAAAAGAATACACATACCTTAAACCCAAAATTCAAACACAGCGCAACCGCCAACCCCACACAAACCACCAACGGCCCCGTAACAGCATCGAAATCCTTCCCACTCCTCTCCCTAATAAGCCTTGCCCTATAAATATACATCGCATACCCCCACGCCAGCGTAAAAGCCGCAATGCACGTATACACGACCGCAAGCGCGCGAGCGATATCATTGGCCTCACCCGCCGCATTATACAAACCAAGACTCAACGAGGCGAGCAAGACACTAACATGCTGCCACTTGATAAACGTGCGTTGGTTCGCGAGCCAGACTTTGGCTTCTACACGCACGGGCCCTTGGTCTTTGATCCAGACGCCTGGGTCGCGGATGCCGGGCGGGAGTTGGATGGCGCGTTGTTGTTTGCGCGCGTATTTTGAGGTGGAGAAGGAGGGGAAGAGGGAGGCGAGACCGCTGCTGCTGCTCTTGTTGGGCTGCTTTCCGTTGGAACCACCGGCGAGGAGGAGGGTGTTTTCGTCGTCGGAATCGGGTTCTTCGTTTATGCGGGAGTTGGCTGTTGTGTCTGCTGTGTCGCGGTGCGAGCGCTGGGAGAGGTGCGATCCGATTGTGGGGAAGGGGGGTTTGGTGACGGGCATGGAGTGGGCGGCAGCGGAGGCGCTCTTGGGGACGGACGACCTTGTTGCAGCTGGTGAGCCGACGGGCGAGGCGATGGAGGCGCGGTAGCTGGGGCTTGCGCGGGCGCCGAAGAGGGAGCCGACTGCGAATTCGTCCTCGGCTGCTTTGCGCTTCTTTTCCTGTTCCTGGTCAAAGGCGGCTTCGGGTTCTTTGCGGATGTCGTTGTCGACTTCGCTGAGCCAGAAGGGGAAGGTGTTGACGTTGTCTTCGAAGAGCTTGGCGACGCCGTGGACGAACTTGGAGAAGCGGGGGGATTCTTTGACCAGGTGCGAGTGCATGAGGTCTTCGATCCATTCGTACTTCTTCAGGCCCTTGACTTTGATCTCGAGGAGGGCGTAGGGGAACTTGTGGAGCTCGCCCTTCTTGAGCGCCTTGAAGGGGAACTCCATCTGCCCGTTGTCGATGTCGCGCCTGTGCCAGTCTTCGGGGTCGCGGCAGGGTCTGTCGTCGTCGAGCGCGTCTTCGCGGATCAGGGCGAGGTTGGTGTCTAGGGAGATGCGCACGCGGTTGTCGCCGGGGATCTGGAATGCGGTGCGGGTGTAGTTGGCGCGCAGCATTGGCTGCAGCTTCTGCTCCTTGACGAAGCTCTGGATGTCTGTTACAGCCTTCTTGAAGTTGTCCACCTCCTCCTGGTTCTTGTTGGGGCGGTATTCCATCTTCTCGATGCTCTTCTCCATGTGGTACTTGTCCTCGAGGAAAGACTGTACGTATTTGGCCTTGATGGGGAAGCGGACTTCTTCGGCAGCGTTGCCGTCCTTGATGACCTTCTTCTCGAACATGATCTCGGGCTTCTCGCCAAGTTGTCCGTACCACCGGAGTCGTAGCGAAGAGGCATCAGGCTTGCCGTTGACCTTGTCCGAGTAGAGGGAGAAGTTGGGGTTGTCAAAGTAAATGGACGTGATGGTAGGGTCGCGCTGGGTGCCTTCGGCGACCTTGGACGACATGGGGTTGTAGACGAGGACAGGGAGACGGCGGAGGATGACGGTCTTGACTTCGAAGAGATTGTCCATGTGGACCCAGACTGTGTGTGTTAGCTGATGTTTGCCAATGGTGTATGGTGTGCCTACACTTGTGCGAGGTGAAGCCCTCGCCATCCGTGCTGGTTTCGCCAAAAGACAAAGCCTCCTTGGACTTGCCCTCCAGGCTCTGTCGGACGAAAGAGTACAGCGCCGACAGCCTGTACAGCAGCGGCGAGGCATCCTCGGTGTGCAGCGGGTGGCGGGCAATGCGCGCATCGATAAAGGGCCGCAGGCGGTAGGAGCTGCCGCGGATCTTATCGTGCTTCTTGGTGGCCTTGATGACGGCGGTGAAGTTGATGCGGCTGAAGCTCTCGAGCTCCTTGGTTTCCTTGGTGATGTTGTCGAGCTCGCGCAGGACTTCTTTGAGGATCTTGTCCCTCTCCTGCTGGCTGGGCTCGGGTTTCTTGGACGCATCGCCCGACGCGTCGCCGAACAAGCCCTCACCATTGCTCTCCTTCTTCTCCTTGTCGTCCTTGGCCTCTTCCTTGCCCTCCGCCTGGATTCCTATGGCCAATGGCTCCAGCTTCTTCTCGCATGCCGTCGTGCGGTCGCGCAGCTTCTGCGAAATGTCGGTGATGAAGTTGTGCACCTTCTCCAATTGCACGTTGGCCAGCTCGTCAACAAACGCGCTCTCGTCGTCGGCAGTCCAGGAATCGTCATCCTCGTTATCCTTGAGCAGCTTCTTGAGCTTGTCGTAGTCGATGTACTTGTCCTTCCAGGGCGCATACACGCTCTTGCGCAGTGTCGTGCCGAACTTCATGGCTTAGCGAGCGAGTGTAGTTGATTGCAGGAAATGGAAGCTCCAGCAGTCGCGACGCGCAGTAGCAATAGTCAGGATATAAGAATTGCCGGCGCCGGAAAGCTCTGCATGGAGGATTGGGAATGAAGCAATGCAGCTGGGTTTAGCTGGTGGGGAGCTGCGCGCAGCCAATGCCCAGGAACTTTGGGCGCACGTGTTTCGCGTCCCGCGAGCGTCATAGCTGCAGCTCCGCTTTCATCCCAGCTCTCTTCACACCAAGGATTGGCGTCATATTCACTGGAATCACTGTCCGCACTTACTTCAATTCATGCGACTCTACACAATCTCTTAATGATCCATAGGGATACACTGAGACGCTGCTCGTCAACAACTACAAAACAACATCCGCCGCCGCGAGTCATTCCCGCTAGGAAGACCCACGCATCTTCACGTCCCGACATTAGTGTCCGAGGCCCAAGTCTGGCCCTGCCTCGTCCCAACCCCAACGCTCGGTGATTCTTGCGGCGCACCTTCGCAGCTGTGAGCATGTTGCCCTGGCATATCTGAGTTGTTGACATTCGTCTTTGCTGGAGTCGTAGTTGATGGACCGTGCCTAAATGTCCAGGGTTGGTGCTGGGTTTGGTGTTCTCAGTAATCCCACAGGCCAACTCCACCACCCCATAACTCAACTCAAAACCCATACTACCTACGACAGATCTCACGATACTGTAAAACGTATAAGTCAAGAGCTCTGGATTATATCAGCTTAAACATGATAGTTCACTTGTTAAGTGCCACGTTATCAGACTGCAGTAGACTACCTAGGTGATGTCAAACCGCCGGCAGGCTACTTCAGATCTGAGATTAGTCTCAGTTGATACTCAACCTCAACTTCTATCGAGAACATCGTTATCGCGTTCCATCTAACCTTGATTTTCTTTACCTCGGCTAATTGACGCCGCGCACAACGTCGTCGCGTTCTTTGGTCGTTCCTTCTCCAGCACACCGCTCCCATCCTCTTTCATCTCATCGCATCGTCCACGAAAGCTGTTTCGCCCCGTCATCGCCCGCCATGGATCTTCCGACGTACCACGAGCGAATGAAGAGAAAACGTAAGTCTAAATCCGACGGCCTGCCTCTGCGCTACTAATCGCCGCATTAGTCGATGAGTACCTGGCTTCCGAAGCAGACCTCGACGAACGGTACCCCGACCTCCCGCGACGCCGTTTCCCTGGAATAATCAGCGAAACCCATTCCACGCCGATCCACTGTAATCGGCCACCCCATTTCGACCACGGATGCAATCGCTGTGGTCAACAGCCCTCCGCTCTTTGCCCTAGCTGCAAAGTCATAAAGTACTGTAGTCCAGATCATCAAACCGACGACTGGTCCAACCACAAAAAAGCCTGCGAATCAATCAAGAAAGCTGTAGGCGCTGTGGAAGAGGAAGATAAAGCAATCCGCGCCCATGACGGAGACGCCAACACCCCACGCAACGCCTTCCACACAGCCAAGGGAAGATTCTGGAAATACAAGGGACTAAGACCATATTTGAAAGCACGTCTGGAGCTTGTGAACGCGATACGTGAGGTAGATACCCTGATTGCCGTAGAAACGGCACTAGAGCACGCCACAGATATCCTGAGACTTGATCCCAGAGACGCCCTCTGCGTCCGCAGCATTATACTGATACTACTTCTCTGTCTCGATCTCGACAAGAGCTGCTACTAGTTTTGTAAATGGTGGCTTACTAAAGGCAATAATACGCATCACGACTGGGCAGGTGACAGACCGCTTTTGGCGCTTGATCGACTGGTTGATCTGTCCAAGACCGAAGACGCGTTTGAGCATCTCGGCGACTATGACTACACCAGGACCTTCACTGACAGAGATTTTGACTGGACTAGGTTGCAAAGTCCTGCTGATCTATCACTACTCGTCGCCATCATGCTGGTCAAGATCCGTATCCAAATAGATCTGCAGTTGTTACGGAACGACCTCCAGCCAGAAACCTATCTGCAGCGACACGTTAGCAGCGTTGTGGCCGCGAGATACCGAAGAGGCACGCCGGAAGGGTTCTACATGAGAGAGGAGATGGAACTTTTTGAAGCGCTTTGGGAACAGGTTAACATACTGTTTGGAGTGATACGCGGAGTCAACAAATACTTCTGGCCGATGTTAACGCGCTCTTACCCGCCGCAAACACGGGGTTTCAAGCGATCTGAATTTGTAGCGGGTACTGAGGCAGAAGCGATAATCACGTGTCAGAACTGCTACGCTGCTTGGCATGAGACACCGGGGGCTATAGATATCATCAAGGAAATGTGGGTTAGACGCTAATAGATCGAGACATTATACGGAACCACTAGGGGTGATTACAACGCGTGTCGCATGCATGCTATTCAATCCTTACAACTAGGCAAACTTCAAAGTGATGTATGCGTCTGGCTTAATGATGAATTTCTAGAATGCGACACGAATTGTAGCCACCTCTAGTGACATCCTTCATACAGGTACATTCATTGCACCGACTATTTCTTAAAAAGTCCTCTTCCGACCGAGCGTGAAAAGGAAATCTCACGTCCCTCCAAAATATCCTCAATGACTTCAATCGCGCCCGGTGTTTCACTCCATGCACAGTAGTATTCCGGCAAAACCTTGTGCATCTCCGTCTCCTCGCCCATACCAATGGAAATAGGGTTCATCAGTAGATGGGCCCGGGGCTCTACCACTCGAGGCCAGAAGTGCTTGTTGACTCTGTCCACAGCGTGGTATAATCGCTTGACCTGATCTTTCATCTCCTCGAACACGATCTCAACCTCTCCAATATCTCCTTCTCTTATGGCGTCGCGCAACACAATGCTGCTGGTGTTCAATTCGCCAAAGCGCTGTGGTTGAACGCTCTCGGTGAGTATGAATGTATCGATAAGCATGCGTACCTTGACCAGCGTAACCGCAACAAGATGCGACAGATCCGAGAAACTGGGCACGGCGAAGTTATCCCCACCCCCATTGCCAAAACCATCGCCAAAGTTCCTGACCCGTTCAAACACATCAACATTTTCCCACGCATCCTCCCCACTGCCCATCTCATGCGGCAGCTGCCTAACATTCTTCCAGTCGCAACTTAAGCTACTCCCCTTAGTAACCCACCACTTGCAGAAATCATAGGCCTCCTAATCCCGTCCCAGGCGCAAGAAAAACGCGGGCGTAATACTCCTCACACACATCAGATCCTGCAGATTCAACCGCATCAAACCAAGCGCGTGTTCCAGCGCAGCTTCCACCGCCGCTGTAGTATTCAATCTAGGCAGTTCTCTTAAGAGCTCGTTTCGTGAACGCATGTAGTTCCTCGTTCCGCTGTAACGCCAGAAGTCGCCGATGGCGGTTTCGAACGCGTTGGGTGGTGTATCCATATCGCCCTTGTGGGCTCGGAGGGCGGCTTCGTCTTTGTCGAGGACGAACGTGATCTTTTTGATGGATTTGCACCACACCTTGTGGGCGGGGCGGTCGGCGCGTTGGTGCTCGGGGCTGCAGTAGTGGACTACTTTGCAGGCGCTGCAGCGGCTGAGGTTGGTTTGTTGGGGACAGATGTTGCAGCCGGTGATGAGGTTCTCGGATACGTCGAACGGCATTATCATGCCGTAGTTGTTTGGATTGAATCCGGGTTGGGGGGGCTGGGCATTGGTGTCGGGTGCAGAGCGATTGCCGGCTGTTCGATCGGTGTTGCGGGCGGCGTTGTATTCTTCCATTGCTGCTCGGTCTTGGAGTCGAGGATGTCAGTATCGGAGGTGCGGCACGGGGAGATGGGGCTTACCTTCTTTCTCGCGCTGCTCGATTATATCCAGAAGACCCATCTTGCCCAATTGCTGGCGCTGCTGCTCACGTCCAGCGTCCATGTTGTGATGGCGACGAGATGCGGCGCGTTGAGGTCGTGATGGGTTGGGGTGAGATGAGATGAAATGAGACGTGAGACGGTGAGCACGAAGTCGGGGGATTTTGAAGGTCAGCCGAAGAAAACCACACTTGTATGCGAAGCGAGGGTCAGTTGAACATCAAGCGAAGGTCAGCTAAACACCACTCGGAGGTATTTTCGAGGTCAGCCGAGCTAACTGCGGAGGTCAGCCGAGCTCAGATCGAGGGTCAGGTCAACGTATCGGAGCCTGTTTCGAGGACAGCCGAGCTTCACGAACTTCATTTGCGAAGCGAGGGACAGCCGAGGTCGCCCGAGAACATGACGTTGCAATTCGAATGCTTTTGGAAAGCAATTAGAAAGTCTTTAGATTGAATATGTGGTGTTGACATGCTACGATGCTATGGGTTCACTGCCTCATGAGATGTGTGTTGGGCATGGGGGGCAAGAAGTTTTGGGTTAGCGCGGGTAAAGACTGAGTAAAGACTGAGTAAAGACTCAGTAAAATCTCAGTGAAGACTCAGTAAAGACTCGGCATTTACCGGCTTTACAACAACTTCATGTCAATTGCTGTTTTTGGACGGGAGTCGATAGGGCAGGCTCTGATGATGATGTCGTGGAGGATGAAGGCTTCAGGCATCTCTGCAGCCTACTTCAGATCAAGTCTTGGCAAGGTTGAGTATAAGGTTGAGTATAAGGTTGAGGATAAGGTTGAGAATAAGAGCGTGGCAGATAGCATAGCGAGCATGAACAGTGCTGCTTTATGCATATATGCGAGACTACATTCGAGCTCAAATCCATGGAGCCGGAAGTTTGATTTTCGGCGAACAATTTGGATTGGTTCTGAATCGATTCCAACGTATTCCCAATATGTTGGCAACATGTTACGGTGCACCGTGCGCCGTGGTGTCGTGAGATTTGGCGACAAAGCACCCCCAACACGCGCTTACCGATAGAGCTTGGTGATTCTTGCGGCGTCGCTTTATAGCTATTAAAATGGGGACAGTATACGTCTGTCGTTGATATTTGTCCCTGCGACCATCCGTGTTGATGAACGTGGCCTTGCTTTCTTGGCGCATTGGTGCAACGAGCCTCTGTCACCCTGAAGTCGACGATGATCGACAGGAAGAAGTTGATGTATTGATGTATTGCGAGCTAGGTACATTAGAAGAAATACCTCCGAGCAGACAAGACCTATCCATGGATGATGATGGAAAAGTTGAAGCGACTTCGCGCCACCGGGTATGCTATGTATACATGGTGCATAACGCATGGGAATGGCGACAGATAAGAAAGAGTGATTTGTGCTGCATGTTATCCACCGTTGTAGCGATGTCGCATTGTAGAGTTACATATAGTGAGCAGGAAGGTAAATTGACCCGTTTTGTTCGAACCGCGCTTCCGAGCTATTCATAACCATGTTGGTTTCTCGCCATGGAAAGTGAAACCGCCAGGTGATGTTGTACGGAAAGAATGGGGGTTTCAATTGCCAAATAAGACGTGTACCGCATTTGCGAGTGCTGCGGTGTTGTAGTCGTTGACAGTGACAAGTGCGGGAAATTCGTATGCCGTGTTGACATAGGATTGGCCCATAGCGCCATCATCGATGAGAATTAGGATCACTGGAAGTCCTGATATAGTATCGCTTTTTGGAATCTTCTTCGAGATGCTCCGTGCGAACTTTAATTGCCGCTCAAAAGCCTGAGCATGATTGCTAATGACATTCGATGTGGCGCAGATGACGATGATGACTGCTCCACTAGTTGGCAGGAAATCGGCATGCATCTCTGTCATGCCAGAGTCGAGACGGTATGGGACGTGTCGTACTTGTCTTGGTAAGGCGCGACCGAGAGGCTCGAAAGGGTCCATGTCTTTCGCCAGTGTCGTCGATGGCGGATGGGGCACGAATGGAGTGAAGAGTGTGATTATCTCTGCTTCGTTCAGGCGGCGCAGTCGTTCAAGAGTTCGTGTTGGACATCGTACAATCTTGGCGGTGCCGGAAGATGGATCATGCGTCGCGGTCGACCTGCTAGATGCTGAAGTCATCTTGGGTCGATGTGTGTTGCTCTTTGAAGACGGTTGACTCTTTCGTTCGCCCATCACTACGCGGCTGCGGATGTTACTATGGTGACGGTAAAGAAGCACCAAAAGGTCCTAGGTGAGCCAGCCGAGAGGAAGATTTGAGATTTGTTTGGGCATCGTTTGCAGAAGCGCAGCTCTTATATTTCGATCGCCTAGACTCAACTTTGCATAAGTCGACTCTTGCTTTTGCAGGGAGGAACACCGCCAGACCACTGTGCCGGTTGACGTTGCAAGCCGAAGCCAGCCGGCAACGGGCGTAAGATGTTATGCTGAAAGGCAAGGTAGACGGTCCCGGCTATGGGACTCAGGAGTACAAAAAGCAGCTATGCAAGGTTGGCTGTAGCCACCCCAGGAATCGTCAAATGAGGTGCTGATGTCGAGTGCTTGTGGATCGCTAAGTGGACCGTGACCTTGTTAATAGTTGCTGAGGCTCCCTTCACCCTGTTCGATTATCATCAAGCTCCTGAAGATGTATGTCAATACGAGAGATAGTAATACTTGGGGTGGTACCAGATAAAGAACGAAGAAAGTAGTACATGACCGCGGCCAGGCACTCTCCGGTGCAGATAAAGAAGTGCTTCCACTATTGTAGTGGGCGGAGATCTTACCGATTGGATGACGTTTTCCCGTTCGTAGCCATGACTGACACGACAGAAGCGTTGCCGTAGCGTGCTCGCGCATGTCAGTAAGGAGCACGACGGGCGTATAAGTGCACGGCGACGGTTGCATCGGGTAGCAGCAGGATCGTGTATCGAGAATAGATGACGCCCCATCCAATCGCAGATCCAAGGCTCCACATTGATCACCTTGTAGGCCTTGGGATGCGCGTGTCAGCCTACTGTAGATGAAGGGCAGTCCTAGAGGCCCATCGGCCGTCCTGATGGAGAATGACGATCCAAGGAAAGCCGGCCACTCATTCCAAAGCAAGGACCAACAGCCAGGTCGATAATGAAGGTCGATACCCGACGCGTGCTTGTCATAGCGGGCAAGGCGTACAACGCGCGGGGGTCAGTACAATTCGAGTCAAGGTTGCAGGAGGCGTGCTTGGGTTGATGGCTGACCCGCAAGGCCACCATTCATAGCGGTCCAGTAGCAGTTGCGCAAGCCGCAATCATTACATTTCGATGCTTGCTGTGTAACACAAAGGGTTGACCTCGATGTGGCGATGGCGAGAGCTGCGATGCATGCTCCAGTGATGACACGGCCATGCGGGTGACATCTGCACGATTGATTGAATCAAGCACGAGTAGCGTGAACGAGCCGCGGATGGCCAGACCGGCAGCCGCGATGCTGTGTGCCCACACATGAATATTGGCGATGATATCGAGGCTGGTGATGTATTGATGGCATAGCTGAAGCAACCTGGTGCGAGCAGAGTGAACCGTGGACCTCGGGAAAGGGTGTGTCGACCGCGATGTGTTAGCGGGGCTGCTCGCTTGTTCGTAGCCGCTCGAAACGGGGAAGGCGCGATCAGGCTGTCAACAACCACCACCGCGACGCGTCTGAACCATCAACGGCTCATACAACAACGGCTGACAACTGTCTTACTGTATGCACGTTGCACTGGTAGCGTGATGCCATCGGTCGCTGGTAACCCCACATCGACTTCGCTCCAAGCCAGCTACTGATGGACGCAGCAGAAGAGCGGCCCACGCTGCAGGAGACGCTAAACTTACTGCATCAAGGTAGGTGTCGATATGCGGCAACGAGCCCGGTCAGGATCAGTGCTTACACCGGCCTGCAGCATCTAGAACAACAGCAAAGCAACGGACCGTCAAGGTCTCCAGCATAGTCGATGTCATCTGCCGTTACGCCTCGGAGGATGGCCTTGACCAGGATGCTCTGCGAGACATAGTGCAGCTCGCGTCGGTGAAGACCCTGCTAGACCAAACCACCATCACGACTTTGATCAAAAACTTGTACCCGTCTCAAAAGGTTCCAGGCGATGTTGTTGTTACCATTGTTGGTGCGCTTGGGCAGGGTAAGGGCAAGCCTTCACCCGGTACACAAGACAGTCTTGTGAAATGGCTCATCGCAATCCATGAGGTCGTGGAGGATTTGAGCGTCTTGTCCCGACTATATGGTGTGCTGTTTGGCATGCTCGACATGATCAGTATCAGGTGTGTTACTTCGGCCTGTCACCAAGAATATAAGTGCTAAATTTAGCAGGACATCTTTGTGCCATCTGCTGTCCTTGATCACCCGCAGGAAACACGTCAAACCATTCCGGATTCAACAGCTGTATGTACAGGGCTTTCAGCATCAATACGATGTAGATACCGATAACTGATCTTACTCCAGGCTAGAGCTGTCTCGCGGCCTCGGCAACGAGCCTGCGCTCCAAGGTCTCCTCCGTGTCTACAAGGATTACTATCCCGATATAATACTCGGAAGCACTTCCACAAGCCGAAAGTCGTTCGCTCCGGTGAGTATCCGTCTCTCGTACCACCACAAATGCAACCTCAGATCCCCCACGCTACTTCCCCGCGTCTCGTTGTCACACTGCTGGATGCACGCTAACTTGATAGCGACCTGATGCCGAATGGCAAGCCAGGATCGTTGCCATCCAAGAAGCTAGTGTGACGGAAGACGACTCGAATGTAGACGGGCAGAACGGTTTCAAGGTGCTACGAAGAAGGCTCAGAGGCAGCAAAGGATCGGCGATTCCGGACGTGCATACCTACCATGCGACCGAGGTGGGCAAATATCGCTGTTCATCATCTCGGAGGTGCTAACAGTGTGTGACAGAGCTCAGCAACCCTTGAGGGTATCGATAGTGTGGACGATTTTGTGGAAAGGCTCGATAGAATAGAGCCGCCGGGCCAGCTGATAGCGCTCCTCGTTGACCCGTTGCTCCAGAAGTACGTTGATCTTAAGCCATCACCAATAACAGCAGGTCGATTAGGGAATTGGCTTGCCACGTGCCTAGAAGAGCAGTTCGAGGAGCACCGGCGAGGCACTGGAAACGAGCAGTACCTATCTGAGATTCTCGATGGGCTTTTGAGGTACGCTCAGTACATGAAGGTAAGTGCATTAGCAGGTTCACGTGCAGCTGGCTAATTGATCAAAGTCACTACATCCCACGGTACTGGCGTTTCTTCGCGAGTACCTACCGATATGGGACGGTCAGCACGACCTTGACTCTTTATTGGGACTCGTCTCCTATGTTCCGATTGAAGTGTTCGAAGACGCCCATACGACCTATCTATCTTCTGTCGAACGAGCTCTAGCACCCCATGGCATCACCGCATATGCGAAGCTCGTCGACTTCTACACGGATTTACTGCAGCACCAAATGACACAAACAGCATCTGGACCTGCCGACCAAAGAGATACTCAACAGGAAGTCCTAAGCGACCTAATCGAGCATGTAGCCACCTTGTTCACTTCGGCCCTCGTCTCCATCCCCCCAGGTTCCAGCACGACCCTCACATCATCCATCCTCTCGTTCTACGAACTCCTCAGCACCTCCTCGAAACCACACATCATCCCAATACATCTGCCACCGATGCATCTCGTCTACCTCCTCTCCCAGGACGCTTCCCCAACAACACTTGCCCGCATCTGCGGCATCATCGGCTCCTACAAGCTAGCTTTCGATGCGCATCCCAAGCCGGTCAAAACATACTACCCCGCGGAAGTTACCGATGCATTCAATTGGTGTCTGCGCGACATGTACAATCTCGTGTGGGTGTCTCGTGGCCTTCTCGTTCAAGATAAGAAGAGCAAGGGGTTGTATTGCGATACGATACTGCGGGGTACACTTAACGAGTATCTACGGAGAGTCGATCGTGGATACACTATTGGGGCTGCTTTTACGTTGTCGTATAATGCGTGGTTGGCTTCGCTGTCTGCTGCGGCGTGGCGCGCGGTCGAGAAGAGGGAGGTTGGGAAAGCGGGTGAGCAGAATGTCACACGGTATCACGACGGGCTTGTTACAGAGAAGAGTCTGGAGGTACTCAAGAGTAAAGGTGGTGTGGATGTGGATTGGGAGGGTGCAAACGGGTACAAGGTCATGGTGCTGCAATGGCTCACTGAGAGGGGCTTGGGTGGGATTAGGGATCTGATGTTCGCTACCGTCATCAACTTGAAGGGTACTGCCTAATACACCAAACATATAGACCCAAGAGGTTAAAGGGGTTGTAAGTATTAGCCTAGTACTCGGTCTGATGTCCATGGTGCCTCAATGTCCAAACTCGGAACACCACGACACGCGTAGCGCCAACAAAATTTTGAACATACCCCAAGCATATCCTGAACCCCTTGTAATCGTGGTTCTGCTTATTTCGGCCAATTGTTGTCGCGCATGCGACTTCGTTTTTCTCGATCGACCGCTATTATTTTAGCAACACCACCGTCTTTCATTTCAACGCATCTCATCCGCATCAGCACTTCAACACTCGCGATACTTGGTTTGATTACCTTTGAGAACGAGCCCAAATGGACGAACACAACACAGCTCAGAAACCACGCAAACGAAAAGCCTCCAACCCCGATCCAGCGCCGCCGCGCACGCACCACGTGATCGAACACTACGCGCCATTGCCCTACAAGAAATCCTACGGTCTCATGGGACGATGCAGAAACTGTTTCGAAAAGGAGAATCTCATCCTATGCAGCGGCTGCAATGTTATGTTTTACTGCAGCTCCGATCATCAAGCCCTCGACAAGGCAGAACACCAGACATTGTGCGACAGAATCCAAAAACTTCACATACTCATTCGTAATTCCGAAGCTGCGCTGAAACGGGATTCGGAAGATGCGGGTACGCCTAAAGACCCGTTTAGGACTGCGGGTGGCAGGTTTTGGGAGTATGAAGCGACGAGGGAGTATTTGTACCGGAGGAGGGATCTGCTGTATGAGCTTTATAGTGTGAATACCACAGCAGCGGTCCAGCAAGCATTAGACGAAGCATTTGCCCTGTTACGACTGGATTCTGCGGATCATCTACAAATGCGTTGCCTCGTACCCTGGCTGCTCCTCCGCCTAAAACGCGACCAAGACTGTTATGACTTCTGCAAATGGTGGGTTGTCAAAGGGAACGACGAAGAACACGACTGGACATCCGAACATCTACCTCTTATCGGCGAAGACGCGTTCGAATCGGCTGAAGTCTTCGAGCGACTCAGAGAACCCGGATCCACGGCTCCTGCATCCGAGTCGTTCACGTTCCTCCTCGCCACCTTACTAGTCAAACTCCGCATGGTCTACGAGATGAAATTCCTAAATCACGGTAAAACCTCCACCGAGGTGAAAGATAGCAAAAGCACCATCATCCTCTCCATCATCGACAGCCGCAAGAAAGAAGAATGGATACCGCTTATCCAGTCGGTGGAAGACCAGGTCAGAACGCTATATCGCGCTGTTGCGGGAGCGAACAAACACTTTTGGCCTGCGTTCCTCAATCGAGCTGATGATGGCCTGGGGGATACACCGCCGGAGGTGGCTGGTGTGGGCGATGAAGCGGAGATGAAGATTAAGTTGAGGGAGTGTATGAATGCTTGGTTGGAGAGTCTGGGGGCTGAGGGGTTGGTTTCGGATATGGAAATGGGTATGGATCATGAGCCATGGTGGTGCTCTAATAGGGAATAGAGCCCGGCTTCCTGTGTATAACTCCTTATGACTAACTCAATGCCAAAGTGTCCGGAGTCTACTATAGCGGTACTTGAGCCACGTCACGTCACGTCACGTCACGTCACGTCACATCGCAGAGCATGCGTACACGTACAGACAAGTCGTCCGATCTCGGCGTCGAGCATAGCCGCCCATGTATCATGCAGTTGGAATGTGACATATGCTGGCAGACATGCATGATGCATATACGAAGCATGTCACAGCGCATACTGCGACGTTCACGTGAGGTGCTGGCCAGGGTCGAGATGTGTTTGCTGGATGTGACGTGCTGTGTGCATGTTCTTGGAGGGGTTACTCGAGATATATGCGATGCGTTCGCGGGGCGTAGAGAGAATGAGGTGGTGGTTTGGTATTAACATTACTGAGGTTATTGTACGTCTATAGTCGTGAGGGAATAGGTATGTAGGTATGCCTGAATTGGCGAATGGAACTCCTTCCTGCGCCTTGCCTTATGCATGTGTTTGGGACTGTTGTGTGTCTGGAGGCCGGACTGTCGTCTCAAGGTAGGCGGTAGAAGACTGACCCCGTCGGGGCGCAACAAGCCGAAGACTTCATGCCCTCTCTAGACCGTCTGGTCACCAGGTTTATTCCAGTCGAAGCATTCCCCTGATATCCTAACATTCCGCACCAGACCCCATCATCTCCAGCGTATCCTTTCTAATCCATTTCGTGCGTATCCCTATAACTCCATCATCCCCCGCCCATTGTTCATAGCACCCGCACCCGCACCCAGCGGCCCATTCGGCGTGACTCCTGTATCGATACCCCCGGTTTTAGGCACCGAGTTACTCGAAAGCGAATCGTGGTTGCCGGATAGGTAGTAGAACATGCGGTTTGCGATGATCGTTAAATGCTCGGGAAGGTACAGCGATGCAGCGATTATGAGGAGGGAGAGGAGGAGGAAGAGTACGGAGTCTGTAGAGATAGTTCATTAGTAACTGTTGCAAGTGGGACGAAGGTCGGTGTAGGGAGGAGAGGAGAGCGACGTGCAAAGGGGCGGTGGCTCGTCTCCAAGAATCGAGTTGAGAATGCGATTTGAGGCTGTAGGATAGGGTATTTGGGACGTACTGAAGATGAACTTCTCAGTCGACGTCAACATGTACAGCGAGAACGTGACTTCATATTGATAGCGCTTGCGCTGGAACCAGCGGAGGAGGGCGGATGGGTACAGCATTGCGGCGATGAGGAGCGTGGATGCGCTGGCTAGGAGGAGGATGGCGGATAGCGTCGTCGTGTCAATCATAGACCTTTTCGGTATGTGTCGTCGTGTTTGCGCGTGTGAAAAGGCGTGTATAGAGGCGCAAATGTCAGGAGCGGTAGATGACGGGGGAGATGAAGGGTTCAGGGACGCGGATTCGGAGCAGGGATGGTGCGATTGCCTGATTAAGATCGGGAGCGGGTGGTCTAGCGCGTGGGCTGCATGGCATCATCAACGAACACGCGTGCGAGAAGTTTCTACACAGTACCGGCAGTACCAATGCTATCGCGATGCTTCCGCCGTACTATCCTCTCTAACACACACCCAACAATGCGCGTCCTCCCCGCCCTCCGCTTCCGCCCCAATGTCCCACGCCTCCAAACCGCTTCCCTCTCCACCTCTCCCTCCCTCCTCAATGGCAAATCACTCCCGCCCCGCACCCCCCTCCTCGACGCCGACCTAATCGAAAACTTCCTCAAAGGCTCCGGTCCCGGCGGCCAGAAAATCAACAAAACCTCCTCCGCCGTCCAGCTCAAACATATACCTACTGGTATCGTAGTCAAGTACCAGGATACGCGGTCAAGAGAGATAAATCGGAAGATGGCGAGGCGGATTCTGCAGGAAAGGATTGAGGAGATGGAGTTGGGGGAGGGGGCGCGGACGAAGGTCAAGGCGAGGGAGAAGGCGAAGAAGAAGGCGAGTAGTGGGAAGAAAGCTAGGCGGAAGTATAGGGCGTTGGCGGAGGGTAAGGAGGGCGAGGGTGAGGGCGCTGTCGAAGAACGCGATGCGGAGGTCCCGGATGGTGTAGAAGATGAGGGAAAGCTCCATGGTTTGGAGAGGAACGTAGAAGCCGATGATACGACCAGGACGCGGGGTGGTTGATGATCCCCACGGTCTACGACTTCTTTACACACTTCGCGAAGAGCATGTCGCCATGCTGCGAGTCCCAATGATGGCAAGCATATTGGTATGGAGAGGGAAAGATCCAAGCACGCTCTACATGGCCAGCCGCCGAGTCGGCCTAGATATGTCGCGATCAGACTACACGTGATAGCCGTAGGCCTTCATAACAGCGTCGCTTGCGACCGGAGGAGGGGAGAGATAGGCCACAAGAGTACCGTGAATGCATGTCCGCTGCGGACTGGCAATATTTGCGGTCTGCGCGATATCTCATGTATATGACGGGATGGTGGTTGGAGCTGTCATCATGCTCAGGGCGGCGAAGCGAACAGCGAAGTGAAAAACAGTCCCAATGACAACGACAGCCTTTCACTTTCGAATCAATGGAAAATTCTGCGAATGGAGTAGCGCAAGGGCCTCGACGCTTTCTCGACTACTTCTTCGGCTTGATTTCGTCTTTCTTATTGTCGCACATAACCTTCCTCTGGTTCAGCTTCATCCTTTGAATACGAGTTACGACTACCTCGGGCCTTGACTCGACATCTTCGACACCAGCTTCTTCAATTCATATCTCGACATGAGGTCGCTCAGCAATGTTGCGTCACGCCGCTTCGCCGGTGCCGCAACGATCCGAAAGTTCTCAAGCGCTTCCAATGCGCGTCTGACAAGGCCTGGCTGGAAAGTCAACATCGACACCCACGGTGGAGGCCCTCGGTATCGCAACTTCAGCACATCCAACAAAGCACTTGAAGGTTTCGCATACAACCCGTTCACCAAGACACTTCCGTTCAGAAAGCCACTTCCGTTCCTCAGCCCGAAGTGCCTCGGAATCAAAGACGCAGACTTCGCATGGTTCGTGGCCCTCAACGTCGCCGTCCGTACCCATAGGAACAGAGTCTACCTGTCACATCCCGACTGCACCCCGCGTCTCGTTTTGCACGACTACCAACACACCCTGCGTGTCGTCGCCGACGCCGAGTGGATTCTGCGAAAAGAACAGAGGACGCATCAATGGGCTCGGGACATTGATTCCACACTTCTGTGGGTATTATGCATGACGCACGACATCACCCACGACATGAGTGACGCATGGTATCTCTCCCCAGACGAGAAGCGGAATCAATGGCAAATCGTACGCGAGTTCACGAGGGCAGCGGGATGCCCGCCCAACATCATTTGGCAGGCGTCTTGTCTCGCTGCACGCCTCTCGGGTGCTATTCAGCTTGATGAGCAAGGGCTCACCGTGACCAACTTCTCTCACGAGCAGCCCATCCACCGCGTCTTACGTGATGCATATCACCTCCAACGACTGGGCGCTGTGGGCGTGGCTCGATATTTCTATTTCCATGGTATGGATGAAGGATACAGGGAGCCTGGGGTTGGTTTTGATGTCAGTTGTCTGCGGCATATGCACGGCGGGCAGTACGTCGAGCGGTTCACGACAGAGACCGGGGCGGAAATGGCACAGCAGCGGTATATGTGGACGACAACGAAGTTTCTGAATGGGTGGGATGCTGAGAATGATGTGGGCTCTGTTGTGACGGGGCGAGGATTCAGGTAGTGCTGGATATGTGGTGGTTCTAGTAGTATACACGGGGATGCTTGGATTACTTCTCCTTTAGAGGAGCAAGATAGTCCTGACTTTCCGAGGCAATGAATCTCTTCTCCTGACTCTTCTACTGTTTAGTCCTCTTCTTGCGCGTGAACAACCTTGCAATCTGACTCCACAATCCCACCCTCTCTTCCCTCTTCACGCCCTTCTCCCCCCTCCACATCCTCCTCTCTCTCCACCTTGTCAAACGTCCCCTTCGACATCGCTCCATGCGCCTTTAACGACCTAACGACCTCCTCTTTCCTCTCTGGCACCCTACAAGGCCCCCTCTCTATAAGATTCAGAATCGGGATGCCAACCCACCTCCCCTCATCAGCCACCTGCCTCAGCTCCTCCAGACGATATGTTACCAGCTCGACATCGCCAGCCGCCGCCGCTAACCCCGCTACATCGCCTTCAAATCCGTAATCCCAATCTCTCGTCTGCGGGAAGTGTTCTACGAAGGTTTTGAAGGTGAGCTGGCCGTACCCGACGGCGATGTCGTGCGCTACAGCAGGGACAATCCCATCACCCAAGGCCCGCTCTCCAACACCAAAGCCAAACCCAACATCACTATCATCTGTATAGAAACCTAAACCTATCCTCTAAACCGCATAGCCAAGCCCATACTAACCCATCGCAATGTTGTCAAAGCCATGCAAGGTCCGTATTCCTCGCATGCCGCATCTCCCTTACTCAGATCTCTTACTGCCAAACATAGCCAAAAATAGCATGCCGCAGGGCCGCCCAGCGTCGCTTCCAGCCGTTAGGGCCGCAACGGTAACCCACAAAGAGCTTACTGCTACCCCACCGCAATAACACGAAAGTCATGCTTTGGAAGGCCTGATGGCGCGGTGTTGCCGGAAATACGGGAGGTGTTGGTCGATTAGTATGTGTTTTGGGGGCGAGGGATGGAGATGCGCGAGGGTGGTGACAGGGGACACAGACGTCATTTCCTTATGCGGTCTGACCGGAGGTTTTGGGGATGGGATACCCCTTCCAACGCGACCGAGGCGACCGTCTTGTTCTTTACTGCGCAATCCCATTAACTTTCCCATTGTTACAGTTTTCCGCAATGCAACCCTACGCTGCACACAGCTCTCGTACGAAATTCGAGGACCCGTTGAGCGGCGAAATTGCTTTTCGTCACGAGCGCCCGCCGTTTAGGCCTCTGCGTAGTAAGCTCGTATTAGGACCGACGCGGGCACACTGTCCTAAGATCGACACCAGGGTACACTGTCGAGTGGATTCTAATGCGAAGATGAGTTTTCGTTCGTGTTGAGTGGAGCAATCATTCAATGGAAGGTCGTGTCGAGGCCGTGCGGCTGCTGCAGGTACGGGAGGATGTGCAGCGAAGGAGGCAAATGTTCTCGTATTGGTTGTGGTCTTAAGAGGTGATTTGCCCTTGTGTATAGGGCCTCACTTTACTTACTCTACAGGCCTTGGTCTTGGTCTTGGTCTTTGCTTTTCCGCTCGTTTATTAGGGTAAGCTTACCTTGTCGGTCCGATCGTTTGGTCCTTCTGATTCCGGTCGTACGGGGTATACTACGCTCTTTCCTGGTTAACTTTAACGACTGAACTTGAATTGTCTTCTTCAACGTCGCCATGAAATTTCTCGTTTCTCTTACGGCAGGTCTGCTGTCCATTGGTGTAGCATCCGCCTCGCCAGCTGCGCCGCTGAATAAGAGAGCTGCTTCCACCGACGGAAGCTGCGGAGGAGCAAAGGGATTCACTTGCAAGGGTTCTTCGTACGGCGACTGCTGCTCTCAGTATGGATGGTGCGGAAAATCCGCGGATCATTGCGGAGCTACCTGCAACTCAGCATTCGGCACATGCACTGGCAGCACGACATCAAAAGTAACTCCAGTAACGGTCAAGACTTCGTCGACACAGGCTCCACCGCCGGCGTCGACACCGACTAAGAAGGTCTCACCAGATGCGACATGTGGTGGCACAAAGGGTTACACATGTCTGGGTTTCGCTGAAGGCAACTGCTGCAGCGCGAGTGGATGGTGCGGCTCGACATCGGCATACGTGAGTACTCGCATACGCTTTGAATGACTACATACTGATTTTGGCAGTGTGGAACTGGATGCCAGGCAGGCTTCGGAAACTGCGGCAGCAACACCGGATCAGGATCTACCACCAGCAAGATTTCTTCAGCGGCACCATCGTCAACCCCATCTGGAACTGCTCTCCAATGCTTGAACGGAAAGGATGTGCCGTACAAGATGACCTCGGATGCTGAGTACTCTGAACTCTCGGAACCCTACAACCTGCGCGTTCCTTTCAAGCCAGCCGTCATTGTTCTTCCCACCACCAACCAGCACGTTCAAGATGCCGTAGTGTGCGCTGCTCAAGCTGGTCTCAAGGTTCAGGCCAAGTCCGGCGGTCACTCTTACGCAAGCTTCAGCTCCGGTGGCAAGGACGGCGCTATGCAGATCAACCTCCAGTCCTTCCAGACCATCCAACTCGACAAAAACTCTGGTATTGCGACAGTCGGAGGAGGTGTCCGCCTGGGCAATCTAGGCGACGGTATCTACACCCAAGGCAATGCTGCCGTAGCCCAGGGTACCTGCCCAGGTGTCGGTATCGGAGGCCACTACACACACGGAGGCTACGGCCACACTTCTCGCCACTGGGGATTAGCCATGGACCAAGTCGTTGGAGCCGACGTCGTCCTCGCCGATGGATCTCTCATCAAGGCCTCATCCACAGAGTCCCCCGACATCTTCTGGGCCATCAAGGGCGCAGCGGAGTCCTTCGGCGTCGTCACAAAGTTCTACCTCCAGACCCACGCCGCACCCGCCAGCATCACATACTTCGAGTTCGGCTTCACCGGCATCCACGACTCCAAGAGCGTCTGGACAAACACCTTCATGCACATCCAGGACGTCGCAAAGAACGCCTCCGTCGTCGACAACCGCGTCTCCTTCGGCGTCTACCTCGACAACTACGGCGGCTACAGCCTCAGCGGCGCCTTCTTCGGCAGCGTCTCAGACTTCAACACACAAGTCAAGCCCGAGCTGCTCCGCAGCCTGCCCAACCCCACCGCCACAGTCCAGTCCATGGCCTGGTACGACTACATGGTCAAAGTATCCGGCAAGACCAGCATCAAAGAGCCTTTAACCGGGTACGACGAGCACGAGGACTTCTTCGCCAAGTCCGTCACCGTCCCTGAATCTACCGGTCTTACTTCCAACGCTCTGGATGCGCTGTACGATTACCTACAGACAGCCGACGGGACGGAATACTACATCATCATCAACCTCTACGGCGGCCCTGGCTCCGCTATCAACAGCAAAGATACTGAATTTGCTGCCTACAGCGATAGGGATAGTCTGTGGGTGCTGCAGAACTATGGCTATGGGGGTGATTCCATGGAGTTTATTAATGGGATTAATAGTGCTATTATCGATGCGCAGCCGCAGACGTCGTTTGGCGCGTATCTCAACTATGTTGATCCTAGTTATGATGCTGCGACGGCGCATAAGCTGTATTATGGCGATGCCGTGTACAATAGGTTGGCTGCGCTGAAGCAAAAGGTTGATCCGAAGAGTGTGTTCTGGAATCCTCAGGCTATTGGTGCGTAGGAGTGGGTGGTTGATGGATGGGATAATGGGTGTTTGGGCGTTTTTGCATGGGAAGAGCTCCTCGTGTATGTTGGGTTATGTATACGTTTATGGTTGGTTTTAGTAATGGAACTATTGCAACATTTCAAAGCACGTCCATTTTCCCCTACATGGATATCTACAAATGGCATTGCCGCATCAATCCTCCGTCTTGACCACAGGCTCATCTGCTTTGACTGAATGGTCGTGAAGTTCATGGACGGTGTTAGCTTCCATCTCATATCTCAAAGGCAACACCTCAGGCACAATCGCAGGCTTGTCTTCCAGCTCCCCTCCCAATTGCTCCAACCCCTTCCCATGCGGCTGACCCATCTCCAGTATATGATTCGACGGCGCTTCGTACACATCCCCGTTAGCATCATGGCCATCTCTGTCGGGCTCATACTGTGCAGTTTCGGTAGCTGGTAATTGGTGTGACACTCTTCTCCTCTTCCTTTGAAGGCGGCGAAAGAGTAGCCAGCCAGCTGCTATCCCGAGGGCAAGTGTGGCAGGTATAGCTATGCCGAGACCGATTTTGTGGCCGAGTTGGAGGTCGTTGTGCATGTGCTGGTGGACATTTTGGTCGTGAGGGTTCGATGGATCTGCGATGGTGCTTGTTGGAGTGTTTGCGGTAGGTCCTGTTGGTGTGCTCGCTGAACCTGTACCCGATTCCGTACCCGGCGTACCGGATACTCTTGAGGCTGATGTTGAAGCTGATGCTGAAGCTACAGTTGACATTCCTTCTGGTGTCCAAAACGACCGCGTCGACGTAGTAGTCGAACCCACCGCCTCAGACTCCGCACCACTCCCCGCAATAAAACCATCCACAATATTAAAATACTGACTAGTATCCGAATCCCCATCGACCGAAAAAACACTAAGAAAGAACAGCGTCGACTCCTCCAGCCTCGCATTCGTCTTGACATTCCACAGGTAACTCGTTCTATTCACGATACTCGCTGGTGTTCACATGTTAGCTTTTCTTTTGTTAAATAAGCTTGGAAGCCACGGAACAGAGCGGCCCTTCATACGCATGATGAACTTACGCATGATGAACTCGCCGTCGCCGGTCTGGTCCTGGCCGAGTGTTTTGACTTGGTGCAAGACTAGGTCGTAGGGCCCTGTTTCGTCGCCGGGATACCATTGGATGTTTATGGTGTAGTCTTGCTTGTAGGTAGGGGGGTTGCTTAGGCCGCCGTCTGTGCCGTGGGTTGGGGGGTTGATGAATTGGATGCCGAGACTGGATACAAGTGGGGATAGTATGGCTAGCAAGGCGTATGCTGTTAGCATAGTCATGACGAACTGGACTTTCTCCAGAGAGTAGACAATTGCGAGACTAATGATTGCGTAGCAGCAATCGAGTGGAACGAGTGATGGTAAACAGCGAGTGACAAGGAATACACGCTGAAAAAGACTTGAAGCTGGCAACCGGGCGAAGCAATCGCATGTGGTCTCATGGCTCAGACTCCGCTCCTCTCATTCCTCTTGTTCCAGCAGCGAGAGGCGTAGGGTGCAACAGCGCCTTGCCACGATGCGCCCCTCGTGCTGAAACTTCTTTGTACTCATCGGTTTTGGGTGTCAGCCCAGGGTCGACTTGATGCAGCCGCCATGATAACTGAAGCAAGCCATAAAACACTGGAGCATGAATACGAGAAGTACAAGTGCACGTGTTCCGAAGCCGAGATATGTTCGCACGGGTCCAACAGTTGAAAGGGTCCCCAACATTAGCCGTGATCTTAGATCATCAACCCCAACAGACCCATGTATCAGCGCTACCGTGCCACATCAAGCGAGATGTGATAACAGAAAGCTAAGCGCCACACCCAGCGCTCCGTGAAAATAGAATGCGTGCAGCCGCCCCTAACGTCTGTTCGCTGCAGGTACCGGTCTCACTGCGGCGTTCGCCCACCATTTGTATAAGGATCGCCCCTCCGTGGCGCTTTGCGATCTCGTGCCCTCCTCTTTGTCCTTCCCCCTTTGTTGGCTTTTCCACCATGTCACTGTCGCTACCCAAAGTTTTCAATCATTACACACTGATCGCGCTATGCACATTAGCGTTGATTTACCACTTTCTTTCCATACAAGACCACTTCACTGTCCGTGCGCCGGGTACGCCCGCGATAGCGCAGCCACCGCAGAACGGCGGATTTCCTAGAAGCATTTGGTACAAGTTGGGCCCTAATGGCCTTTCTGAAGAGACGCGAGCTTGGACCGATAGCTGTGTGAATGGCAATCCTGACTACCAAGCACACTTCTTGACGGACGAGGACGGCGATGAGTACGTTCGTAAGACCTTCGCGGAATCCCGACCGGATATCGTCGACGCCTACCTCGCGTTACCCGTCCCGATCTACAAAGCCGACATGCTGCGCTATGTTTTGCTTTGGAACGAAGGCGGAATCTGGTCTGACCTAGACGTCTCCTGCGAAGAAGGCGTATCCATGGACGAATGGGTGCCATCCGAATACCAAGGAATCGCTTCGCTAGTAGTAGGCTGGGAGTTCGATCAAGGCTGGCCCGGCGAATACGTCCGCGAATTCGCCAGCTGGACGATAATGGCCAAACCGCGATCGCCACACATGATGCAGGTCATCGAGGATATCCTTCAGACACTGCGAGATAAGACGGCGGAGCACAACATTCCGATCCAGAACGCGACAATGGATATCATGGGGGATGTTGTTGATTTTACTGGGCCCCGGCGCTTGACGCGCAGTGTGTATGCGAGTTTGGGGAAGATACTGGATAGGGAGATTGATGCGCGCGATATGATGGAGCTTGTGCAGCCGAAGCTGGTGGGCGATGTCTTGGTTATGCCGGGTCGGTCGTTTGCGGCGTCGGCGAATACGTATAAACCGGAAGAAGAAGCACTCTTGCCGCCGAAACTGGTTACGCATCATTATGCGGGGACTTGGAAGAACGACAATGGGGGCGAGCAATAGAAGAAGAACAATTTGGAAGTCTTTGGAAGAACACCAGAAACGCATCAATGAGCATGGTCGTGGAGTGATGGAGACGCTTCCGTTACGCTGCCTGATCATGAGATATTCGTCATCGTCGATTTGTTACATACTTTCCCGGGGTTCCACCGCCGTCTCCAACACCGGTATCGTATTCAAACAGCAGGCTTGGCAAAATACTCGACCGTATCGGCCGCGTTGATGAATATCCTCACTCTCGCTGTTACAAGTCCTCCCGCGCGTGATCGAGGCACGACTGGGCTGACCTATCCGTACCGAGTAATCGTCCGAGTCCTCTTACTATATCTCTTGTTCCTTTTCTTTCGCCCACAACATGGTCTTGTCTTTAGACATGGACATGCATTAAAGGATGAACGCCACGACCATTGCATTCCAATTTGTTCCCCCCATTAAACCGACGAATCGCGAGCTCTAGACCTGGACCTTTATAGCAAGAAAAGACGAAAACTTCTTCCTTGTCCAGATTTGCGTAGATCTCTACACCAGCCATCAGTGGGTACCACGTACCTCCGTCAACCTTGGCAGCTTCGTAGCGGGCTTCACGGTTGACGAAGAAGAGCGAAGGGTAGCCACGGAACGTATATGCGATAATCTCTCCTTTCTCCTCATGGATGTTCACTTGATTTTCGAGATCGATATGGGCGATGCCGAGGTCTTCTATCTGGTCGTGTACCGCGATAGCCCATACTCTGGCGCGGAGTTCTGCAGGCAGGCGGGAGAAGGGGTGGAAGGTCCGTGTAGCGGGTGTGTGCGACCATTCGGAAGCCCGAGGGAACCGTTCTAGCTGCACTTCACATTCGTCATACGAATCGCTCTCATCGCCGTTCTGTGTCGCCATGGTGTTGGCGAAAATGTATTGGTGGGAAGACGAGACGGTAAGACTACCTAATTTGTCCACGGTTGAGGCACTTGTTGGCTGATTGAGAGCGAAGGAAGTCGGATAAGAAGGGTTGTAGAAAGTGCAGAAAATGCGAAAGCTTCGTAGCAATATAATCTACCCAACGGCCAAGGCAGATGCTCTTGCTGGGTATTGACGTGTTGCCAAGCCTTACCCATTCACCAGAGGTAGTGAATCCGCTTGCTTCGGTTTCCAGTTGGAGGTGTAGCTCTCTACGTCCGCCATCGAGGTCAATGTTTCAAGGAGCTCAGGGCCTAAGAAAGTGAGAAAGCGATATTGCAAATGAGCAAGAAATGGCGGCGATGGAATGGTCGTGAAATACTGGACACAAGCAGGATATTCATGAAGCTTGTATACCCTTACGATCAATTTCTAGAGGTGTTAATAAGATGTGTGGATGGGAAATACTGGGACAAGAAAAGCCTTCGACTTCCTCTCACACCCGCCAGTGAGTCTCGTGAAGGGTCCCGCGATACCAGAGCAATTCGCAGTGGTACCGCGCAGACCGCTCTCCATCGAGCAGGCACCAAACCAGGCAAAAAGCACAGAAAATCGTGCATCTCAACCGTGAAGTGAAGAAACGGTGGTGTCCTCCCCCCCAACCCTGCTGACAGTCCCACCCGCAAAATCCCGGCGCTCCTGATTCGTCCATCCTTTTCCCAGCGCCGCCAAGCCCAGCATTCCCGCGTTTCTCTGCCGCAACAACCTCACCAGACATCACGCCAGACATCACCCTTCCACCCGCGTTTAAACCCCAACGAACTCGCCAAAGATGTCTGTCTCATCCTTCGGCCACCACGGCAAGACGCCCGCTGCTGTCGTAAGTTGTACCCGGAGCAATTGGAGGCGGAAGGTGGTTTGGGTTTGGCGATGACGAAAGAAGGAAGAAGCTAATGAGTTGTGACAGAGCATGCGCAGCCCGTACAAGGCTTACAGGAGTCCTTTCGGTCCTCAGTATGTATTTTCCGATATCGACGAGGCTGTGGGAGGGGTGGTGGGAGGGTTGGGGGTTGTTGGGAAGAGGAGGATGGGTTGCGACGCTGTGATAAGCGGCGGTATGGGCAATTGAATACCACGCACACGACCGAATCACACACGGAAAAGAGGAGGAACAATCCAATCCACACCGCGCCGCCGCCTATACCATCCACGCCCATCGCAACCTCGAAGCTCCAGACGCTAACAAACAGCCACAGATACACCATCCCCAAGAACTACCACGGCCTTACCCTCAAGCAAGCCGCGAAATAGTACGTCTCCCTCCTCCTCCCCCCTCTCCACCAGATGCATAAACTAACACCCCCACAGCGGTGGCCTCGCCGCCGGCTTCGGTGGTGTAGCCGGCTTCTTCGCCCTCTTCTTCTTCGCCGAGGTCCCCAAGGTGCGCGACGACATCATGAAGAAGATTCCTATCCTGGACAAGTTCTTCACGGTTGAAATACCGCCTGAGGATAACCCTTTCTGAGCGTTCAGCGCATGGACTGGAGTGTATAATAGGGGGACAATTGGCATTGCAGACAGGGAAATAGACCGCTTTTGTCTTTGTTGATAAATCGCATATTGCTCGGGGTGACTGTTGTGATGATGTGGCGTACTTATGGCTTGATCATGTTGAAGGCTTGATCAGTGCTTTATCGTATCTTGATGCACGACCTGCTCAATTGCTAGACGTCACCACAAGCTCGTTGATGCCGTATGATAATTGGCCATTCAGAGCTCCAAGATATTTGGTCATTGCTTCATTTTCGCGTGACTCTTACATCCATTAAGATGCTATCATATGCCATCCCATACACCACTTTCCGCTAGCCATCCACTCATTCCCCCACTAAACGCTTAGTTCGTCGGCAGCCTTCCAACAACCTCAGCCATCTCCTCATCAGTGTAGATCCTGAAGCCCTTGTCCTTGGTCACACTAGCCAACTGCACATTCTTGCTATCCAGCTTCTCCTCCATGACCTGCTTGAGCGTCTTGAGCGTGAGCACCTCGGCCTCGGGGAGCGTAAGCGACTTGTGGAATTCGTTCTGGAGTTCGGCCTGCGCGCCCTCGGAGCCGGAGCCGATGGCTTTGGCGTCGTAGCGGTAGAATGTGCCCGAGGGTTCGGCGTGGTAGCTGGATGGTGTTAGTTTGTGATCCCAGTTCTAGAGCTAGAGCTGGGGATGTTGTAGGAGAAGACATGATAGGAAGATGGGAAGGAGTGACATACAGACTCGGACCATCCTCATCGTAACCCGCAATCAACAACGCGACACCAAACGGCCGACTCATGATGCTCTCCTCGCCCTCAGCACCCTCACCAAACCTCAGCGCCAAATCACATATCGCCTGCGTGCAGCTCTCAACGCGAAGTGGCTCGGCGTAGTTGAAAGCGTGGTTCTGGCTCTCGACACGCGCGTGCTCGATCATGCTGCGGGCATCGGCTTGCAGTCCCGACATGGCACATCCGATGTGGCGGTCGATTTCGACAATCTTCTCTACGGAGCTGGTTTCGAGGAGCGTCGAGGTGACGCGCTTCTCTACGCCGAGGATTACGCCTTCGCCGGTTGCGACCTGTGTGTTGTTTGTGAGTTTGTGAAGATTGGCGGTGGGAGGGGTAGACGCACGCCTATTGCTGTTGAACCGAGCTTGATGGCTTCGAGCGAGTATTCGACTTGGAAGAGACGGCCTTCGGGCGAGAAGGTGCTGTGGGTTTGTGAGCGGGCGGTCTGGTAGTGGGAGGCGCGGGGTGGACGAACTTGATACCACGGTCTAGAGGTATAGTCAGTATATATTCTATTGTATGATTGTTTCAAGGAGCTTACCATATTCGCTTCGTGCTATGAACTGCTCATGTTAGTACAAGAGCTTCAGCGGGGTTCAATGAGGCGTACCATGGCGGCTGTTTGTGCGAGAGTATAGTGGAGATGTGCGGTGAGAAATCCAAGTGCGTCTCGAACAGGGAAGTCGAGGTCTGGGAAGTGTAGGCGGCGGTGAGGTGTTGCGGAGTTGTGTTGGCGACTTGGATGTTTCTCTAGCTATGGAGAGCTTCAGGCAACATGAGCCGCGCGCTAGGGCGGGATGCCAAGACTTCCATCTGATAATCAACTCCGCGTTCAGCGTTATCACTTTCTCACCACAACTAGCACCTACACCTAAGTCACAATTTTGGGCAAACCTCAGAAGGCTGACACGGGACAAGCGGTGATGAAGCTTTGCAATCGCATCCAGCGACTACCATTTATGGCAACATCGTCTGCCACCAACTCCAAAAGACTATTGAATAAGTAGCTCATCGTTACTTGTCACTGAGCAATATTGCGTCTGAGTTATCTTCAGGAAAAGGTTGTATCTCCTGGAGCGTCTTCGCATTCGAACGATCAATTCGCTACCGCTCTCTGCGCACCTTTTGGCAATACTCATGGAGTGCCACAATGGTAGTACGCAGATGCTGCTGAGCTTTAGAGTTGATGTACTCGTGGTGCTACACATGACTGAACCATGTGTATCGCAGTCCAGTCTCACCAAACTTATGCTGTCAGCTTTATTGGAGTACTCCAGGCCGTACACGCCTGAGGTTAAGATGATGGGGTATCTCAGTACCAGACGTACAGCCAGGTAAAGTCAAGTGGCTATGCTGAAACTCGGCTTAACGTCGATGCAAGTATCTGCTCATGCCAGAATCATATCGACCATAATTTCGGGGGGCTTCTCGTTGGGTACCGTGCGCGTGGCTAGATTCCCGATAGAACACGGGAATGTCTGCAAGCGACCTCACAGCCACGATATCCACCCGTTATCTCCCAGATTCGTCGATGTCGCAAAGTGCTCCGAGTGCCTGATCGATCAACCAAGCTTCCATCAACATATCGAAGCTGTGGTAGGGGTAAAGCTTAGCGTTCCAATCGTAGCATTGGCGCATGTAGCGCCGGGTCGAAACGCTTCCCAAGACACCAAACCGCTGGAGTAATTCTCCACATCTTCTACCTTTCCAACATCAACTTCGCTTCTTTGCCTGAACTGCAAATTCTTGCCTCCCGCATCCGCGGATCAGAAGCCGGTGATGCGCGTCATAGCTCGGATCGAAAGTGCCTGGCGTCGGCACCGTTTCTCCTGAGTTCGGACCAGCAGCGCTATCCACGTCACCATATTCTGGAATCTCGGCCTGCGGCCATGATGGATGGTGCATCCGGTCCTGTCAACAACGAGCTCATAACCACGGTAGTGCGCAACGCCAACGGATGACACGAGGACATGTGTCTACCATACAGTCGCATGAGGGTGTCGCACTCGTGTTAATGAACAAACTATTGACCTGAAAAGCCACACAGTTGCCGGCGATTTTCGATAAATCCGCGTGTGCCATGTTGCACGCACATCATGAGATGTGCAGCTCATCTCCCGCGGCGGGGATGATGTCGATGCTGGGTTATTTTTATCCGGATACGACCCTATACCGGGGCTTGACGTCGCTGTCTGGCCGTTGAGTATTGCTTCTCCACATGGGCCAATGATTAGCGAGGACGGGGCGAAAGGGTCGTTCCCTGTCTTGCCGCATCGGGCCTTCTAGAATGCTTGGTGAGCTTCAACAGTCGACGACTGCGATGAAAGCAGCAACGAACGAAGGATGCGAATGTTGGGGATGGTATGAACAGGCTGTTGTTGAAGACCATGAAGAGCCTGCATGCTAAGATTGCTTGACCAGGCTTTAGGGTTGGGATCACCGCCGGCATCCGCGTTCCTGCGTGCCTGCTCGTTCGAGAAGGCACTAATTAGCTGTGACCGTGCGGCTAATGCACGTCCGATGAATAGCCTTCAGACGGCAGCGACGTCTAGATCCAGCAAAACGTCACCGGCGAATAAATACTTCGCTGCGTCCTCCTCGTCATTCCTCGCCCACGCCGCCCTCTCGCACCCTTCTCACTTCTCAAGACTTCATTCTACGTTTTTAATATCGTCTTCTTCCTCCTAATACCAACATCATGCGCGTCTCCTCCACCATCCTCGCCGCTGCAGGCCTCTTGACCTCGGCCAACGCTGCCATCAAGGGCTTCAACTACGGCGCCAACTTCAACAACAACCAGGCCAAGGTGCAGGCCGACTTTGAATATGAATTCAACGCCGCCAAGCAGCTTCCTGGCACCAATGGATGGACCAGCGCCCGTCTGTACACCATGATCCAGCACGGCACCCAGACCGACGTCATTGAAGCCATCCAGGCTGCTATCAACACCAAGACCGGTCTCCTCCTCGGCATGTGGGCCTCCGCCGGTCAGGCCAACTTCAACAACGAGATTACTGCTCTCAAGGCCGCCATTGCTCGGTACGGCACTGCCTTCACTGACCTCGTTGAGGGTATCTCCGTTGGCAGTGAGGATCTCTACCGTGTCACCCCCACTGGTATCGAGAACAAGTCCGGCGCCGGTGCTCAGCCCCAAGAGCTCGTCAACTACATCAAGCAGACCCGTGATGCCATCCGCGGCACTCCCCTCCAGGGCAAGCCCATCGGCCACGTCGACACCTGGACCGTCTATGTCAACGCTACCAATAACCCCGTCATTGAGGCCGTTGACTTCATCGGCATGGACGCCTACCCCTACTTCCAGACCACCATGAACAACAACGTCGGATCCGGCAGCCAGCTCTTCTTCGACGCCTACCACCAGACTGTTGCCGCTGCCAAGGGCAAGCCCGTCTGGGTTACCGAGACTGGATGGCCCGTTAGCGGCGAGACACTCAACCAGGGTAAGCCCAGTGCGGATAATGCCCGCATCTACTGGGAGGACGTTACCTGCCAGCTCGTCAAGGACAACGTCAACCTGTGGTACTACATCCTCCAGGATGTCCAGTACGGCAACCCGGTCCCCTCGTTCGGCATCAAGCCTGCGGGCGACCTGATGCAGGTGAAGCCTTTGTTCGATCTTTCTTGCCCTGCAGGTTCCGCACCCAGCAACCCGTCCAAGAAGGTCTCCACCGATGGTACTTGTGGATCTCAGGGAGGTGCTACTTGCGCTGGCTCGCCATTCGGTAACTGCTGCTCGCAGTACGGATGGTGCGGAAACACTGCCGGACACTGCGGTACCGGTTGCCAGAGCGGATCGGGCACTTGCACCAAGGTAAGCTAGTACCTTCCAATGCTCCTCTTGTCACCTATCCTGTCGTCGATCCTGTATACTTTGTCTGCGCTCTTGTCTGTTTCTTGCAATTGCCCTTGTTCCGTTTCCGCCCCGTACGGGGTTGCACGGACTAATGGCCATTGGAAGGAGTCTTCGAGCAGCAGCAGTATTGGGATGCCAACGGGTATTGGGTCGACGAGTAAGAGGGCTGAGGAATTCTTAAACCAGACGGTCAGAAGCTAACATCCCTCAGTAAATGCTCCGACATCCCAGCCCACAATTGTCACCATTCCAGTAATTAGCTTTGATCGGCCGACCCCAACAGCTCAGAGTTCAGCGTCGCTTTCCGCTTCGTCTACCGGAATCGGTCTTGAGAATATCGAAGGCCTACCGCAACCAACCTTTACCTCTCTTCAAGAACCATTCGAATACCCCCATCAGCTCATCCCCATTGATAAGGCCGACCCTACCAAGGTGATTGGCAACGGATACACTGCCCAGCTATCACCTACCATATCAACCGTCTTCGTTTACGATATCCGCCCTGAGTTCGCCGGCAAGACTTGCACTTTGGCTCTACACATGCCCCCGCCCTTTCCCATTCCTGAAACAGCACCTGTTCAGATTCGTACTCCTGGCGGTATCAGCGTATCTCGCCTCGCCAACCAAGTTCCTGACACTGTTTCCATGCAGAGTGTCGGCAACTCAAGTCTCCTCGGTGCTGTACAACTCATCGAGCCTGCACATCAATACAACGTCGCTAGCTTTCCTTGCGAAGCCGGTCAACGGGTTGGGTACCAGGTGGATTCGATCAATGGGCTCGACATGAATTGGTTCCAGATGACCTACCCTGCTCTCGGGCTGTTTATGCTGGTTAGCTAGATGGGAAAGAGGTTGTATGGAGTGGTGGCAACGTGGAAGACTGGGATGTCCACTGTATTATTACGAGCCTAAAAGTCCTAGATCCTTTTAATGTAATGTATACACCGAGTATACGTATCCTGTTCATGTCGTCGTGTGATGTGCTACTAAACTGATCGTATTTAACGCATTGGTTAAGTACGATCAGTTTAGTAGCATATCACAAGGGGATATGGGCATGTGCGGAAACGGGTGTATTGCTGCTATATGACTATTGTACGCATTGCCTACGCAGTCGCGTGCCTGCATTGGAGCCGAGTTGAGGTGGTGAGATGTGGCTAACCGTGAGATATCACCGTGAGATATCACCGTGAGATATGGCTGAAGGTGAGATTTGAGATATGAGATGTGGCGCAAGGTGAGATATGCTATGTGAGATATGGCTGAAGGTGAGATATGCTATGTGAGATGTTGCGAAAGGTGCGACAAGACGTGAAACATAAGCTCCAAGATATAGCTGACTGCGATCTTCTTGTATTGAACCAAAGTCGCTTGTGGAAAGACTACTTGGGCTCCAGCGCAAGAGGCAGAAAAAGATAGCTAGCTGCGAGATAAGCTGCGAGATGAGATATTCAACGTGGCTGGCCGAAAGAATAGAGTGCGCCTTTGACTTTGACTGCTGTGTCGTCTTGTTCGGGCTGGTTATTAAGATTATACTTTAGTATACGGTTCTGTTGCGGTAGCTTTGATGAAGTGGTAGCTCACCGTGAGATATGAGATATGAGATTTGAGATGTGAGATGTGGCGGATCCGTGAGATGTGGCTGACCGTGAGATGGAATATGAGATATGAGATATGAGATCTGAGATCTGCACCGTGAGATGAGGCGCACCGTGAGATGAGGCGCACCGTGAGATGTGGCGCACCGTGAGATGTGGCGCACCGTGAGATGAAATATGAGATCTGAGATCTGAGATGATTGTATTGTCTACTTAATGACTTGAAGCTTATAGTACTTCTTTACGGATTAGATTCACGAGAAAATAGGCCCTCTGCCTACCTGCGCAGACGAGCGGCTTGGGCGATGGTTTCGGGCTTAGCGGCCTGGAGATGAGCTACGACGATGAGATGTAGGATGTGGCTGACGGTGAGATATGGTTGACGGTGAGATGTGGCTGAACGTGAGATATGGCTGAGCGTGAGATGTGGCTGAGCGTGAGATGTGGCTGAGCGTGAGATATGGCTGAGCGTGAGATATGGCTGAGCGTGAGATATGGCTGAGCGTGAGATGTGGCTGATCGTGATATGAGATATGAGATATAAGATGAGGAGATAATCTTTGCCCGACCGCAAGGTACTTAGGTATAATTTGGTCTAGTAAGAGAAAAGTACTAACGTCTTGAACCTCGCACTCGAATTACACGAGCTCAAGTTGACTATACAGAAGCTATTTACGTTCGATTTAACTTGATATCTTCAAAAGCATTCCAAAGCTAGCTACGTGCGAACCGGCGGGATGTTCTAGCAAGATGTCTTGCCGCCAGACACACTGCACGCAGCACCACCCTTGCATACCTATCCGTCCTCATCAGCATACCACTCACACTAGTACAGTAAAGTAAAGAAGAGACAAAACTCACGTTCTTGCACGCATACCACGTTTTTCCATCTGCGCAGCACCCTGTCTTGGATGGGCAGTATCCCCATTGGTTGTTGGGGTCGCTGCCTTCGGCTAGTTGGGCGTGGTTGGTGGTGAAGTGCTCGTCGTGGTCGAAACATTGCTGTGGGGTGGGGGTGTTAGTTGGGGTGTTGGAGATGATAATGGGGAGAAGGGGGAATGGGAGGGAGATGTACCCAGGCGGAAACTGAGGCCGTGGCTGTGAAGAGGAGGATGAGCGCGGAGATTTGCATTGTGACGGTATGGGAGGATTGGATTGGATGTTGATGGCTTTGGAGATGTTCAGGTGGTGGGTGGTGCTGAGAATAGAAGAGATGCGCTCTTCTTATCAACGTCGGACGAGTCAATATTAGCCATGTCTGGCTCCTACTGATCGCCTTTAGCCCTCATGTAAATGAAAAGATCAGGTAGCGAGTCCAGGTCATCACGAGGCGAGCGCAAAGACAGGAAGATGCTCAGGTCCGTGTTGTGTCTGCGGACGTGAACGTCGGGCCGGACCCCTGTTTTGAACCAACCTCCGCATGTTTGAGGCCAGCGAACTTCGAAGAAACGAAACAAGCTCATGATTTCTCCACACTTGGCATTGCGGTGAAAGCTTTTTCCCACATTTGACGACGTCTCTTTCGCTTTCGCGTGCGCATTGCTGATGTGTTGGCCGTATCCCCTCGACTTTAACTTCACCGCCGTTTCGCACGCTTCGACCGTCACTCCATCGCGACCAACATTCTGTCCGCGCAATATAAAACCTCGGAGCTTCACCCAATGGTAATCGAATGACAACTTGACAGATCGCTGCAAGCGAGGTAGTCTAGTCTGCACACAGTAGGTACGGCGTAATGCGCGGTTCAGCTCGTCGCGTGGTTCGGCGTTATGCGTGGTGCCGGCGCAATGCACGGAGCACTCATTTCACGACGTGTGTATCTGCACGAGGTGGAATTCCACCAGTAAATGCGAGTTCAGGCTGGAATTGCAGAGAGGTCGTGGTCGTGTTGCTGTCGAAAGGGCTTGCATCGCCTCATACGAGGCAGAAAATGGATAGAGTAACGGGCGTGCTGCAGCCTGCGTTGATATCTCTCTCTGAGGGAGTCCCAGAGGTTTGGAGTATCTTGTGGTGTTCACGGAAAGATATTGAAACCAGATTACGATCTCATCGCGGATGATCATTACGACCCCGTATCGATGGATTCGCTCACCTATTCTCCAAAATGTCTGCCCAGGTTCCAAAGAAAAGTGAAGAATTTGTTGTCTCGGTAGTTTTCATCGACGAATCGTCCAACAACTCGGGCGGGTGAATAGCAAGCACGGTGGACATGGCGGAATCGTTCATGGTAGTCGAGCGATACCCCAACACAATAGCCGCGCTCTGCTCCCATCGTAGACTTACGTCCTCAACGCTGTCAGTGTCACTGTGGTTATCGCTCTCGTGATCGCTCTTTTGGCCTCGATCCCTTTCCTTCTTGCGCTCTTCTTCACCTGCCTTGCTAGCATATTCCCACGCGGTACGACCACGATTGTCTTCCCACTCTGGATGGATCCCGGCAACATTTGTGAGGAAGTCCGCCGTGTCTTTGGTAAGACGACCGTTTGTGGCAGCGTAGTGAAGTATGGTCCGTCCATTATAGTCTCTCGCCGCTAGGCTGACATGGTGCATGTGAAGAACTTCCAGTATGTCTAACCTAAAGTTAGACGATGCAGCGAGCAGGTGTCCAAGGGTTCCCCCTTGTTGGTCGAGAGATGACGCAATGTAGTGGAACGCAAGGGCCGATCTCAAGATGTCCAAGTCAATTTCCCAGGAAGACTGCGTAATATAGCTTCCTATAGGTGACATTCCGGAGTCGTCAAGCTGGGCACCGTCCGCACCCTGATCAAGCAGCCAACGTATCTTCTCGCCCTGGATTCTGTCGCGATCAAAAAAGGTGTGGTGTAGCACATTTTGCCCATATGCATCCCTCGACGTTATGAGGTTGACTGCTCTTGCTTCTTCGGTGTCGAGAATGGCGATCATGGTATCTCGATTTGGACTTTGGGCTGCGTAATGGAAGGCATTGAGACCATGCATGTCATGCAATGTCACCTTCGCACCCATACTGAGCAGTGCTTTGACTGACACAAGATCGCCAGCTTTGCTAGCAAGATGTAGTGGGGTTTGCTGGCAAGAGTTACGGCACGAAAGATCCGCACCTCTGGATATCAACTTGCGAATGGAAGCCGCACTTTCCGGTTCGTTGTACCGGATGCAGTGTAACGGGGTATCCCCTTCGCGATCCCTCACAGTAAGAGAGATGTTGGGACTTGCTAGTAATGCATCGATCACATTTCCACGTGCGAGAGCGACACCAGACACATCCTGTGTAAGGGAACGACTTTCGGGACTTTGCATTGCAAGCCGATCTTCTACCCTGAGAGATCCATTGGTCCAATCATCAGCGTACGTCGTTCCAGATAGTGTCGTGCGCAAGGTAAGATGTAAAGGGGTTTCGTCGTACTCAGAAAGAGCATTAGAATCAGCGCCATGCTCAAGAAGGAACCCGACCATGGTAGCATCGCCGATCAAAGCTGCGAAGTGTAGAGGAGTCAGCCCGCTTGGACTAGTTGACGAGACTGGAGTCATAGCTTGGGTTGTAACGGGGTCTAATTTGCCAACTCTGTGTGGCCATGCTCGCCGACGAACCCTGATGTCAACCGGAACCCCGGCGTTGAGGAGTTGCGTTGCAATGGCTCTGTGGCCAAACTTTACGCAGTAATGCAACGGCGTCATATTATCGACGTCGGCCGTGTGCAAGGGAGCACCATGTTGTTGTAACATTTCAGCCATCGAGGCTGTGCATCCTGGATTGCTAACAGCATGATGCAGAGCACCCTTTAGTTGCTTGTCCAGACCAACGTAGGCACCTCTTTCGAGGAGAGTCCTGGTCGTATCTTCATGTGCGCGTCCGAGTGCAGCACGCAATGTACTGCGGTATTCTCCACCAGTCGCGTTGACGTCGGCGCCCGCGTCAATCAGCAGCTTCACTACTGACGTGTGGCCGTTGGCTGAGGCTGCCTGTAACGCGGTGCCGTACGATCCGCCCCGCGCATTGACTCTGGCCTTCTGTTCCAGCAGCATTGTGACAATTGTATCGAGGCCCAGCAGGGATCCGTAATAAAGAGGCGAGGCTATACTATCCAGCTTTTTCGACAGATTTGGTGAACTTTGGAGGTAATCTGGATTGTAAAGGCGGATCCAAGTGAGAAATCCTGCTGTCTTCGTGCTGAACAGACTCATCGCTAGTCGACTCACTTCTTCCGTCTCCTCTCCTATCTTCTGAAGATGGCGATGCCAGAACTCTGCTGAGTACCGTGCGAGCACATGATTTTCTAGGAGATGTTGAGTAATTGGATACTGGTACTGACTCAAGTACCCCAGGCAACCTTTGGCAATCGCTTCGTGACATTCGTTCTCCTGCATGCTAAAATGCTTTGCTGGCCCCTGCTTGATTCGGTCTGACACAAGATACTCCTGAACTGAGTAGTGTGCTAGAGTGATGATCCGCTGGGAAGGCCTGTTCAACCATTTCACCTCTTTTGTCGAAAGAGTGACGAGGCTAGAACATATCTCCAACGCTTCTAGTGGATCTACTAGCACCTCGTCGCGGTCGACCATTGGTTCTCGCGCCACGTCAATAGCGGCCACTTCAGCAACTTCTTCAATAGAAAGCGGCCTGGTAGAAAAGGTCAACCACTGGAATATTCTAATCGCATACACACGATCCACCTCGCGTATCGAAGCTAGGATACGGTCGTATGTCTCGTCTAGAGTCTGCGGTAATGCTGCGAGCGCCTGTCGTAACATCGCCAAATTGCGACACTTTGCTAGTGTGTCAAGCTGGCAGACAGCCCAGCGAAACCTGCACCATTGTTAATCAACTCCTCATAGATATTGTGGCGACACACATACATCCCCCGGGCTCCGTGCATCAATGCTATCTCGATCTCTTGCATAGTATCCTGGTCCTTGTTCCATTTCGCCAGGTCCTGATCATCGACCAGCCGCTGCTGAACGTATCGTAATATGTCCTTGTCCACTACATCTTTCTGAAGACTTATAATGCCTTCTCTTGTGACATGATTGCCTAAGAACGTCTCGATATCCCGTTCTCTTCGGCTGGTCATAAGCAGATGCACAATACCGAGCTGCCACCCAATCAACGTCTCCAGTATGTCTGTTAGCTCTGTGCGTTTCGTACACTCATCGAGCGCATCGAGGACGATGTAGACATGCGTGAATTGTCGGATCACCTGCGGTGCGACATTGAGAAGTGCTGACAACGATGGTTGCTGTTGTCCGTTTCCGCATGATGAAAACAACTCGTCAACTTCCTTAGGTATGGCGACCGAACACTGCAGAAGTTGACTGAGCAATGAATGAAGCATCGACTCTGGATCCTGTTTCTGTACATCTTTGAAGTCAAAGTAGAAGTATACCGTGACTTCACGAGCATCTTCATCGCAGTGCTGCAGCAAATGCTCGATAATTGTAGAGCTTAGAATCGTCTTTCCGCACCCTGGGATCCCATACAGCCACATCCGCGACGCTTTGCCCTCTTTCCATTTCTTGAACTTTGCACTTTCTAGTATCCATAGTCCTGTCCCCGCTTGTCGCTGCTTGTGAGCTTTGTGATAATTCGTGGATGGGTCGGGAGCCGAAACCCATTTGCGTATGTTCTGGAGTCTTGTTTCTCGGCCTCGTTCATCAGTCTCAGAATCGTCCATTGAGGCATCTGCGACATTCGGAGACCTTTCCCGAATGTTCCTCCTGAGTCGCCTCAACGCACTCTCTTTTCCCTCGCCATAAATTAGCGGTAGGTAGCAGTCGAGGATACCGAGAAGACAGTAGGCCCCATCTTCGTCGCGTGTGGTCTGTCGATCCCGTGCCCAAGAAAGGCGTTCGGCAACTTCGAATTTCGACATATCAGTTCCTGACAAAGCTTCGATAGGTATCGCTGTCACCTCATGGATGGTGTATTTGAGCGAGTCTTTATCTCCTAAACGTACTCCATCCTTGGAAAAGAATTCGACGGAATGCGGGGCTAGAAGCTCCTGAAGCGTCCAGCCCCGGGTAAACCATCTGCTCGTTCTGAAGGCTGCCTTCCATGTTGCGGACGGTCTCCAATCTTCCTTCGAAGCCTTCCCCTCGACATCTGCTAGAAAAGCATAGCATTTGTCAGCTTTTTGATACCAGCGAAACATAGAGTTGATCGCCTCGGATAACTCTGTGTTGTTTGCCTTGTCAATGCAGCAAGTGTCTACCCAGAAATGTTCTAGGCCATCTGACTTTGCCTGTTTTGCGCAGAAGCGAAGCTTTTTCCAACCGTCTCCTCTTGTTGCGACCGCTGCATCCACGACCTCGAGATTCTGACTACTAGTGAGGCTTTTCACATCGTCAAAGACCACCTCTTCATCCCCCCAGGTGTGCGACAGTATCGCATAAGGAGGCAGATCTTCGACGCGGATGATATCTTTCGTGAATCTGAAGTGTCCATCGCTTGTCGTATACAGTAACCGCATCGCAACGGATCTTGGACGCACGCGTACGCGCGCGAGGTGACAGTCAGAACAACAGGCTCGCGCAAGGTATGAAGATCGTATGGAGTCGTTACTTAGTATGGGTGCTAACAGCGGCCTGCTAAGTCAGTGTAGGAGTTAGGAAGGCTGACAGCCCTCAAGCTGCCACTGATCCTTGGGGCAGGCTGCATCCTCACCACCCACCCAAAGCAGGAGGCACAGCCCGCCTGCAGCATGCAGGTGACGTCCAATGAGAAAGGCGGGGCAAGGCTGAGATAACATTATCGTACGACAGCGTCATATTGCCGGACAAGAGGAATGAGAGCGCGCGGTTGAGAAGTGTGGATAGTACGATGCGCGAGCTGGTATTTCCAAGGTTACTAGTGAAGTATTCGCGTTCCTGCCCGCTGGAGAGTGCACGGAGACAGAAACTTGCCAAGGCTCGTCACGTGCCGGCAACTAGCCCTCCTGAGACCGTATCAGAACCTCTGATTCTGCGACTCTACTCCATTGCAGGCTCCAAATGTCAAGAAGATTGAAGGGCGAAGGAGGTCAAAGAACGGATCAATGAGGTGATCAGTCCACTGTAGTTCACTTGCCTATCCTAGATGGCGATACCCTGTGAGAAGGGCTTCTAGTGCACGCAACATCAGAATATCGAACATGATGAAATTGGATATTGTCAATAAACACGACTATACTCTAGCCCTTACGCTCTCAAAACACCCAAACGCCCAAACCGCCCAACAAGAAAGGCTTATGATATACGTACAGTACGATACCAGCCCAAACAGCAAGTAAAAGACACTCAGCTTACACCGAGCCTCAAGTGCCACTGAACCCAAACGCAGCGCTCATCTACGCACCACCAGCCCTCCCCGTCGTAGTAGCACTACTAGGCTGATCATTATTCCAAGTCAAATACGTATGATCCCCCAACTTGCGCGGCTTGATCAGATGCGTAGCCAAGAAGACCGCTCCGAGCAAGATACAGATACCGCCGACAACGAGGTATGCGATGCCGAGGAAGGGGTTCTTGCCGCCCATTACGGTGCGCGTGGAGATGAGGATGGATTTTGTGCCGCTGTATTTGTCGACGGGGTAGCCTGGGGGGTGTTAGTGGGGATGAAGTGGAGGAGAGGGGAGGAAGGGTAAAGGGAGGAAGGGTAAAGGGATGAAGGAAAAGGGAGGGGAGAGGAGAGGGAGAACGTACGGTCATAGATCTTAAGACGGTAAGTACCAGCAGTCAAAACGTCCTTGTCGTTGCGCTGGTACAATTTACTGAACGTAGGCAGACCCGCAGTCCTCATCCAAACCTGGAATTGCTCCCAGGTATGCAGGTTAGGCAGCTTATCGCCGTAACGGCCATTCTCGTATTGTTCCTGCCAATTCGGGGGTGGCACAACATCCTCAGGCTTGTACTTTGTCTCGCCGTAGAGATCGCCCTCGTGGCTCCACGAAGTACCTTCTACAGTCATGGTGTAGTTCTGGCCACCGGCGTTTGTGCCACCCGCGGGGTTGGCAAGCGTCAACTGGCTGAATGTGTCATTGAACATGGAGTTCGCGATCAGACCGCAGGGGTAGTACGGCTTGCCTGTCTCGGAGTCTACGTCCAGCGGCGAGCAGTCGCCCGAGCTGAGATCGCTGGCACTGCGGGCATCACCCTTGAGTTGTTGGATATCGACGGACTTGACGTAGCGGCGGTGGTTCTGGTAGAAGTTCGTGAGGCGGTAGTAGAACAGGATCGGCGGCTTAATGTCTTCCGGGATGTTGAAGCTGAGGATGCACACGTTTGTCTCTTGCTCAACGCCGGACTCGAATCTGTAGTTCTCGCGGCCCCAACCCCACATGGCCTGCGGGTCTTCCTTGGATCTGAAAGTCGCGGATACTCTGCCGCCGGGAATTGGGTCGAGCGGGTTTTCGGCGTTGGGGTCGAAGTTTACGGGGACTTCGGGCGCGGTGCTGTTGCAGTTTGTGTAGTCGATTGAGATCTCCTGGACCTGCGCGCTAGCATAGAGAAGCAGCCCGCCGATGGGGGCAAAGATAACTCCGACGATGAAGAAGAGAGGCAGAACGGTCTTCGGCGTTAAGATGGGCCTGATGCGCGGTTAGTCGTGGGTACTGCCATCTGCCGCCATAATTCCACCTACTGCCATGCCTTCAAGCGCTGCTGCCTGAACGCAGTATCTAGATCCCATCAGCATTGCCCTCCTTCGCGCATGTCGATATCAGGCTTACTCGGCGGCCTCCTGCTCTTGGTCTTCTTCGGCTCGTCGCGGCTGGGGTCCTGGCTGCTGATGGAGTCGGTATGCTCGACCTGCTGTGTGCGCGACATGATGGGCGGTTCCGCGCGACTCGGCGGAGTCGATTGGTGGAGTGAAAGGTAGTCGTCGCGGGCGGGAGGAGTGGTGGGAACGCGCGGGTTTGAGGTCGGCCAAGCCGTTGTCCCAAATTAGTGACAGAGCAGCCGCGCCACGCCTGCACGCCTGTGGAGCTTACGCATCCCCGCCCGAGACCCTGAGCCTTTCACGGACGTATCACGGACTCGTCACTGCAGCAGCATCGCAGTACGCCATCAATTCATCAACGCATATTTAAATCGTCACGTAAAGGCATTGCGGAGAACATTCAAGTTATGTGAGATAGTGCATTCTGGTCTAGTACTAAATATGATAGAAAGCCTGCATTTGCGGCGACAATGTCCACACGGGACTACAACATTCGTTGGTGGGAGCTGAGGGGTATCGCATGCCGTTAGATAAAGAAAAGGAGAGTCGAAAAGCCCAAAAACGCCATGAGGGAGGACAGTATCCACTCCCGAACACCTGTTCATGCCAACAGTAGTATCCATAAAAACCCATCGAAACGCCGTTCGTAATATCATGCGGAGGAGGACATCCATCACTCCTTGTAATCATACCAGTCTTATCCAAAGAAAGCGAGCCCAGTCGGGTGGGCCGCGAGATGCAAAGTGCAACTTGATGCATCGTAACCAAGAAGAGTAAAAAGAATGAGAAAGGCTCTGCGATGCGGGCTCAGAGGTACTGGCGGAAGTAGTCCGGGTTGAACCAGCCTACGCGGTCATATGACTGCCACAGTTTGCTAGCCTTGTTGACGTCAATCTTGCACGCCTGCTGGGCATCTGTCTTGCGGAACTCTTTGCCAATCTTGAGAGCCTCGATGCGGGCCTGGAAGATGCGTCGTTTGCTGGTGAGGTAGGTGGCGCAGTTGAGGCGGAGTGTGCCAGCGAGGTTCAACTCAGCCTCGTGCAGCAGCTCGCGATCGGGATCGTCGGCGAGCGAGAGCGCTTGTCCTTTCCACTCAGCCTTGAGCGCCTTGGTATTGCCCTTGGGCAGTGTGTCCAGGGGTGGGGCGTAGTCGGGAATGGCAGTGTAGTCAGAGTCGTCGCGGTTGGTGACTGGCCGTGCCGGCTTGGGAGAGGCTGACTTGGTGGTGGGGGAGGTGTCGAATGAGTCGTGGATCTGAGTAAGAGGCGTGCGCTTGGCCTTGGGTGCGGCACGAGGGGCGCGAGCAGGCAGCCGTGGAACAGCAACCTTGGGCTGGCGGAGTTTTGAAGACGGCGCAGGGGCGAGCTTCTTCAAGGCTGGCCGCTTCTGCACACGGCCGCTACGGACCTCGTCGATTTGCTTGTCGAAGGCGCGTTCTTGAGCCCACCATGCCTTGGGGTTGTTGCAGGCCTCTCTGAAGACAATGGAGCGGACTTTGGCAACCAATTCGTAGTCAGCGCGGCTCGGCTTGCTCTGTAGTTGTGCATAGTCGTGGGACTTCATGTGCGCGGTGATGACATCTTGCGAGGCTGACTCGGGTGACTCGTCGGGGAACAGCGGCATGTGAGCAATTGGTGCCGCTGCATCAGCCGAGACGAACAGCTGGGGATCGCGTGTGCACTGCTCCTCCGAGCTCTCCATGTTCTCCTTCTGTGCCTGCGTGTCGTATGGGGAGATTGGCGGGGAGGCGTAGGCGATGCGGTGGGCGGCTGCTGCCTGGATCGCCATGAAGTCGGTCTTCACAGCAGACTGCGAGGGTGCTGAATTGAAGGAGGAGAAGGGTGATTGAGAGTAGGCAGGCGGAATTGACGTGCCAAACGACTCTGATCGCTTCATTTCAGGGGGCGAGAGGAGGGAGGAAACGGTGAGCCGATTGCTCGGGGGCGTCTTATAGTGCAAGTTTGCCATTGCGGTGTGGTGCGGTGCGAAAGTTTGTCCTTTGGTTAAAGCGCAACGTCGGGGCGGTAGCGATATATGAATGTGTCCAGGCAGCCACTGGAGCGTGGTGCGTTGGTAATGCGATCAATGGTAGAGTATGAGTGGAAGGAGGCAGCCTTGGTTGAGCGAACGGCTTCGCCACAGTTATGCTGTCAGGTGTGCCCGGGCGCAAACGTGACCGTGGAAGCCGGCAGAATGGTCCGACCGACTGCTTATACCAGTTATGCGAGCGGGCAATTAGTCAGGCAGTCGTGACAATTGAAAAAGCAGTGCGGAGTTAGGACGATTGAATTGCGTGGTAGGTTAGTCGTCCCGAAACAGACGGGGTGAGCGGGCTGGTTATAAGAAGCACCACCCAGGCGCGTCGGGGGTTTCAGTAGGCTACAGGATGGACAAGGCCAGTGTGACTGTCCTTTGAGACACTGCGGCCCATGTGCTAGCGAACCAGACAAAGAGGGTGTGCGGTTGGCGCGTGCCAGCAGGCTCTCATCCTCCCAGGCCAGGCATCATCCATAAGAGGAGCGCCCGTTGCGCGCGGCCGGCAGCTGACGAATGCGGGCGGCCAAGAAGTGAATAGAAGGAAGACGAAGGGGGCTCCAATGAGAGCGGCCAATTGCGCAGCGACGCGTGAGGCGGAGCTGGGAGCGCGCAATGCTCTCTGACTGTCTGAGAGATTGAGTCACTGCACAGGCGATTACCTGTCGCTCCGTCCCAGCAAACCGGGCTAGTCCATCGGGGCCGAATGAACCGTCCCCATCGTCACATCATCACTGCGCTCCAGGGCTACATACACGTTGCCTGCCCTCATTGCGCCCTGGATGCAGCGACTGAGGCCTGGTACTATGTCATTGGCACCCGATTCCAGTCAATTCCCAGTCCTCCCAGCCAGCGTGTCACCGCAGCGCCCAATTCCAATCCCCTCTACAGATCGCTTCCGGTGGACACTGTCCGAGTCACCGCTTCCGTCATCGTTCCTCGTACTACGCTATTGTGCAGTCTGACCGCCGTCGATAATGCAGAGATGACTATCCCACATGCTCCACATTCCAGCAATTGACCCATCATCGGCACCAATCGACTATGCTTGACCCTGCGCTTGACCTGCTTGACCTGCTTAACCTGCCAGAGCCCAATTCACTTCAACTGCCTTTCGCGGCCAGTGGCGGCCGAATTGAGTGCTCATCTGCATGGATCTAACCCCCCCCCCCTCCGTCAGCGGCGGCTACCGAAGACAGGCTGCTCACCGAGTTCTGTGGAATGGCGGTTCCCGTTCATGGTCTTGTGACATGGACACCATCAAGCGGCTGTAGTCGACGCCACTGGCGTGGAGCTGCAAAGGACCAGCGCCGACTAGAAGGTTCACTCAGGGCAGCTCATGTCTCGCAGCGGGTAACATGCGATGTGTGCGTCGTTAGCCCACTGCGGTACGTTCCCGCCATGTTATCGATTACCACTCGTCTTAGCATGTGAAAGCGAGCCCCGTGCTCAGCTGGTCAAATAACTAGGTCATCTACACCATGACGCCTGTCCACCTGAACACCTCCCACGCTCTCCGCACACCGTCGCTCACGGGGCAATGAGGCTTCACACCATCTTCTGTTTGGTCGAGGTCATCCTTCGGAAACCCGGGGTGTCTTATCGTCGTTATCGTGCTGTGGGGGAGGGGTATGCCAGAAACCCCTCAACCCTCATCTCTCGACGGCGCTGTTACCGCCAGGCTTGCCATCTGACCTCAGCCGCCTGATACCGTCTCTTGCCTTGAATGCCAGCCATGTCAATCTCCCAGGATATCGCTTCCGCTGTACCCCTCACCATTTGCGCCGACGAGCGCGGCCCAGACCGATGCCGAGTAGGTTCCGCGGACAAAGCAATGTGATCCTGACTCAATAGACTTTGAACTTCTCGATCATGGCGCGCTTTGCACAACTCAATCAATAGTCTTGAATCGCGACACCAGACACCACAGACACTGGCAGTCCGTCTAGAAGCCTGGCCGCGCCTTCTGCGGGTAGATCTGCGCATCAAGGTGCCAGCCCGAATCTGATCAGCCGATAGGACAATGCGAGCAGATGACTTGCTGCCCCATCTTCCCAAGTTCCCACTACGCCAGCACCATGGGGGACCCTGCATCTGCAATGCTGGTAAACCTGCCACCCATTCAACGACAACAATGGCGAGCTGCAGGACCTTGTTTCATGGCTTTGCCAAAAGTGAAGGCTGCGCCGTCCTTTGATTACCACGTTGCGAAATGGCGTCATGGGTGCTTGCTGCCAGGTCCGCCCTGCATCAAAACAAATGCGAGGCTGCCGGAAATAGACTGTCTCGCCGACTGCCAGCTGCAGGCACATTAGACTTGGGAGTTGAATTGACCAACAATCTTGCAGTTGGCGTAAGCAGGGCTGAGGGCAAGTAGAGCAGTAATGACGCAAACTGTATTTGCTTCACCGCTTCGACGCGTATCGATGAGATCGAGATATTATTATTGCATTCATCAAGTCAAGCTCTAGGAGTAAGAGAAGCGCGTTACAGAGCGTGACATCCATGGGTTGACGGTTTCACGTGCCTTCGTGGACCTCGCCCCGCGCTTTCCCGCGCTCCCGTCGCGACTGCCTCAGCCTTGACTCAATCCACCAATCCACCAATCCACCAATCCATCAAATTCCCCACATACGTCATCTTCAATTCGACACAACACCATGCACTCATACCATCGCGCGTTACAATGGCATCGCCAGTATCGCCATTGCCTTCTAGCCGCCACTTCGTAACTCAACTACTCGATTCGCTGGCCGCTCCGCCATTAATTGACCAAGCTACTGTCAACGCAAATGCCAGCACTAATCCGTTGAACAATGTATCCGACGCGACGAGGAAACAGCTACTTTCGCTGCAAGTGCTCTTCCCGAATGAATTCGTACCTGCGTTGGACCTGCTCGATCGACGGCTCGTGACGCGGTTTCGGATATGCGATGAAGCAGAACTTGCTGCGAGGACGACTGGTGCAGAGCAAAACAATGCTGTGATAGAGGAAGATGCACAAATGCAAGATACAGAAACACTTCCAGTACCGCCACAGCCCCAATCCAGCGCACCCGAGAAGAGAGAAGCAGAGACGCACATCCATCCAGACATTGCCGCCAACTCCAAGTCTAAGGCTCCAGACGAACCATCAAACCACACCACCACCACCACACCACCAAAACCCCCCAACCTAAACACAATATACTACGTCCGCTCCGCCCAACACCGCCCCTCCCGCTTCTCCACCTCCTACGACACTCTAGCAACATACCAAGTACGCCTTCTGGGCTGGAATTGCTCTTGTCCTGCTTTTGCGTTTGCTGCTTTTCCTGCTGGTCAAGCTACGCCTCTTGTGTCTCTCAACACCGCAGTACATCCGGGTAAATCAAATCAACCGTCTGGCCTAGCACAACAGGCAGAGGACAGAACAGGGAATCAGGGCATGGAGTGGGTCTTCGGCGGTATAAGTTTGGGAGACGATATGCCACCGGTGTGTAAACACCTACTCGCATGCGTGTTGGCGGAGAGGTGTAAGGGGTTGTTTGGGGGGTTTGTGGAGGAGAGGGATGTTAGTGTTGAGGAAGCGGCGGGGTGGGCTGCTGGGTGGGGGGATTGAAGTTGTTTTCAGCAGCCGTTCGTGTTACTGGGCTGATGTGCTGGAGCTTTGGGGCCAGGTAAATGTACATGTTTATCGCGGGGAAGAGAAAGGGCTGGGAATGCTGTTACGATACCCAATGCCGCTGCAGCACGGCTTAGACAGAAAAGACAATAGCACCACAATGATCTCAGCCGACTTGATGTCATGTTCTTTCATCATATCACATCTATCAGCCATTATCCATAACATGTCTTTTCACATGCCCAGGTCACTTAGCCCAAAGCCAATTCCGACCCTACTTTCTTCTCATCGGCTCCGAGATAGTATAATACACATGTCTTTGCCCTGCGCATCCCTGTTACTGCGCTACGCCTATTTCTTCTTCGTCTCCTCCTTACCCTTCTCTTTACCCTTCTCCCCCTCCTTGACCTCGCCGTTCTTCTCTCCTTCTTTCTTCTCCTTGTCGCCCTCTTTACCCTCATCTTTCTTCGCCTCCTTGTCTTCCGCTTGCTGCTTGTTTTGTATCTTGTTCTCGATCAAGTCGTGGAAGGCGGTGATTGCGCGGATCAAACTAGACAGGTAGATAGCCATAAGCTGGTCGTTTGTCTTGACGCTCATAGCACGTGCCAGTTCGCCATTGTCAACCGCGCCTGCCTGGCCCGCGGAGGCTCCAACGCCGTTTGTTGCGCCACCGACGGGTGCGGCCTTGGGTGTGGAGAGGTTGGGCAGCAGGTTGAAGACGTCTTGCAGGTTGCCGAGGATGGCGTGGTTGACGGGCAGGTCTTCGTCGAGCACTTTTTGTAGGTACTGGCCTATGTCTCGTAACCGGAGGTGCAGGCCTTGGAGCGATTGCAGTTGTGAGGTTATGCGTGTGGAGAGGGTGCCGACGGCGACGTCGCGGATGTCGCGGAGGAGGTGCTCGACTCCGATCTCCTCGGCCTCTTCGGCTTCGATTATTGAGGGGGTGTGGACGAAGGTCTTGGATGTGGTTGTGCCGTCCTGGGTATGTTAGCATTGATTCTATAGGGTGAGAGACCGGCGACTGTGTTGCTGCCGCCACCGAGCATGTGCTGAACACTTACATCCTTGATCTCCTCCACCGCGAAGTAGGCGTCTGTGGGTACGCCCACCTCCTTCGGCTGTACATCAATAATGACGAGTAGCGGGTTCGGTGTGTATCGCTTGAACAGCTCGTTGACCTCCAGATCCGACGCCCTCAGCTTAGGCCCTGTGTGATACCAGCCGATGAGCTTCTCCCGCGCGTTGACCTTCTTGAACATGTCGTTCATCGACTCGACGTAGTTGTGGTCTAGGAACCATACTGACGGGTCCTTCTCGTCTTCCTCGAACGGCACTGCAGGTCTGTCAGCTGGCGGAACGTCGCTTGTCCTGTCCACCGTCCAGGCGGCAAACGGGACAATGGAGGGGCTACACACCCGCGAAGCTGTTGGATACCCGCACGTTCTTGCCGTCGTTCTGTCCGAGGAGCACACCGACTACTCTCCTCTTTGTTCCCTTTGCTTGGCGGCCGTAGTGGTCGGCGGCGGAGAGGAGGACGAGCGGCGCGACGGAGACGTTGCGGGTCACGAGTGACAGCGTCTCAGCTGTGGTGGCGGGCATCTTGGAGATGTGGACTCAGTATCGCCGGGGAAGGTGTTGGGCGGTTGGCAGCGATACGGGTGGGGATTGTGGGGGAGGGCGGTGATGGTGGTTGTTGTTGATGCGGCTCTGCGGTGTCCATCGAAGCTTTCGGAACTGGACATGGTGAGGGTGGGTCAGAGCTCGCGCGCTAGTACTTCCAGCAGTGCGTCAGTGAGCGACATGGGAATTGCGATAATTCAGCACAACTAAAAAAGGTAGATGGATACGTCAATTAGAATCAACGGACTATAAAAATGGCAAATGTCTGGTATCTGAAGAAAGGATGATATACAAAAAGCCGAAGGCGAAGACGCGAAACCACCCAAGATCAGTCCAGCGATCGAATCATGCAAAAGCGAAGGCCAAACATTATCGCATTAGTCCAGGAAGTGCGTGACGAAGGAACAATCATAGGGTAGCAGTGGGGAAGTAGTACTGATCCCAGAGGAACTCGTAGTCTTCGATGACACCGCCGACCATGTCGAGAAGAGGCTTGCCCTTCAGCGATCCGGTGATGCTGTGGATCCAGGCCCTATGCATTGTTAGTCATGGATCGATGGACGTCGGCATGACAAGACTTACTTGGTGATGTTCTCGTAGAAAGCGCCGCGCATTGCCCACCATCCCAGGGACCAGCCCCGCTTGCGCAGCTCTTCCTTCTCCAGTCCGGTCAGCCCACGAAGGCCTCCGGCGAGTCGCTCTTGGAAGTCCTTCTTGGCCAGTTGCCTTGCGCCGTACTCCATGCTGACACCAATCAACCACGGCCTCCAGCTCTTCCTGTCGCCACTGAAATGTTGCATTGCCAGCGCGTAGACAACCGGTCGGAGAATGTAGAGTGCTTCGGCCAGTTCACCCTTTCCGCTCACTCGGTGGAGCAGCGCCTTGGGTGGCTTGATGTCGTCCGCAGTCAGGACCTTGGAGAGGAGGTAGCTTGAGATATCCGAAGAGTCCGGTAGGCTGGGCATGGAAAGGCCGGTCCTAGGCATTGCCCAGTTCTCTGCCTCGACTGAGCGCTCACTTGGCGGTGTGTCCATGCCATCAGCCGATGCAGACGACTCCTCCAGCGAGCTCGGGTCAATCTCTCGTTGTGGAAGCGGCGGCGACAGGAGCGGTCTCGAGTTGGTCAATCGAAGCAGCAGCAACCGACATACTGCCTTGACAATCTCCAGCAACACGACCACGCGCCATCGCACCTTCTCGCCCTTCCGCTTCGCTGCCATCTCCCATAGCAGTTCTGTGTATTGGATCATCTGGAGCACTAGCGCGATGCGCTTGTATGTGGGCGAGTTCTGCGTCCAGAACTTGGTGTATCGATGATGCGGGGTGAGGGGCTGCCGCCGCGTTCCGGGCATTTGTGCCATGGCTTTTGAGAGGAGAGAGTCATGATATAGGGAGAGTACTTGGACGCCGCTGTGTACTGGGTCGTGTTAGTCGGGACGAATGCGCGATAGCCGGACGCGACCTACTGGATTCGGATGCGACTTCTGATTCCCGGAAGCGGCCTGTTCGTGATTAGCGAGATGCGCAAATACAGATACAGAGCTGACTAACCAGGAATGATATATGTCAGTGACCGCAGTGCGGATTCAATCTGGGTGACGGCGCTGCTGTTCTTGGTGATGAAGTCGGAGTACATGCCCAGCCACTGCGACGGCATGGACAGCACCTCGCCCGTTTTCTGCGTCGCCTGCCTGTACATGTCTGCAGTCGCCCCAGCTGACGCGCCGAGATGATGCGATTGCGCGACGTGGATGTGGTCGTGGTGTCCGAGTGCACGTGTGTGTAGATAGGAGCGATGGGCGAGGGTGAGATCATGGCTCCATTATCGCGTGCGCTACCAACCGCCCAAGTACCGAGGCTGCTGCGGCTCAGCTACCCCGGATGTTCGTCTCCACCTGCACTGACATGAGTGAACTCCTATTTGTTCCTTTTCGTTCTAAGCCAGTTTTAGAGAGATGGTTGCATCTCATATGGAATGTCATGTTCACTGATGCCATTCAGAATGTTTGAGAGAGCATGGAAGGGGCGACGGCTGGTCTCAGGGACGAAAGTCGCCAATCATGTGACTCCGCGTGGGCAGAAAAACGCGTTACACGTCTCTCAGCCCTTTAAAGTACACAGACACCCTTCCTTCAAGCATCACAGAGCCCTGTTTCGTTGCGTCGTGTCCAGATCGGAATTTTCCACTCGCTCGTCACTTCCTAATCTACGTGTGCGAACACTGGAGAGGATTTCTATACGAGAGCAATATCAGTGCTTAAACCACATCGACCCTCCTACCCACCCCATAACTCATACCATGGCGCCTCAACCCACAAACCCCATCCCAGTGCCTCAAGTCCCAATACACGAAGAGTACAAACCCCTCTTCGCTTCCATCAACGCCTTCGTCCACAACTACATGTCAAAATATGACAACTCGCACGACTACAACCACATTCTCCGCGTCGTCTCAAACGCAAACCGCATTCTTCAAGCCGAGCTCATTCGCGACCCCTCCGTCAGCTACGACACCACAGCCCTCTTCCTAGCCGCCCTTCTACACGACGTAGGCGACCATAAATACGTCAGACCAGGCCAAAAAGCCGAGAGGCAAATTTTGGATATCTTGAAGGACCATGGTTCAAACTACGAACTGGCTGTGGTGGTAGACAATATCGTTAATCACGTATCCTATTCACACGAGATACGCGAGCCCGTTATTACCGCGGGTGTCTTAGCAGCGTATCCTGAACTAGCAATTGTACAGGATGCAGATCGTCTTGATGCTATTGGTGCAGTGGGGATTGGACGTTGTTTTTCCTATGGGGCGGCTAAGATGCCCGGGGAGCCTATGGATAGGGCGATTGATCATTTCGAGGACAAGTTGTTGAATTTGGAGGGGATGATGAAGACAGAGACGGGGAAACAGATGGCGAGGAAGAGGACCGAGGTATTGAAGAATTTTGCGAAGCAGTGGGAGGAGGAATCAAAGTTGAGCTTTGAGGTTTTGTAAGGGTTCGGCGATTTGAATGAAGGATTGGGGATGATGAATGATGAGGGTCGGAATTGTCTAGGTTCTGTGAATAATAGAGTCTGTCTTTGGCTCATAATGGGGCCTGATCTCGGTTCTAGTTGGTCATTGAGAAAGAATATGGTACACGGTGGCATTGCGATAGCTTTGATGTCGTTCTCGGGCATGCCTAGTGCCTCAAGAAGGTGCATCAGTAACACACTATCCTTCAACCTATCCCGCTCAAACTTGATTGGTGTTCTCACGATGAGGCTTTCGTGAATACCTTGATGATCAGATACTTGGCAACATTGGTTAGTGATACCATACAATACATGGCAAAGGAATAAACTCATATTAGTAAGCCGTAGGACATTCGAGAAAAAGAGACCCGCTAGAACGATGCTATGGTGTTGATGACAATAATGCAACGTAACCCCAACTTCAACACCTCGGTCGACTCATTCCAAAAAGCTCAATCAGAGCCTCATCAACACCCTCGGGTACCGCGGCCCTTGGCAGTACGGGTACGGAGCCGGCCGCCCCAAGATCAACAACGTTGTTCCCCAACCTGTTCAGCCCTGAGATCTCGGTTATCTGTAGCGCAGACGACAGCCGACGAGCAAAAGTAAACATCGAACCTCACTCTTGCGAGTCATGACATCACGCCGTTTAGAGGCGTGCTGCCCAGGTAGAATGGATAGCTATCGTAAACTCGGGGTATACTCCGACAGAGTTTCATGGTATATCTGCTTGACTCATTCTTTCCATGCAATATCTCTCAACCAGAGGGTCACGGAAAAGACACGACTGGAACGGCCTTGTTCACCGATGACCATGTGCGTGTGCGGGCCGAATAACGTAGCGTTCGCTCCATAATAATTCAAGCCACAAGTTGCATGCGGCGGAATGAGAAACTATCCCGATTACTTAATTCGCTGTATCGGTTCGTGCCGTTTCCAACGTAGAGATCACAAGGCACTATCGACTCAACTTCTGGACTCATCATCGTCAAAATGTCGTGAGATATGAAATCACAGCAGCGTAAACAACAATGACGGTGTTCACTCGCTCGTAGATCAGGGTCTGCGGGAAGACTTCCCAGCCAATGAAGCGCACTCCCAGCTTACCAACCTCATCTGGAAGCGCGTGCCTCTGTCTCCGAGCGATGCCACTACGTGTCGCACGCTCCATCCGCCGTACGCTTGCTGAGAACAACCAATTGAGCTGCGGACGACGCTCCGGTGCGACCCATTTCCTCATCGGTAGCATGCAGCCCTCACCTTTCGAAGTACAGGTCCGACACACACTAGCATACGCTAAGGCATACCCCATCTGTGTCTGCGTTGACGTCTGGATTACCCCAAGGAGGTAATTCCACCTTGAACCATGCGTATAATGCAGAACCGCGGCCGTAGGTAGCTTTTCGAGGACTGTCATGATACGAGACCAAGACTATTGCGGTGGAGAACAAATAATCTGCTGTCTATGCAGATGCAGCCGCAGAAATCTCGATGCGGCTAACCGGAGTAAAGCCCTGCTTGCACAGCTGCAGGTGCACCGTTAGTAGGACGAATGTGGAACGACCATTGCATCTGCTACAGTACACCATCGAATCTCTTTCTAGTATATGTGCTTGTTGACGAATGAGAAATACACACGGAGTTATTGTACCGTCGCCAATCAGATGGGAGTAGGTCTTCCAAAGAGCGGGATGATGCCATGCCAGTGCTGGAGTGCTTGCGGCGGATACATGGGCATCTTCGATGAAGTATAGTACCAAGACGCATATTAAACGAGCCGTGCGAACACCAAGATGACGGCACGTAATGGCAGTCGCCGGATTCGCATTCCCTCACGTAGAAAAGCTGCTGCGCAAAAGATGAAGTTCGGCTACGTACCCAATCGCGACCCCGACTTCCGATTGGCGGGCTAAGTTGCCGCGTTCCAATTACCATCGAGATCCATTTAGGCCTGGTCTTTCCGCAGCATCGATATTCGAGAAATTCCATCATTACCTTAAAAGATGGATGACCGGGTTTTTGGGGCCCACCATGATCGCATTTCTCATTCCCAGCCTTCGGTTTTGAGGGTTCTCTCCGCGGACCTCTTCCTGCTTTCCCCCCCCTTTCGAAAACGATGCGTCCACTCAGACCGCTCCTCCCGTCTGCTGTTCGCCCGCGCAATGAGCCTCTCCCGCCTTTACCTCGTGATCGCGTCGCGTCTGCTTGCGACCAATGTCGCGCGAGGAAGATCAAATGTAACGGCGAGCGACCTGTCTGTATCGAATGCGTCAAGCGGACAACATCCTGCCACTACGCTACCCGGTCATCCGAAACCCAGGGCCAAGCACTGAAACGCAAATACGATGCCTTGGAAGCCGAGAACGAAGCCTATGTCGAATTGTTCAAGTTGATCCGGACGAGCTCTGACAGCGAGTCTTATGAGCTCCTGAGAAGGGTGAGGAAGGGGCGTGACGTTGAAGATGTGCTGAGGGAGATTAAAGAGGCGGATTTACTGATTCAGCTTAATCCGAAGCCGGAGACGAGGGTTCAGATTACGTTGCCGAGTTTGGCGAGTATCATGCCGAAGCGCATGTCTATGCCGGATAATCCGTACTTTGCGCTGGCGGCGACAGGTCCGGCGTCGTCGAATGCGGGCCACAGGTCTTCGCCGGATAACCCGGCGGCTCAGTATCCAAGTCCGCCTGTGTAGTCAATCGTGGCTGTCTTCTGGATCGAAATTACTAAACATCATCAAAGAATGGCTAGCTACGACCGCCGAGGAAGCTGCTATGCCATCATTGGGCCACTAAAGCGGAGGTTGTTGGGAGGACATTGCTCGGTGTCTCTTCGCAGAGTGATAGAGTTATCAGACTCGTAGGTCTTGTAGCCATCCATCTTGGGACTGACTAACACCTTCAGTAAGTATCCAACAAATATGATAATACCTGGGTACCAGCGCTCGCGAGCTAGAGCTGTAAGCCGCACACCAGTCTGGGGCTTGGTTGATTATCAGATCACATCTTCGTCATGAGTAAGAGACGAACGCCTGATGAGAAAGGTCAACGACTCATTCGGCAGTCCGGAAGAGCAGTGTCGCTCTGGTTGCACTCTCACTCTCATCATTGGGGTTACTCTGGCGGGTTCTTCGGTCGTGAACCCGAAAAGACGTGCGCGTCATGGCCAGTGTCCAAGAATTGGCGGGATGAAGCTGATAGAGATCTATTTCAGGTGGGTAGCGAGAGCTTGCGCAGCGAGGTGGATTTGAGCAAGTCGCGAGACTGTGCCTCATCACGTCATGGCGACGCCGGGCTTGGCGTCACGTGCACCAGCAAACGCTCCTGCCTTTACTTTTGGTGAGAGGCGATCTCGCTACACGGAGAATCCTGCGCTCTCTCACTCATTGCAAACTGCTCATCTACACCTGGATATTGTCGTTGCTTCAAGAGAGCGACCAAACTACTCTCCAGGCGGACTGTCTCCACGCGCATTTCTATTAACCTTTGTCCGCCGCCACGATCGCATGCGGGGATCAGGTCCGATCGTCAATATCAATCTCGGTCTCACCATGGGCAGGGGTTACATAACGGATTGGATACAGCGGTTCACCCCCATCGTTATCGACCCAGAACCATCGACAGAAGCCAAAGAACTCTTGCCAAAGCCGACTTTCCATCATTTCTCCCGCCTGCCTGCCGAGATTCGTGTCAATATTTGGGCTATCGCACTTCAAGATCAATATAAGGAGCGTCCTCGCAAGGACTCTCTCGTCTGGATATTCGATCGCATAGAGAACAATGTCACCCTGTTCAGGAGCCAAGATGGTTTCTACGTCAATACAAGCCGAGGCTACCCTACACACTTTTTCGTCAACCGCGAAGCCCGCTCCGAAGCCGCTCGTTGCGATGGAGGTGCATGGCTGCCCTTGGATGATGGCGCTGTCAAGGTCTACATCAATTTCGACAAGGAAGATGTCCGCCTTCATGACAGCCGCGCTGGGGCTCTAAATGATTCGCTCTGGTCCACAGGCGCGTGGGGTATCCTCGCAAAAGAAGCGTGGTGCCCTGAAGTTCTTGCGGAAACGAGTGAGTACGGTGAAACTGTCCTCATATCGCATTGGGTTGGGCACAAGAAGGCCGGTGAAACGACTTGACTGTGAGGGTTGTTTGTTTGGCGCGGCACGAGCACAGCTCTATGTTCAGCAGACTAAAAGCGCAAGAAATGATGGAGACGATGAGTTCAAGGTGAACGCGCACATCCCTGTCCTTCGTCTACCAGCTCAGCATGTGAGCCGCTGGCTTAGCTCGGAGAAATCATGTACTTCAAAAACATCATAATGGAAATGAACCTGCTTCAGGGAATTCAAAAAAAAATACAGCCCACCTCTCCCCTCCCCTCCCTCAATCCCGCCGCGCAAGTCCTCAGCACAAGCCCTAACAACCTTCATACAATCCCCCAACTTGAACCCACACCGCTTAGCCGTATAGCTTTGCCTAGTAGTCTCTTCGTGACACGCCTGAACAGTACAACATTGTGATAGTGCGTTTGCCAAGGTTGGGATGAAGAGAGCGTTTTATGCATGAGAAGAACACGAGTACTACCACGCGATCAAGCTGGTAAAATAATGGTTTGTCACTCTACAAGCCAACCCAACGCCCATCGCTCTTCGAAGAAGCAGACATCTATCTGACCCGCCCATCCCCTCGCATTTCCTACCACCAACGAAACCATCTATCGTGCCTTGCTAGATCAACCCCTACTCCGCTTGCGCAGACTTCTTAGACTTCTTGCATTCATTCTTAGGCACCTCACACGCTTTTCCATCCCAAGTTAAGACTTGTAATCGCAAGTTTCCGTTCGCCTGTGAATCATACCAAGCTGCTAGCTCTTGTACTTTGCTTAGAGGCCTACGCTCTTTTGTTTCGTCTTTGGTGGGAAGGGCCTTTGTGTCAGCGGCGTCAGCGGCGTCAGCGGCGTCGACTGTGCCATCAGAGTGGTCGGATGGGGCTGTTACTGGTGATGATGGTTCTTCGTGAGTGCTTTCAGTGTCATCGGTGTCATCGGAGTGGTCTGATGCGGCTGTTCCTGATGATGGTTCTTTATGAGTAATTCCAGTCTCATCGGAGTGATCGGACAGGGCAGTTGCTGGTGAAGCTGGTTGTTCATAAGTAATCTCGGAGTCTAGAAGTGTTAGACTGGGAGAAAGTGAAGGTTGAGACATATCGTGGGTTGCTAGAATATCAAGATGCGTAAATAGATATGTGAACTAGGAAGCGGGGGATGTGGGCGTGAGATTTCTAGAAGAAGGCGGAGGTTTGGCTGGTAAGGTCAATGATGAGAAGAGACAAAAAGTTGAGAGAAAGAGGTAGTGGCTGTCTAACAGTGGTTTCAGTATCATTGTAGGGTGTCAAAGGCTTAAGACAAAGAAAGATGAAGAAGGAGAGACACGATGCAGACGACAGCTCTAGGGTTAAGACAATGTGTCTCATTAACAATAACATTCGCATTAACAGTAGCAGTAACAGTAACAACAGCGGCTTTGTATATTGCTGCGCCGGGGTATAAATGAGGTAATGGAAAACGTGAACTTTTGATGCTAGTGGCACCGTAGAAATACATGGTATACAGGTATAGATGCTTAAGCACCCTTCTCGTTCTTCTTGAACAAGTAGCGCAAAGCTTTGACGCGTTCCTTGATGGTCTTCGACTGCGTGACTTCGTAGAGGGGCTTGTGCTCCTCGAAGATGTCGTGCTCGCTCTCGTAGTCGACGTGCACGTAGGCTCGCTCAACATCGGCAAGACCTGTCGCGTGTTAGTATTAGGTGGTATATGTAAGTGAGTGACTGAGACATACCTTCAAGCTTCCTCTGAAGGGTCTGCGAGACGTCATGGGTAACCTTTAGCGGCAGACCCTCATCCATAACGATGTCTACCTCGACGTAGTAGTTCTGCCCAGCATGGTACGCGCGGCAAGTATCGACTCTCTGGATCCTGTCGTCGTGTGTGACAACCATGTAGATCAACTTGCTGATGTAGTCCTTGGGTGCGGACTTGCCAACAAGCAGCCAGACGTGGTCAAAGGCATTGGCAGCCCAGGAAACCAAGATCAAAAGACCGATGAGAATAGCACCGATAGGGTCGACATACCAGACCACGCGGCTACCGACGATTGACATGGCAAGACCAAAGGCATTGACGACAATGTCATTGCGATGGTCGATGAAGAAGACGTGGACAGCGGGGTAACGCCGATAGATGAAGCAGTAGACGCATAGTGAGCCTTTGCAGAAGATGGCTGTCGCAACGAAGGCGATGGGGATGATGTGGAGCTCCTCCGATTCCGTGGCACCGCCAGCCAAGGAACGCCCAGATTCGATCTTGTTACATGTCAATAGCTGAGCCGGGCACACGGGAAGGAGTACTTACGATGAGCTGGATGGCTACCGTCGTCATCAAACAGCAGAACATGATGATGCCGATCGTCTCGATACGCGTCCGCCCCACGGGGTACTTGTAAACGCTTGGCCGGGCTGCCATGCGAGATGTGATGAGCATGACCACCGACGAGACCAAGTCCATGAAGGCGTCTGCAGCTGTCGCAAACAGCGACAACGAGCCTGTGGAGATGGCCGCATACATCTGAATGATGAACAAGCAGAAGTTGACGATGAAGGAAGCGTTCACGGCGAAGCGGACCTTGGGTCCATTCTCGACCATGTCAAGAGCAGCCAAGCGCTCTTCATCTCCGCTCTGAAGAAATTGGTCGATCAAAGCATTCTGTCTTGTGTAGAACTTCTTCATGTGCCTGGGCTTGGCGAGTGGATAGTCACTCTTCATCTGTTTCTGGGTCACATCGTCGCGCATGTGTTTGCGGAGATCGAGTGGATCGTTGTGGACGGTGATGGTGACATCGTCCTTGGCTCCCCGCGACGATGCATTGTCTACAGATGACAGCCGCTCAATGGCATCTGTCCTATGCTCGGCGCCGACATTGGCCTGGTTTGACGAAGGCGTAGTGCCAGAGCCTACTGGAGCGCTTGTTTGCCCAGCAGCTTGGTCGTGTGATGGGCCATTAGGTGAAGCTAGACGGACGGTCAGACAAGAGAACCACGGGCTTGGGTTGCCTGAGACATACTGTGAAGATCGGAAGTCATGGTGTCCGGACAATGGGCTGAGGGACGCGTATGTGTGTGTGTGGGCGATCTCTAGGATCTGCTACGGTGTGCGAGTTACGAAGTGGGTGATATATGCCTCAGCTCAGGGCATGCAATGTAATAAAGCACCGCTGCCAACGCCACCGCGGCGCATTTCCCGCCCTCCTCCGCAGGAGTTTCTTTCTCTGAACCCTGAAGTCATAGTGGAATGGCCAGATCGTTTACTCGGTGCCACATTGTGTGAATACTGCGCGTTGGTGCAGGTGTAGGAATGCTGGGCACGGAGCATGAAACTCGCTAAGCATTTCCAACGGCTCGCTAGTACATGGCGGGTTAGCCGTGATACCTGTTATGGTATGACTTGATGAGCTTGGCCTTATCTTGATACCTTATAAGGCTTGGCTGTCTGCATGCGCGGAGGCGTGGTGAAAATGCCCGCGCACGCGTGTACAACGTGGAGATGTTAGCGGCGATCTAAACTGACCGGAACTTTTACGATGCTAAGACGCGTTGAAAAGCTTGTCATCTGTGGACGAACGCGTCCCCACACACCCATCTCCATTCTTGAGGTGGGCTTGATGGAATTGTTGTTGGTGCGGTGGTTTGATGACTCGGAAGACGCGTCGCAAGTTCTCCAGGGTTGGCTATTCTTTCCCTCCGGCTAAAATCGTCACACGCCTGACAGATAGCGCAGCCTTGGAACGCAGTGATCGCCGCGGCAGGATTGCATCGGCTGCAGCGTGGGGCCATAGTGGACGCCATCTATATCCCCACGACGACTTTCTTTTACATCTCCAGGTTTCAAAACTCACCGAGTCGGCCCATGCCAAGCTTATCGCTACGGCACGAAACTAAGCCGAGCTTGGCCCACACACGTCAACGCAATCGCGAAACGGCCCATTGGCCAACGACATCGGCATGCTGAGCCACTTCGAACTCCAGCTGCACCAGATGGCAGCAGTCAAGCCTCACCCCTAATGCTTCGCACCTCCACACTTCGTCAGCTGTCCCACTCGCTTGGCCCACTCGCCGGAAACGAGACTTGAGCCGCATCACATCCCCACCCCTTCGCAGATCGAGCGTGCCTGCCAAGCATCTACGCGCATGACAGCCGTCTCCAATGAGCTTCGAAGGCTGGGCGCAGGCAATTCCAGTTCCTGCCTGGAAACCTCATGGCAATGCTTCTTTCGTCTTCGGCGCAAGGCTGGCTGGTCCTGACACCGTCTGGACCTCCGCGTTTGCTGCTTGGAGCACCTATCACTGCAGGCGATAGCTGAGGCACAGGCCACTGTATCGAGGTCCCACTATCGTCTTCAGGTGTTCTGGAGACGTGCAGATCTGCATGATGCGGTTAGTGTCTCTTATCCTACTGGCCCTTAAAGCAATACATAGTCTGGAGTGCCGAGCCTGCTGCCCATATTCACAACATCACTTCTGTGCGTTTTCAGTTCTTGTTACTCTTTGAGAGAGTGTGTTGACTTCCTTTCTTTCTTCGTCTCTTTCTTCTTGTTCATCGTCGCCGGCGACGGGACTGCTGGCAAGTCTGGGATTATTCCACACATTCCTTGAACTAAACATACATTCTTTGTAATCTTCGCCATGTCCGACACGGAGAAGCCTCAGTGCGGCAGCGAGGCGGATGCTGCCGTCTATGACTTTCCTCTGCACGTTGCTGCAGTTTGTAAGTACATCCATGCTGATCATAGTACACCACTAACGTCTTCTTAGTCATTGTGTTCTTCGCTTCCATCTTCGGTGCTGGATTTCCAGTAGTGGCAAAGAAGGTCAAGTGGATGAAGATCCCACCGAAGGTCTTCTTCTTCTGCAAGCACTTTGGTACTGGTGTTCTAATCGCTACTGCCTTCGTCCATCTATTGCCGACCGCCTTTGCGTCGCTCAACGACCCATGCCTACCGGATCTATTCACCGACGATTACCCTGCTCTACCAGGTGTGATCATGATGGGTTCGCTCTTCATCCTCTTCACGATTGAGATGTGGCTTCACGCAAAGACTGGCGGTCACAGCCACGGTGGCGCGACAGGAGAGGCATTCAACGGTGCACAACACGCCCACCCTTCCACCACTGGCATCCAGGCAGCCTTCAACAACCCCATCCGACGAGTCGAGAGCTACGATTCGCAGAAGACAATGCTTGCTCAGCGCGACGAGAAGCGAGGATGGGTCGAGGAGTCAACTTACCCCGTGGACAACTTCCCGTTCCCCAAGAGCGGCAGCGACGAGCTCGAGGCCAAGTCCGAGATGCCACCATGGTTCATCGTCTTCTACGAGCAATACGTGCGCCAGCGCGACGAGATGCTTGCCACGATCAACCGCGCCATGCCTCCTATGCCATCCTACCAGCAGCAACAGGCTCCTCATCAACCAGAGGCCAACTCGTACTTTGACGACGACGTCGAGGCGGCTGTCGATCCTCTTGTCCTCAAGAAGCAGTCCATGCAGATCACGCTCATCGAGGGTGGTATCCTGTTCCACTCCGTCTTCGTCGGCATGACCATTTCCATCACAGCCGAGGGTTTCATCATCCTGCTCATCGCCATCGTCTTCCATCAGATGTTTGAGGGTCTCGGTCTCGGCACACGTATCGCGGATGTTCCTTACCCCAAGAACAGCTGGAAGCCCTGGGCTCTCGTTGTTGCTTTCGGTACCACCGCGCCCATTGGCCAGGCTATCGGACTCATTACTCGTGGATCTTACGACCCCAACTCGGCATTTGGTCTGATCATCGTCGGAGTGTTTAACGCCATTTCGTCCGGTCTTCTGATCTATGCTGCGCTTGTCGATCTGTTGGCCGAGGACTTCCTTTCCGAGGAGGCTCAGCACACAATGACCGGCAGCACCAAGACATATGCATTCATCTACGTCCTTATGGGCGCAGCTGGTATGTCTATTGTCGGAGCCTTCGCCTAAGCGCGCTCGTCATGGGTTACTCTTTCGAAGTACCCACTGGCCTTCAGCGTCGCCAAGCTCTTCTGCACTACGCGCGACGCTTTTCCTTCATGTCTAGACAAGATCTGCTACAACAGCCTGGCAGAACGATCAACTGTACGAGTATGGGAACAACACTAGGCGTCATAACGTATATGACGGCACATGTTAAACTGAAACAAGAATTACTTAAATGGGGCAGCCATTCATTCTTTACGTGGTCATCTCTTCTTTTTAGTGCATAATGTCATGTTCACCCGTTGCCTATCATCATCATCATGTCTCAACTTTCACTGCATCTTTGTCGGTAGATCCCGATGTGTTGCTAGACTATAGATATCACGAATTCATGACTCTGATAAAGCGCTAAGCTAGAGATCTTGCGTGCATGCGATCTATGGTGATCTGGTTCGCGCTAAAGCTTTGAGGATGTCCTTCGTGAGACTATGCCCAAAAGATCTCGTGACGTCCTCTCGCTCCCTTCGCTCAAAATCCAGATCCGGGGACAAAAGGCGCGGCGACTTCTATGCGCATTTGCTCGCGACGAGCCAAATCGGCAGAGGTCCGCCTCTAAAGAAGAAAAGAGTGTCGAAGCAGAGGTTCCTTTCGAAAAGCGACCATCCGGCAGAGCTTCGCCGTCAGCTTCAGAAAGCAAAAGTCGGCGCTACTCTCATTGTGCCCTACAACAGTGCGATGACCTATCGCTTTATACCCAATCTCCACGGATTCCACGGCCTCAGCATACTAATCATGCAGACAGACAACGCACTTGCCGAAGCAGCGATGAACCATCCGCGACCGGAATCCGCAAAGACCGAAGGTATGTTTGTCACGGGATTTGCAATGGCGTTGTTGGCGGTTTGCTCGCCCTGTAATGCGGGTGTGGCTTGGCTGGGTCAAGACGTCGCGGCAAGGTGTGAGCTGCACTGGGCAAGCGCGCTTTCGGCCGGATTTTCGAGGGCGGATATGCTTGGCTGGGTGTGATATGCGTGGATGTGCGTTTCGATGCGTGGTGGTGTTGACGACGATGAGGGGCAGGGGGTGAAACGCGTCTCGAGACGTTGGGGCGCGTGGCGTTGCAGGGTGAGACGGGGTGGGCAGTGTGAGTCAGCGCGGGTTAGTAAGAGGGGCGGAACTTTGCGATATGAATTACTGTGTGTATTTGACTGAGAATGTGCTAAGAGCCCGAAGAATGGCCTACGAACGGATCGCTAGGAACGAGATGAACGCCAGGAAATGCTACGACCCACCATCGACACGACGCGCCGCTCAAACCAAGTTACCCCGAGCGTCCTGCTCCCGCTCGATTGCTTCGAACAGACTCTTGAAGTTACCCGCGCCAAAACCATCGAAGTTGTTCCTCTGGATAATCTCAATGAACACCGTCGGCCGATCCATCAAATGCTTCGTGAAAAGCTGCAACAGGTAACCACCCTCATCAAAGTCAATCAGAATATCCAAGCTCTTCAACACCTCAAAGTCCTCATTCAGCTTGAGTCCCGACTTCTTGAGCCGCATCTTCATAGAGTCATAGTACGTCTCCGGCACCTTGATGAACTCCACGCCCCTCGCTTTCAGGTTGGTAATATCGCGAACGATATTGTCAGTCCGTAGCGCGATATGCTGAACACCAGGCCCACCGTAAAAGTCAACATACTCCTCAATCTGGCTCTGCTTCTTGCCCTTGGCAGGCTCATTGATAGGCATCTTGACCACATCATTCGGCGAGCTCATAACAATACTCTTAAGCGCCGAGTACTCAGTGCAAATATCCTTGTCGTCGACGCTCCAGAAGCGGTGGAAACCAAGCACCTTCTCGTAGTACTCGCATGCGCTTTCCATCTCGTCCCAGTCTTGGTTGCCGACGCAGTGGTCGATGGCTTCGAGCTTGACTTGGGGTAGGTACTTTTGGAGGGGGTCGGCGGATGTGGATTCGGGGCGGTAGCCGGGGAGGAAGATGCCTGCGTAGTTGTTCTTTTGGATGAGCGTGTGGGTTGTGTCGCCGTATGTGCGGATGGTGGCGAGGCGGACGGTGCCGTAGCTGTCGGTGATGTCGTGGGGGGCTGAGATGGTGGCTGCGCCTGATGAGACGGCGGCGGAGTATATGGCATCCACGTTGTCGACTTCGAAAGCGACATCTGGGTTGATAAGTCAGTAAGGATGCTGAACGACGATAGGGGATGCTATCTTACCTTTGACGGCATCACCATGGCGCTCTTGGTGCTCATGGATCTCTCGTAGGAGCTGCTCATCTTCTTTGCTGAATCTTGAGCCCTGTTCCAGGCACCTCAAGGGTGATGTGAGGATGAAAGTCACCTTGCCGTTCCGGATGACATGGGATGCGGTCGTTCTTGATCCAGTCTCTAGTCCGCGGTATGCAACACGCTCGAAGCCCATACGTGATACATAAAACGAGGCGGCTTGTTTGGCGTTACCGACATACCAGTGCACATGGTGGTAGCCTTGGTATGAAGAGACATCGGAAGGAGTGGCAGCAGATTGTCGTGGCGATGCCGGTGGGGAGATAGCAGCGGGCGCCATTGTGAAAGTGATTCGTGAACAGAAATGAACAGTTGAGTAACTCAGGTATAGTTGAAAGTACTCAGATCTCTGGCTAGGGAGTAAGAAAGCAGTGCTGTAAAGTGTAGTGAACTGCCCACTAGGCACCGATGCGCAGCCATTCTTTATCTTCTACCGTTCTGCATCCACTTCCCTTCTCGAACCGATATCCGATCACTCTTGCTAGCAATTACCATATTCAATCCAGGTAGCGTCATTTACTTGGTTATGCCGAGCTCACGTGCACTGGCCGCCAGAAGAAAGCAGGTGTTGTCCGCCGCTTTCCGCCAATGAATGATCCGCCTGCATCCGCCGTAAGAACGACGCGTCGCAGTCTTGTGGTTGTAGCAAGCTCTCGGCGAGCGATTCGCGTCAGGTCGCGATTATGATATTTGCGACTAGTTGCGCATACCCTGGAAATGAGTTTTGATGTACGATGTTGTGTGTAGGAAGGATGTTGTTCGCCACGTTGTTGCGGCTTTGCGGGCCAGCCGGCAATTCCCTGGCGAGCTGCCCTCACTGAGTTCACAACCATGCTGCTTCACGACCACCAAGTACACTATGATCATTATTCATCTGGCTTGATGCGCTTTAGCGGCTCTAAAGTCTAGCTTGTTCATAACTAAAAAAAATTAACATGGACATGGAGAATCATGAGATGGTGTTCTCGTCCATCCGCGCATAGGCCGAGCCAGACAGCCTTGCGCGAGCCGCCTTCCGCAGCCTACCTAAACTTTGCCGTGGAATTCCGCAGCTTAAGCCGAGTGAAAGAACATGACATACAACATCGCGATGACCAAAATGGCTTTCACGTGAAAGGACTTAACATGTTCTCTCGCTGAGTCCACATACCAACCTTCTTCACCCACATCCAGAAAGATTCCAGTCCCGACGTAGCCAAACCACTGCTACAAGAAAGCAATCTATCCCACGACCAAACCCAACACAACCATGGCAGTCACCCTCCCCAACACATCCCTATCCGCAAACGACGCACGCATCCTCAACGCGCTCTTCGACCCAGAAACCCTCCCTTCCTCTGTCGGCCAACAAAAAGACATATCCTCCTCAATCGACCCATCACTACCCGCCCACCCCAGTATCCCAGACACGCAGCTCACCGCACTCGAGCGCCAACAAAGCGAGATCATAGGCCGCATATCCAGCACATCAAGCGTCAGCGACATAGACTCTGCGATCGAAGAATTGGATGCGGTGGTAGAGCAGTGGCCGGCGTATGCGGGTGCGTGGGTGAACCGTGCCATGGTACGGCGAATGAAGCTTGAGGCTACTTTGGAAGAAGGCAAGACCATTTTTGGGACTGCGAATGAGACAGCGGAGTCAGACACTGAGGCTGTGTTCTCTGATCTCGCGCAGGCGATCAAGCTTTCCTCCATAGCTTCCACATCAACACCAGCGGTATCGCCACATGCCGCGAAGATTCTACGGACGGCATACTCGCACCGCGCGTATCTTTATCTCAAAGCTGTGGAATCAGAAGTGCGGCTAAATGGAATGACGAAGTCGGAGTTGGAGGAGCAGGCGAGTAAGGACTTTGCGGCTGCGGCGCGGTATGGCGATGAAGTTGCGAGGGAGATGAGTGTCAGGACGAATCCGTATAAGAAGATGTGTGGTGTTATTGTGAGGGATGCGCTGAGAGAGGAGATGGGTATAAATGCTCAAGGTTGATAGATTCGATAACAATGAATCGTCGCGCGCCTCATTCGCTCTTTCGAATGTTGTAGTTTTCAGCAAGAGAGACACAGTCGACTGAGATTTATTGTTCGCCTCCGCGGGGAAGTAGACCTCATTCGTGCCCTGGCGTTCGGCTACCGAGAAGCGGCTGGGACATGTCTCTCCGAGCAAACATTGCTCTTATCTATGTATGTGATGCGGCACGGTTTTGCGAATCTTAACTGATGGGATCCATCTGCGCGCACTCTCAATCTGCAAACGTTCCCCAGTCACTACCATACAACACACTATGTTATTCTCGCATATCTACCCAGGCATTATGTCCCTCAAAACTGTCATATTCATGTTCGTCACTTGCATGGCACCGCTCTTTCTCGTCTACATCGTGGTAAACGGTACCCACATGCTCCAAATCGACGACGTCACCTACATCGATAGAACGACCCCAAACCGCGCCCACCTCGCATTTTTAAGCTCTGTTGTACTGATCGTGGTACTCTACGGAGTAATGTTGATATGCGCCACGACCTGCGGCGGAAAGACAAGAGCTGAGGAGGAACACGCGCGCCATGAAGCCGTGATCAAGGATGTGAGAAAGGACAATAAGCGAGAAATGCAATGGTTCGATATCAATCTACTGAAGGACGATGTGGATTCGGTTGATGAGGACGAGAAGCGATTACACTTCTTCGACGTTGACGATGAGATTGGCGATGTCGGTCTTAAGAGCGGAAGTAGCGAGGACAATATTGGGATGGAGTCTTTGGGAAGCGCGAGTAGTTTGAGGTGGTGCGAGTTGATGTGAAGTTGATGCGAGATGGGCTGGACAAGGTGACAACAAGGTCGATGAATAAATTAGGGAAACATTGTATGTCGCGGTAACTGGCTCCAGCATATTCGTCGTGATCAAGCTTGTACTTCCAAACATCCTGCACACTTCGCATCTTCGATGCCCTCACTCGCTGCCACAGTCCTCCACATAGCCCTCCTCATCAACGAGCCTATCCCATCCGTGAAACTCCTCGCACGTTTCCATTTTCGCAGCGCATTGAGGAACGATGTAATTGCATGCTTGGAGCGCGTTGCTGACGCAGCTGTCGTGATTGTCGACGCGCATGTGGTAGACAGACATGAAGGCAAGAAGCCCTATGATCTTGAAGGGCTTGCGAATACTTAGGAGAATTAGACCAGAGCAGGATAGCGCTAGGAGGGCGAAATCGGGGGATAGGTAGGAGAACATTGTGTCTTTTTGTGGGTTGCGAAGGTGGGCTGGTGGCTCTTGGAGGTAACGTAATGGTTGGTATATTGACTACGCTGATCTCAGGTTTGCTGCCCAGAGTTTGATACCCGTTGGAACAGAATCCACGAGAAAGCACTGATGCGGGTGTTATGTTTCTTGTTCTCTTTTCCGTATCTCGCTAACATAATCTCTTCGGGAAAGAGCTAGAAGGATCTCTGGTGAGAGTCACCAGATGTATAGTCCTCCATGTCGTATTCATATGTACCTGCACTGCAAGACCAATCGGTGTACATATATCGCATCTCCAGCCCTCTAGTCTACAAAATCCCCTTCCCTCCCCCCTTATATAACCGCCCCCATAAATACAGCCTTCAATACATCCCTCCCCCCCTGCCCCCACCCCCTCCTACAGCGAAGCTACCAATGCCGTGCGCATTCCCAGCTAGTCATCCTGCCGCAGGACTCCCGGGATGAGACAGCACACCATGATGAGAACGGCAAAGTTCGGCAGGAGGACAACAAGGGCAGTCTTGACTTTCTGCATGATGAGTGCGGGTGGGTTGCCATCGACTTTCGCTTGGACAGCGATAGTAGCCAGGATGGTTATAGTGATTGCGATGAATGCGGATAGTAGGTCGGTGAACGTTGCTGGCATATTGGGTAAGACTTTCTGTGGAGATGGATATGTTTGGCTTGGTTGTGAGATAGATGAGTAACTTTGTGGTGATGGTTGAGAACAGAATGAGCGATGTGGGCGCACACTCTTATGCGTGCGTTCTGGGCGTAGGGTTTGCTTCAATGTACTTTTCTTTATGACAGGGTCGTCTAAAGCCTGGATTGGAATGTTCCATCACCACCCGTCTCTTTGAGGAGCAAACCCCAACACATCTCAAGCGTGTAGTCGCTATACTTGTACAGTTCCCCATGCCATATCCACACCTACCCCATCCACCACCCCTACATAGGCAAATTCCAAATAAAATCCAACGTCCCATCATCAAACCCCTGAAACCCGCCCTGCAGTCCTCCATCCAACCCAAACGGCGCCATCGCCGGATCAAAAGGCAGCGCCAACCAATCATCATCCGGCATATCAGGCATAAGCCCCGTTACATTCTCCGCTAAGCTCGACAAGCTAGACTGACCCGCATTATGGTTGTTCAAGAACGCCATGCCTTCTGTTGCAGATGCCGATGCGGCGTGTGAGGTATTATGAGAGGTATTGTGAGGGGTGGAAGTTGCGCGCGAGGGCAGGCGGGGTGGGCGGGATGACACGACGAAAGATTCGCGGAGGCGGGCGACGTGGAGGTCGAGGAGGGTGGCGTAGCGGGATGCGAGGTGCATGTCGTCGAGGGTACCTGAGATGCTGTATTAGTGACCGCAGAGCGAGATGTGCGTTCTTAACATGAAAAGTAGACTTACTAGCACGAAGGGCTCTAATCGCCGCATCCAGAATATCCAGACAGCTCTGCAACTTCGCATTCCGACTCCCCAAACTCAGTCCTTTGATCAGGTAGATCGAGCTCGTCGTTATCCGCAAGAAGATCCTGACAGGTGAGTACCGCAGCGCCCCTGTTTCAGACAGCTGGCAGACCTTTTGCAGGATCTGACAACTTCCGTCGACGACTTCTTGGATGAAGTCGTAATCTCGCGGCTCCAGGTTGAAGGGGAGATTGTCTTCCTGTGGCACATCGGGATCCGTTTCTGCGAGTGTACGTTCGACGACGGCTTGCATACCGAGCGAATTTGTGTAGATGCGGACGTATTGGTATTCGATGTGGAGCATATCGTGAAGCCCGACTTTGAGCTTGCAGGGATCGAGGTACTTCTTCCGCCATGATACGAGCAGGGGCTGGAAGTGTTCGAGCAGCCCGATGTAGCGACCAGTGCGTAGTAAGCTTCGTGTTGTGGCGGTGTTTGGGTAGATGGTGTCTGAGATCGAGCGCGCGAGCTTGGTGAGTTCAACCCAGGCGCTCATGAAGGACTGCCATTGCTCGACCGCACCAGTCGCAGAGTCAACTGGAATCTTCTCCATCAGAGCATGATTAAGGCTTTGAGGGATCATCGATGTGCAACCGAGCCTCCATGAAAGCTGTTCGAGCAGAACATATAGTAGCTTCCGAGCTCTGATCCTTCGTAAGATGAGGTACTCAGTGGTGAACTTTGGATAAGACACTTGGTCCTTATCGATTCTAGCGTTGTCTTCGAAGAGACCCAGCTCTTGTGCTAGTGACAGCGCGCAGCCCATCAACATCCATGACATACGGTCGGAACGCTTTGCGGGCTCAATGACATCTTCAAGCCATCGGTTGGATGTTACATCTCCTTCCAACAGCTTTGCGCCTTCCTCTGTGGTGTTGTTCGCGCCGATCATCAGCTCGCAATCCCAGCCATCAGCAGCAGTGGGGAAATGCAGCGCGCGAGGATGCCATTCGGATAGCAAGAGAAGCGCTTCTATAGATCCGATGGTCCGACTCTGCGCTTTCGAAGGCTTGACTTGTCCGAGCATGATCTTCATGATGAAGCGCTGGCACTGTTCCCAAAGCCTGTCATGCACAAAGTAACCTCTGGATGCGCCGCCTACACCAGGAAGGATATTGTACCTAGACGAGATCATAAGTATAGTAGTGCACAAGAACGGATCCAGCGCAATCAGCGTATAGTGATTCTCATGATGAGAGTAAAACTCTCCCAGTATCGGCGACAATGGCGAGCAGTTCTTGAAGAACAAATCAACGTAGGTGACCGCCTCATGTGCGGAGAACCAGCCCATCTGCACGAAGCGACACGACGTCCATGTCTTCAATGTCTCCGGTGACGGCGTTGACATCTGCACCGGCTGCGCTCGGAAGGTATGGAACGGCGACGACGGAACACCCTCGTAGCCCGATGGCCCCGACCTAGGAGTCTCGTATGCTTGCGACCCCGACTGTTCCTGGCTATCGATAGCATCGCGATGGTGCGCAGCTTCAAAAAGCAAATTCAACGCATCGCTCCCACTCGACACCACGGTCCGCATAACCGAATGCGCAAGATCCGGCTGGCTCGACGAGATCCTGCGAAGATGCCCATGAGGTGACTGAAACTCAGCGCGATTCGTGCCGTTGACATGCGGACTAGTCCCCGGCGTGAAACCATGCGTCGATATGGACGACCTATGAGCTGGCGAGGGCTGCACGTTTGGCGCAGGATTGGACTGAGGGCGATCATGAACAGCCTCATCGTCTTCCTCGCCCTCGCGCGCCGCTTCCCCCGGTTTACGTCTCTTAACCCAGCTTCTCTCGGAGCGAAACACACACTCGCGCATCTCCCGCTTGCATCGCTGACATGGTGGCTTTAGTTCACCACCATCTGGCCCGGTTCCCAAGATGCACTTAGCCTTGCGTTGCCGGCAGTTGATGCAGGCCTTGTACGCGCGCTTGAAGTCCTCGGGGTGGGTCCGCTTTTTGCTTGCAGACGCCGAATTGGCATCTTGCTGGCCTGTGCCAGTAGCGGAGTCGTCCATGGCAATGGGATAAAAGTTATAGATGATAGGGTGATACAACGGATGGCGCAGGAATTGGTGGTGGGCGGAAGCCCGGGTATGACTGGGTTTTGCGCCTCGGGTATCGGCGGCCTGGTGGCGGGCTTATTCTGCAGGCGCCTGCGCCCTACGAGGTAAGAATGACGGACGTTTTGTGCGACGCTGCTTACATGATGCTTCGAGCAGAATCGTTCCGTCGTGGTACTTGCAAGCGGAGGGAATGTTTTTGTATTGAAGGCCACAGTCGCTGCTGCATTGCGATGGCACTCGTGTAGTGACCGGCTATCGGTGGGGATATGAGTAAGCATCAGGAAGGTGCAAGCATGCATTCGGTAATCACGATCGATTGTAAATCATTTACCATGAGGTGCTATCGGGAGCTTACTTACTAGGCTGTACCCGTAACGCCACTTGTCTGCGCCAAAGCAAGTCCTAGTCGATTCTCAGTATCCTCATCTCGTTATTAGCCACAACTCGTCCGATCGCTCAATCCCAGAGGCTTTGATCCGCGCGAGGATGGTTTTATATCAGGGAGGCAGTATTGCTACACCTAGAGAGTAAGGAGGTGTTAAGGGCAACATTATAATAATGTATAGCTAGTGTGTAAGCAGTAGAAATTTAATAGTTTAGAGTACAATAAAAAAGTAGTAAGAAATTAAAGGTGTATTATATATGCGAGGGCGTTAAAGGGCGCTTAAAGGGATAAAATAGATAGTACTGTAGTCGCGATGTGTGCGATGAACGGTTGTTTGGTAGCGAAGCTACACCTATCGATATCTCTTCCTACATGGGAACGAGCTTTAGTTATACAGGCCTTCTGGAAAAGCGTGCATACCTAGGTACTCTTAGCTAAGCGCGCGCATGCTGGCATATAAGCGTATATAACTTCTATCACACTGCTTTCCTGCTATCCCTCTTAGCAATTGGGAGTGTTGAATCACGAAAACCCCGACCATCCACGCGTGCAGTCTTGTCCACAACCGGAAGATCAGACGCGCCACGCACTTCTTGATCCATACTACAGGCCACCGGAAGATCCGCACCATGGCCCATTACCTGCTCCATGCTCAGAGTCCCTGCTCTTCGTTTGTGAAACAGGAATATTCCTAATACGATGAGACTGACACCGAATATAGCACCAAGCGCTGCTCCTGCTGTAGCGCCAGAGCTCAATCCATTCCCAGGAGAATAAACTGAAGGCGTTGAGGTTGATGATTGTGTTTCAGTGGCAGTGAGTGGAGCCTGGAATTGGTCACCGGAAGGACGACGAGACGTTGGCTGTGATGCGCGATTCGAAGTCCGGAGGCTAGACGTCGAGCTTCTGGGTCCTCTGCTTGTGCGAGATGGCAGGCTAACACTATTGCTAGACGTCTCGGGTGTAGTAGTAGCTGGGCGCGGTGGCGTAGGTAGTCTTTGAGTGGTAGTAGCTTCCAGACCGGAGTTCCTGCATTGAGCTTGACTCGCAGCGTCAGTGAAGCACACCATGCGTGACGGGCAGCAGAGCCAGCCAGCAAAGCCACATGGGTTCGCGCAGTCCTGTCTCCTCAGTACATCATCGGGTACATCAATCCGTAGCGCAGTGGCGACGGGGCATGCGAGTGAACCAACCGAGACGAAGAGTTGGAGGAAGTGCATTCTGGCGCTGGGAATGGAGAAGGGATTCGAAGTCTTCGTCGAGCAGCCCGAATAAAAGGCGATCAAGGCTGAGATACACTATCCTGTGTCGAGCTATGTCTTGCATACCTGCCAACTTGGCACCTCAAGGCTGAGGCAAGGCTGAGGAGATGTTCATATTATGGCGGGGGGACGGGTGGGATATCGAAGCTCTCGAGAGCTTCTCCGCGCGCTTGGCGAACTTTTTAAAACCAACCATATCTTGTGATAATGTTCCTCTGATACCGTTCCTTTTGTTCCGTCGACTAACCTCTCCATCACTCAAAACATCCAAGCGGTCGCGACAATAACACCAACTCCCACAACCCCATACCAACTCCTCTCTACCCTTCCACCCAAGCCCGTCGTCGTCGAAGCCTGCGCACCAGACGCACCAGCCAAACCGGTCGACGCCGTCGACTCCGCGCTGGTAGTCGACACCGTCTCCTCCGCAACACTCGCACCAGAACCTTGCGTAAGGCCAGAAGACAACATGCCAGTCAATGCAGTAGTTCCACCCGCGTCCCCAACATGCGCCTCAGACGACGAGCTTTCCAGGACTGTAACCTGCGTCGGCGTCGGCATTATTGTTGTTACGGGGACTGACTGCATGCTGACCACGAGCGTCAGTGTTGAATTGATGGAGTTGGAATCGAGAACTGAGCAAAGCGCTTGATTATTCTCGTTCGTCATGCAGATTTCTTCGGCGGTACAGCACAGTTGGGCGGCGTAGCCGCATGCCGTACCGCCGTTGTCGCATGTTTGCGCTGATGCGACGCAGTAGTGGTAGTAGCAAGCGAGAAGGAGGGGGATTGGGAGGGTGAGGCGCATGATGAGTACTAGTCGCTGGATAGGTGGTGGTTTGGGTAGGAAGGTGGTGTCGCGTGTAGGTCTTTCGAGGGTTGTTGTTTGTAGGGGTAGGTAACGAATGCGGCCGAATCCTTCAGTCGGCCAGACTAACCTCATGTGGTGTTTCTCGTATTTGATATCTCGTATCCCAATCGCATAGTTGGCCATATTCAAACATCTCTTTCTAAATTACGCCAAATACTAGCAAGTAAACATAAAGTTGTGATGAGAATCGAACGGGATACATCATGATCACTACTCTACCTCCAATGCACCACTACCACCCCCTACGCCAACGCCTCCTCCTTCCTCCTCGCCTTCGCCTCCTCAATACCCTCCCTCCACTCCCTCCCCTTCACAGCAGTCAACCACGTCGCACCCGCCCCCGCAACAAGAAACCCCGCGCTGATGGTCGAGAACCAACCCACGCCAATCGCCCTGACCGCAGGAAGACACGCCGCACTCCCCGCCGCCGCAAACATATACCGCATAAAATAATTCCCAGCAACAACCTCCGCACTCCGCCCCTGCATAACATCCAAACAATACGTATTCAAGCTCGGAAAACAAAACAGCTGAGCCACGCCCTGCAAAAACATCATCACAACAGGCAGCGCGATGCCTCCAACCCTTTTCTCGACGCTCCACCCGTAGATCAGCATGCAAGCGGGAATCACGACGCCGAGGAAAAAGACGCAAGACCGGAGTCTGTCTTCGGAGACGCGGTGGCCGCGGCGCTGGATGTATTTCTTGACGATGTGGTCGGCGTAGCGGCCGCCGAAGAAGGTGCCGAGGAGGTAGCCGCAGCCGGGGGCGATGTAGAAGAGGCCGGATTGGAGGGGGGATTGGAGGTTGAAGCGCGGGTTTAGGACGTAGCGGATTGGGGTTAGGAGGGAGTACATGTTCCAGACTAGGGAACTGGATGCTAGTGCCGTGAGAAGAATGTTGGGGTACCGGTATAGTTTGACGACGCGGAATGGGTTTAGCCATTGCCACATTTTGTGGGCGCGTTGTGCAGTGGGGAGGCCGACGAGTTCATCGGCGCGCTTCTTGTGGATGGTCTCGGGTTGCAGGAAGAAGCAGAAGAGGGTTGCGGCGCCGGCGAGGGCGGTTTGCAGCCAGAAGATGTCGCGCCAGGAACGGAATGTTACGATTATGCCGCCGATGAAGGGGCCGAGGGCGGGGCCGATGAGGGTGCCGGAGAGGAACCAGCCTAGGGCTGTTGCGCGTTCGGTCTGTGGGGTTGTGTTAGTAGGGAAGGTGATGGGGGTGAGTGAGAGCTGTAATGGGCGCTCCTATGATATGCAGCTCTCCAAGTTGATCTGGAAGCAATCACCAACACTGGAAAAGGGCATACATACCGGTTTATATATATCCCCAATAACCGCACTCCCAATAACAAGGAAAGCCGTGCCTTGAAAAGCAGTGAGGATCCTGAATACGAAGAAAGAAGCCAGGTTGGGAGCCAACGCCGTCCCAATCGAAAACGCAGTAAACAACCCCGCGCTCACAACACTAACCCACTTCCTACCATAAATATTGCCATACGGACCATAGAAACACGGCGACAAGCCCATGAAAAGCATGTACAAAGCGTTCGACACATTAATAATACTACCATCCGTACCAAACGTCTCCGCAACCTCCGGAACAGCAGACAACACCGTGGTACTTGATATCGGAGCCAGGAAACTGCAAAAAGAGACTACGGCTACAATGACCATTTTGCGGCGCTCGGTGAATTTGCTGTAGATGACGTCGTTGTCGCCCGTGGCGATGTATTGGACGTTGGCCATGTCGTGGTGGCTGACGGAGGAGACTGTGCGTTGGAGTTGGAGACGGTCTTGGTCGTTTTCATTGCTGCGTGGTTGGGGGATGATGGAAGCGTATTCGGTGCTCTTTTCAGGTTCGGCAAAGGAGGTGTTGGGGGGTGCGTGTTGGCCAGCGGGTGCTGAGGAGGATGTGGAAGAGGGTGCCATTATGTGTACTCATAGAAGGCGAGATGGTAGAGTGGATACTGGTTTTGGTAGAGGAGTCGGGAAGGGACTCGTGCTGCTGGTTAGAGTGTTTGCAGCGACATTCGAGTTGTTGGAGAATGAAGAGGAGAGGGAGCAAGTGACGAGAGACGTTAGATATGTTCACGATTAGAGTACATGTTGGGCTATCTTCGTGCATTAGCGCTCCTGCAACGGCTTCATATCCGCGGGTGGAGACTGTCGCTGCCCAAGGAGCGTCTTTTCCGTGAAGATTTTCGCCTACATCGTGTCGAGATGTTATATCCGGTGAGTGGAGTAGCCGACATGGGTGTCGGGCTAAGAATGTCCGGTCGGAAACTTTGCCGCCGACGATGGAAATGCTCCGGAACATTCTGCATATGCGTACCAAGTATGTTCTCGAAGACGACGATGTACTACTAGGGTAGTTGTAAGATAGTGCACGCCTTATGAGTGCTAGCCAATACTGACCTCGGCACATGACACCTTGGCGCACCAGACTCTCACATGCATGATGCAGACGACCATCTCGAGTGAGCTCAGGCGAAGAGCCCGCAAATATATACGTGTATTCGTAAGCCAGCGACAGGCCAAATTTGTACGGTGAAAGATTCTAGATAACCCAAACGTGGATCTTGCGGTGAGATCTCGTGTCCTGAACGCCGATGATGCAGTTGCGCTTTTCAAGCAAAGTAACCCTCTCCCAGCTCATATGCTGAGCTTGTCTAGACTCAGGCGGTCGGCGCTTCTGTGTCGCTTGACCATGCCCAGCTTGTAGAACTTCTCCTCGCCCGTCGCTGTTCGCCCGCCGATGTACCACTTCTCGGCGCCCATGGCTTCGTGGAAGCCTTCGGATGAGCTGTCGGAGCCCCGCCTGCCTCGACGCGACGCGCCTGGTATTGGGAAGGCTTGAGCTTTGGGTGATGTGGAGCGGTTGTAGGGGCCGGTGTGTTGTCGGGTGGGTTGGAAGTGGCCAGTCGCCTGGACGGACACGGTCGTCGCACCAGGCGATGGGGAGCGCGTCTTTGTGGTGATGGTCCGTGACGACGCGGCTGTTGTGTCGACGGTGTTGTTCTGTTGTGAGGTGGTGTTTTGCGAGTACGAGGCCACAGAAGCTGCTTGGGAGGCCGTGGTCTTCTGGAGGCTGGGCTGTTGCGCGCGGAAGGCGGCGAGGAAGCCGCCGAAGAATGGGCGGTTGGTGGTCATGGTGGTGGTGGAGGGTGTCTGATCTGGTGAGGGTCGCTGGTGGCTCTGGGGCATAAGATGGCGTCTATAAACGTCGAATGCTAGCGGCGGTGTAGAGGTGTGTGTTGTGTTGGCGGCTCCGCAACGGCGTTTCGTGCAGCGACCAAATAACAACAGCACAGGCGGCGCTCCGACTGCGCCGTCAAGCTCGGGCTCTGCGACGTTTTCTATTCCATGCGCTGATCCAAGGGGGAGCCGCGGAACAGGGGCGCGTCGTGAGTGGTGGTTGGTGATGGTTGGCGATTATCGGCGCAAATGTGCGTGTGACGTAGGCGAGCTGCAGCTGGGGTGGGCGTCTACGCGTCTATATGTGATAGTATGCGGTGCCGTTAATGTCAGCGGGGTAGGCGGCGACTGTGTTTATAGGAGACTGGGGAGATGGCGGGGGAAGGAGGTTTGGCAGGTTTGGCGCATCGGACCGTTGCTGGAGAGGAACATGTCGGAACCCGCGACGCACCTGACAAGATCAAAGTGCGCCTCCCGAGCGTCGACCGAGGCCATACCCAATGTCTTCCCTACTAACAACCACCATTCCAAGATAGCGGAGCCATCGACTTCACCCACGATGCACTGTTTGGCCTGTTGCTCCGGGTCTCGCTTCGCCATGGTGTGCAGCTCTGACAGATCCACGGCCGCTGAATGGCCGCCCACATCGCAACGGCCACCTACGCCGCCAACCACGCACATCGCCAGAACTCGTTCGCATGCCGTTATCCCGCTTGGCCTTATCGAGGCAAATCATCGTGCACCATCAAGTAACGCCCAGTAGTGGACCGCCATGCTCGATGTGCGATCGCGATGCATGTTGTGTCGCCGGCTATTACCTGCCGCATTCTCTTGAAGGTGTGAAGTACGCCCACGCATCTTGAATCAGCTCCGAGTGGTTCCGATAGCCCGGAACACCCACGAGGAACATGCGCTTTGCAACATCTCGCATCTCATACGACGCACGACGGTTGAGCTAACCCACCAGAACGCGGGGTAGTCCGAGAATTAGCCCGTCTTCCCTAGATCTGGAGATCACATAAAGACTGACACGACACTCTTCATGGCGCCGGTGCTCACACCTTCGTTGACATGTGCGAACGCATATGATCGGCATAGCATTGTCACGTGCTATGGAGCCGCTTGTGACGTAGCCATGTGTAGACTCTCTCGGATCACAACCGGCAGATAGGTCGAGCATAGCGGCACATCGCTGCACGACAGATATTCATCAGCCTCTAGAAACCATCTCGCTGTACACGAGCGTCATGGCAGTCCAACTGCTTCTGCCATGTGCTCCTAAGGCAGCCAATCAGCCCCGTCAGCCTTGTGCACGGGCCTCGCGTCCCCTCTATCAGGCAACCCTTTGCACCCTTTGCGTGGCGCAACTATCACCAACACCCTCTTGCTACAAATATTTGCGACCGCTTTCTTTGAATCTTGTGTAGCCAGCTCAAGCCTTCAGTCATCGTGTGACACATCCACAAAACATCGCCACTATCATGGCGACCTTCTCCCTCCTCCCCACCGAGCTCGTGGAGTACATTGTATCCTATCTCGCTCAGCACGACATTTACGCTGTTTGCCGGATCAACAAGAGTCTTTTAAATCTAGCCATACCATTCCTGTACCGTCACGTTGATCTCTTCATACCGCCTGGCAACAAACTCCCCAGGATCGATCGCTTCTGCCTAAACATCATCAGCGATAGCCGCAAAGCCAACAATGTCGAGTCAGTCCGCCTGGGACTATCCCCAAGCGAAGAGGTCAAACAGGGTCAGCGTTGGCTGGCACCGGATAAGACCTTTGATGATAAACAGATGTTTCGGAAAGCTATGGTCGCGTTGAGTGATGAGACGTTGGTGGCTGCCGGAGACTATCTGAGAGACGCCATCTACATGCGCGAGTACTCTGCCTATGCAGCGCTCGCCCTTCTCGTCCTTCCCAAACTCCGTCGACTCGACGTAGCAGACTACAAGCAGGCCACCTTCGACCATCTCCACAACGTCCTCCGCAATCTCGACCCCGGGACTTTATGGAACCGGCGCTATCCATCGCAAGTTCTTCTTGATCGTCTCTCTTCCATCAAGGAGGTATCTCTCATGGTTGACCGCAAGACTGGAGTTTGGTATCCGGGAGACAACAACCGCAATCCAATCGGCCACTTTCTGAACATCCCGGGCATTGAGAAACTCGAACTTTTCAATCTAGGCGGCCAGTCGCATGCACATGGTGTGGCTATATCGCACTCACTAATCGCTTTTCCGACAGCTACCAACATCACTACGTTGGTCTTCCGGCACTCAGGTGCCTTTAACCGGGGTCTGAAGTCGTTGTTCCAATGCACGCCAAAATTACGGTCTCTTACGTACGAGTCCTACTTCAACGCCCAGGCACAGACAACCCAGCGAGGAGATCTGCTCATGGTCGACGCTTGGAACGAGCACCTCAGGCCCCTGCAATCCACTTTGGAAGTCCTAGTCCTCACCGCGGAATACTCCGACCCAGACGCCTTCTTCTTCGCCCAACCCCGCATCGGCGATAGACTCTGCGGCTTCCTTGATCTCACCGACTTCACCGAACTACATACCCTTGAGGTTGCCTTCCCCTTCCTCACTGGCGACGTCGACTTTTCCATCACCAAGGATATTTATCCCCTATTCCCGCCAAACCTTCGCCACCTCACGCTACGCCCCGATCTCTCGCACGCCCAACTCCCCTTCCCCTTCGACTCCTCCATCCTACCCAACGGCCTCACATTCGAAGAGTCAAAACAAGAAGCACAGTGCCTGATGAACGCCCGCATGGACGTATCCTACATGTTCCAAGCCTCCCTCTCCCTCCTCGACTTCTGGCCAACTCTAGAATCCATGTCCGTCTGGCAGCCTGCTGATCCGTCGCTCGAGTGGTTCGACGGCCAGATTGAAGACTTTGCGACGACGTGTCGGAATAAGAATGTCACGGGGAGGCTGCTGAAGCCGATGTTGCTGAGGTGGAAGAAGGCGGAGCATTGGGATTTGATGAAGGAGACGACGCTTTATGATCGGGGTGATCCGCTGTTGGGGAGCGTGGATAGGTTTTGGAGGGAGGAGTGGGAGGGGAGGCCGCTGGGGATGGGGTGTCAGTATCATTTGAATGCGCTGAGTAAGGGGAAGGTTAAGCTGCGGAGGTAGGATGTTGATCGACTTGTTGGGACAAATCTGGTACATCTTTCTCGCACGCTCTTCCGCCAAACGGAAACGCGTTTCTCGGGCGTTCCAATGCAGTCCAAGACAAGATCTCACACAACTCCGGTTGCTCTCAAGCAAACTCTGCCGCATAATAGCTTCCACCTCAGCATACTTAGGCACCTTCATCATCTCACTCATCACCGCCAGCATCAATACGAACGACCATGGCTACCGACTACAACTACTCCGACGAGTTTACCTCAGCTCAATACCTACCACCCGGACGAGGCCCTCTCCTCATCGAACACAACCCCCCGCCCCTCCCACCACAGCGACCATCCCTGCGAGATCTATTCTACCCAACGATACCATCACATTCCGACCAACAAATCCCCGGATTCGTCTTTGGCCTCTTCCTCCTGGCCTTCCTTCACGATTGCTCTGTTCTCATCAGCGACTGCTGGCATCGACGCGTGAAGATACGATCGATAGTGAGCCTAGCTGTATGCGCGGTTGTTGTATTCGTTATCGGGAAAAGTATGTGGGATGTTGCGGTGTTGAAGAGTGAGCTTGGGGAGGCGAAGAGGCAGCTTTGGCAGGTGCAGGAGAATCTGTTGCGGTGTCTGTGGCCACCTCCACTGCCGTCGAAGACGACGATTACGGGGGCTTGGGTAAGGGATGGGGAGTAGGTGGAGGGATGGGGGGATGAGGGGATGAGGGGGAGGAGAGCATGGAGACGATGGGGAGGATGGAGAGGGAGGGGGTGATGCGTAAGTTGGCTTGGGTCTTTTAGAGACGAAGGAGTGTTCCGTGAATGACAGTCCAAGACGGACTCTTTATTGTGTCATACATCAAACCCGTGCGCGCGCGAGGTAGCATCATCCTGCACAATTGCATTATATCGGTGTTGTAGGTACATAACTAGAAGCGACCAACATGAAAAATCAGCGGGTTCGTTTTCCCTGAACCTGTCTCACACAGTCTTAGACACACCGCGGTTCAAGACGAGCTGTCTTAATGCGTTTCTCGTGAACAGAACATAATCTTCCTGTATGTCTTACTTCCCACTGTTTCTTGAGCCAAATATACCAGTGTGGTTTTGCGACATGTCGACGCAATCTCAATCGATGTTTTACATCCATCACGGCGAGCAAGCTCAGCCAGTCTTCTGAGAAGATGGCAACTACAAAAGCAAGCACTTGGCCAGGTATCTCCCTCTTGCGCATCCACTATCGCAGCATCAAACATCAGCATCGAACATCGATACAAGAACGAAGGACCCGGGAACCCGAATCTATCCACATCCATCGATCCGAATCTAGCACAGAATGTCATCCTACCAGCACATCCTCCAACAACTCCCCTCACTCATTGCGACCATTCTGCTCGCTTTGATCTTCCGGAAAATCTTCTACAAGTATCTCAACACTGCCAGAAAGCGCAGGTTCGCTGTTAAAGTCGTTGCGGCTAATGTCGGTATCATATCTCTCATGTATATCGTCGGTAGGAATGTGATGATGGTGGCGGAGATGCAGGATCAGCTCGAGATGGAGGGTATATTAGGGAATTGAAGGTAGTAGGGGTAGTGGAGGTATGTTTGGGGGAGGTTTGGTTAGCGGGGCTCGAAGGGGGGTTGCAAATGTGTACGAAGGGGTGTAGAGAAGAAGCGGTGGTTGTTCGAGAGGATTAGAGAGATAACAGGAAGAATTCAGACCGAACGCGCGAAAGATGTCAAAGTTAATTCTTACTACATGCCTTCCTCTCAGCAAGAATGCGAACATGCGTTACACTCTCTCCTGCTTGTGCGACGCCCCTCATCGCCTTCACGTACCCCAGATCGCCCTCAACACTCGCATCCAAAGGCCCCAATATCCCATCTCACAACTCAGCAAAATCTGCTCCGTCTCAGCTAACTGAACGCGCAGTTTTCCTACTTCTAGCATCCCGTGAGCAAAGGCGTAGATGGTGATCGCCATGACACAGGTGCCATTGAGCGCGCCTCGGTTCGGCCCCTCGTCCCGCAGCCGATAGAGGTAGATGAATGCGAAGAAGTAGACGAATAGAGAGACAAGTACGGCATAATCGAGGAACAGATGGAGGAGTTGGGTGGTTGTCATTTTGTATCGTGTTTTGGTTGGGGTTGCGGAAGAATTTAGATACCTAGGTACCTAGGTATGCGAGATTGAATAGCCCGGGCTGTAGAGACGGGCGGTCGTGATGATGGTGGTATTAGGCCGGGCGTTCACGAACTACGCCTTTTAATGCATGCGACAGTGATGCAAAGTTTGCTAAGTCATTGTTGGCGGTGTCGTAGGATACTCGCGAAGCGGTTGTGAGCCGTTCCGGCGTTTGTAGAGTGTCAACTTTGAGCGGATATCTTTGATGGGAACAAGAAGATGTTGTTTTCTTGAGAACCACAATGTCTGACAAGGCGAAGATGCATGGTAGTTTGCTTCCGAAAAGTAGCTACCAGGTGGAAACTCCCTAATGCATCGCAACTGGAAACAAGTTGCAGCAAGCGTCGGATTGACGCCGTGTTCACACAAACGTGTTGTTGGTCGTCAGTCCTAAACGCGACCGTCACTACGAAGCCACATAACCGCCCACCTTGATTCTCTACTTACCGAGCATATCAAAAGCTTATTCGACATGTTCAACACAATCATTCAGTTCCTGTGGTACTTGTCCTTATGCTCCTATTGAACTTCCATTAGCTTCCGCCGCTCTTCTTCGCACATCCTACACCTAATCCCATTCTCATACTTGTGATGACATCTCGTGATTTCCCTATCCGACCACGCCAACTGGTGCCGTAGCTCCGTGTCTTCCGATAAGTCACCTACATAAACGCAGATAGCGAGAGCAGATGCAACAGTAGCAAAGACCCAAACTACATCACGTTCCTGAATAGCTTTTTCGTAAAGAGAGATGAGCATGACGAAGACAAGGAGGAGCCAGAGGAGGACGATGGTTTGGAGGAGCTGCCAGATGAGGTTTGTGGTGGGCATCATGTTGTTGGTTGGCTGGATGGGTGGTGGGAACGTTGGTGGTTTCACTGGGTGCAAGGGATATTTGGATTAATAGATGGCGGTTTGTGGTGGTGGTTAAGATGAAGATGAAATGTTCGTGTTCGACGGTCTTTATGGATGCGACGACAGAGGAAGAGGTTTGCTAGCGTTTCTTTCGCAGTGGTGTAAGGTCTTGTTCAGCTTCATCACTGTACGGCTTAGCGATTATTCGATCTTCCAGTTTGAGCGTTGTTCTTTGACAAGAATAAGAGATTAGTGTTCTCTCGCTGGCTGCAATTGTTGTATGATGCAATAACGCGCGCTAGACTGCTCTCTAAAGGTATCTGCAATACAAATTGCTCAAAGCAAAGTTATTTGCGCATGGCAGAGAACAAGAAGAGCAAATTATGAGCTAATTCCGTATCTATACCATCGCATCAGTGTCAACCCTCGGCATCATCCATCTCCTCCTCTCCCGTCGAAGCCAAGTACCCACCCACACGTTCATCTCACCTAGTCAAACACACCACACACCAAAGTCCCATCCGAAATGTCAGACTCAACCATCCACTTCCTATTCTACTTCTTCTTCGCTCTAGTCACACTTTCCAGAACTGTTAGACAGGCCATCTCTAACGGCCACACTTACTAACAGACTATGCAGAACCTCAGGATAGACTTACCCTATGTCGTGGCATGTGCCCCAGCGTTTATTCTGTGCTACGTCATCACCATTGCTGTGAAGAGAACAGTGGGTGAAGAGAATATGGGACTGAGCATGATGCGTTGGTTGCAAGATGAGGGGGGAGGTGGCGGCATGTCGGATGCTATGGAGGACCGTGAGATGGAGGATGTTTATAGAGGACGACATTGGCGAGACTACTAGAGAATGAGATTTTGCAAAGTCATGCGGCGGTTTGTATATGCAAAGGTCGAGTGTATAGCGAATTTGAGACGAACTGCTACATTTTTGGGGTTCTGCTGTGCCTTGCCGCCTCCGTGTGATACACTGGTTCGTGATAGGAGTAGTGCGTCACTCGACTGTATGCGCTGGATGAATTATGCCATGCAACAGTGAACTCTGATATATCTCTTCGTTCTACAACCCAACGGGGAGAAAGTTCTAGTCATGCGGGAATACCTGTGGAATGTCAGAGTGACTTCTAAGGCTGCTAACCCCTTTGATCTCTTTGGTTTGTTTAAAGTACAGCAAACTCGAACCTATAAGTTTAGCTGTGTATATCAACAAAAGCATCACGGTAACACCGTTTCGTGGCCCACATTCTAAGCTTTATCATGTCATCGTTCACCATCACAGGACTAATAACTCTTGCAATCTATTCCTCCCGCTTCCTGGTCAATGATATCATCCACTCCCCGCTACTCATCGTCGTCTATCCGAAATGGGCCAAATTTCTCTCGCTGAGCGTATCCGTCCTCGCCGTAACCGCAGCCTACCAAATTCACACAAGCAGCCGAGCTGTGCAATCATGCAGTCATAGGCTTCATACATGCGGACATAATCTCAACGTCACTACTCAAAATAACACCGTTCTAGTAACCAAGCTAGAGAACAGGCCAATGAAGGGAGTCGCCGCTCTGAGAGCTGAACTAAGCAAATGCGAGACGGAGAAGAGCGGACTGAGATGGTTTCGTGATGATTGCCGCGCGCATTGCGAGGAGCATGGGCGGGATGTTCCGTGGGATATTGGGATGAAGGTAGATGGCTTGTTTGGGGGGATGAAGGAAGTGGCGTTAACGGGTGGGGAGGAGGATGGAAAGGATGTGAAGGGTGATAGAGTAGAGAAGGATAAGAAGCAGTAGAGGGCGGGTTGGATAGCCGGAAGATGCTGGGACAGGGCGATAGGGGCTGAGCGGGCGAGTCAGGATGTTTTGAAGGCGATCCTAGCTGCCTTGTCTGACATGTCTAGGAGAAGCAGATTGAAAATGAAAGAAACAATTACCGAGCTCGAATTGCTGTATTAAGTTCCCGCGCATCACATCTCACCCTCTCCTTCCCCTTCCAGTTGCTTTCTCTTCCGCTTCCCAATCTCCCAGACCTCTTGCCTAATGTCCTCCGGCAAACATTTCATCACGTTCACCATCCAATCATCCTCATCGCCGTGCTCTTCAAAGAATGTCCACCAATTATCAACGATGCCCTCCCTAAGTATTCTCTTGAGTTCATCATTCCGTTGTGCAACGAAGTTGTAACTATGTTCGTACTCTTGAAGTGCCTGGTGCTTCAACTCAAGCGCTTGTTTGCATGTTTGATAACCCGGGTCGTTTATGATGTGCCTGAAGTCATCGCAGCTAGTGAGCGTACATGCGATACCGAGTATGACCTTGATTGTTTTGGAAGCATCTTCGCTGAAAAGAGCGTAGCAGTGCGTTGCTAAGATGCTGGATTTGACAAGTATGGCGTATGGTAACATGGCTGCATGGGGTGTGCAGTGCGTGGTACTGATGGGTCTGAGGCGATCGTGCTGATATGGTGGTGTTCGGGTTGCTTGAGCCTGTGAATTGTTTTCAAACCGCGGATGAAGTGGAGTAGGAGAGAGACGTTGGGGCGATGCGATGAGGATGGGATGACGCCGAGTGATCTTCCGTGTTGTTTTGCGTGCAAAGGGAAAGAAAGCCATGGTTACAATGAAATCTTTCCTGAAGCCTGGAGTAGCTCGGTGCATTCTTTGATCTCTGCGGTTTGGAAAGAGTGTAGCAAACTCAAACTAACACGGGTAGTTATATCAACAGAAGAAGAAGGCAAGAAACCCAATCACGCAACGCATACCATCTCATCATGTCACGGTGGCTCGAAATAGCCGCGTCAACACTGCGGTTCGAGATAGCCGCGTCTATCATCCTAGTCCTCTTGATCATCATCTTCATCCCCCACCACGTCGAACTCAATCGACTCCTCTTACTATTCCTACCCGCCATCGCCGTGTTTACCGCCATCGAGCTTTACACAAACGACCAAGCCCTCCTCGCTTACAGCCACGACCTCCAGACATGCAACCACGCCCTTAACAAGACCCTGCAGGGAGGGGTAGTACAAGCGCACAGACACAATCATCACATGGCTGCCGTGAGAGCTAATCTGCGTGAATGCTTGGAAGAGAGAGATGTGCTAAGACGCAACGAGAAGGAGTGCTATGCGCGTGACAAGGTGGACGAGGAAAGCGTGCAGTGGATAGAGAAGATGGTAAGTGGTATGAAGGAACAGATAAGGGAAGACGTTTGTGCGATTGGAACGGAGGGGAAGGAGGAGAAGGAAAAGTAACGGAAGTGGAGTGTGAAGTGTGTAGAGGTGGATGTTGGGGTAGTGCGAGGGTGACGCGATGGAGGCATCTCGCCACACAATGTTATAATTCGGCAGTGGCTTGGAGATGGCGTATGAAAACATTAGATCATCTGAAGACTTTCATAAAAGTACGAGAAACGTAGCCTGCCACGTAGAAGAATGGTCACGATGAGGGTGACGTTGCCATCTTGCACGTGCCCTCGCGTGTTGTTAGCGCGAATGGCGCGTCATAGCGACTTGCATCCCGCGTTGCCTGACCCGAACACTTCCAAGGTTACATGAACATCCGCAATGACGGATATCTGGAGCGGAGATATTCTGCTACCCGACGGCAATGTTATTAGAGGTACGTATCATCATTCATCGGGAAAGAACAATCTCTAATACCCCGCAGATGTCGGCCTCGCGTCGCAAAATGTCGCGTCTTCCCCAGCCCTTCCCGCGACGGCTCTGCGCTTCCTCACCACGGTCGATACTGCCAAGATTCCACTATACCTTGCCGCCGGCCCCAGTCTAGGCGTATGGACGACAGAGGAAGCTACCCAGGCTTGGTTCGAGGCAGTACTGCTGAGTAAGCCTACGCTGGCACACGCGCCCAACAACGCCGCGAAAGATTGGTGGGACCTGGCGCGATCACAGTCGCCAATTGGGTTTCTCGTACAAGTCCAAAGGGTTGAGGAAGACGGGCGAAAACCTAGAGTGACTGAGATCCTCTTCTATGGCACCATCGCGGCTCCTACCACAGCCGGGCTACCCACACCACCATCCTCGTCCTCATACGTCGGCGATGCGCACACTGAGTTACTCCCTGAGCTCCGAGTTCACGCACTGCCACTTTCGTCTGATCTTCTCAATGCCACCAGCATCGACCTGCCCATGGACGCCGAGCCTCATTTCCTTCCGCCGCAGCACGAATTCCACAACCCCCCAACATCACCAAAGCGAACGAGAGACATATTCGAAGAGGCTACCATCGCAAACAAGAAAGCAAGGGGAAGAGGCGGAAGAGCAGTCTCGGCAGCAGCAGCCCGCACGAGCGAGTCTCAGCAGGCATACACCCACCGGAAGTCGTCGCTCTCTATCGATCTGAAAGCCTCATCTTTCTCCGAGTCCAGACCAACGTCTGCTTCCGACCATCTAGCCCGCCCTTCCTCGCGCCCACTCTCGCGATCACCGAGCATAACCTCCGATTTAAGACCTCTCAGCCGAAAAGGTCAACCCGACGCGCATGCCAGGCGATCGAATCTGTCGCAGGTCGCTACGGTGCCCATACAGCCCGAAGAGCCGACAACCGAGTCGCGAAACAAGGACGCACTGGTCAAGGTGGTCATGGCAGCGATGCGCATGCACGGCTTGCAGCAGCGGAAACAGAACAGGTCCCGCCGCGCCTCCGTGGCTGGTGCCGAGGAGAGTCAGCAGCGCAGTGAAGAAGCAGCTGCAGAAGAGGCGGCGAAGGACGACGAGTACAAGTTGATATACCACCAAACCTTCAAGGGTGCACAATTAGCACTGGTAAGACGCGTGAACCTACATTTGAAACGCTCGCTGACGATACTACAGAGAAAGCACATGTCCGAGAAACCGTTGCACGCCACACCCGATCGTATGCGCGACATCGTCGAGAAGCTCCTGGCGCTCTTTCTCTCCGACCCGCTGGCCGAACCTCCGCCCCCCGAGATACCTGCGGACCCAGTTGCCACACCTGGTAGCAGACCTAGATTTGTGATCCCGGGATCCACACATGGCCATGCCAGCCCATTCGACTTGCCTAGTACACAACGGCGACCTGGCATGATGAGATCTGTTACCGATAGCCATGTTTATACGGGATCACCAGTGAGCAAGAAAAGAGTTACTACGGGCGAGACGTTGACCGTGCCTACGTGAGGGGTTGTGGCAGTTACCAATGTGGGATACGAGGACGACCTCATTACCGTCGGCTATGATGGTTTACTCCCCGGGGTCTAAATACGAACCACGGACGCGTCACTGGGGTCCTGCAGTTGATCTATTCTTGCGTGTTTCCTTTCTTGGCACCCGCTGCCACACTTGTCACCATCAGTAAGCACTGTGGAACAATCATCAACCCTCCCAAAGCGGCAATCGTTAGAGGATATGCCGCAACGCCGTAGCCGTCGTACAGCGATGATTTGCGTGCCCTTGCAGCCGAGCATTGCGCATACGAGTGGCGTAGTAAAGCACGGAAATAATTCTCGTTCCGGATCAGTTGCCCTAGACACCTCGACGTATCGTGGCTATGCGACGTCACATCGGCTCCATCGTCATGAAGGCGACATACGCTTTGTGTTGCTACGATCGCCCGATATACGATGAGTAGACCTATAAAGCCGCCTCGTCGCATAGTGGGAGAGGAAACCAACACCGACAAGACCAACAGACTTCGCATCCACCCATCCCAAACACTCAACATGCTGTTCAAGATCACCGCCCTCGCTCTTCTCGCCACCGGCGCATCCGCAACGGCCCTCCCCCGTAACGCAGACTGGACCTGGGACGTCACCGACTTCAGCAGCGTCTGCACCGCATCCGCCTGCCGCTACTCCTTCAACGTCACCGCGCCCACCGGTCCCTCTGGCCAGCCAGCCTTCAATGCGGAATTCTGCTCTGGCACAAGTCTGCAGGGTGGCTACAAATCTTGCGGTGTAGTTGGGATTGATGTACCGGGCGATGTGCAGACGCAAGAGTTCAACCGCGGGAGTGATGTCGGTGCGACTGTTAGTGTGCAGTACACGTTTATGCAGTGAGTATATCATATGCGAGGTGGTGGGGGTTTAAGGAATGGGGAGAGCTGACATGTGGTAGGGGTGAAGTGAGGTATACGTATACGGGTAACGAGACTGTTAAGCATACTGGATTGGGTCCGGCTGTGGAGTTCAGCATTGTTCCTACGGAGGTGACTGCTGTGGCTAAAAAGGCCAAGAAGTCACTGGACACGGACGTATAACCCCGGTTTCTCGGCAAGATATTCAAAGGAAGCAAAACTGTGGACCCGCCTAACACGGAGGAGTAGCTTGATAGCATGGCGGTGGTTGGAACATTTGATACTTTCAACAACATCTTCTTACGCATACGTCACCTATATACTTCCCAGAACCAAATCAAGCGCGGACACTCGTGAGAGCAGGTCCAGCATTCACAGAACCTAGCGCATTCCCTTCTACTATCCTGCCCCTTTCCGTGCTCTTCTCTTGATCTGTTCAGCTTGCGATCTGCTACCCTCATTCCGAATCCATACCGTCTACCTCCCCGAAAACATTAACAAGCAACGTTCCACCCTGCATCATGTTGATGTACATGCTCCCACCTCGGTGTATGTGAATGTTAATCTGCGTTGAACGAATCTCGTGAGCAGCTCCGTCCTCCATCTCTATTTCTTCTGGCTCCTCGCCGTGATCCTCATGTTCGTCTTCTCCACCATCATCGTCGTTGTTTTCTTCCGCATCCCCCAATCCCTCAGCATCATCCCCACACGCCTCACCATCTCCCGCCATGTATTCCATAACCATGTTGTGAACCACACCCTCTCTTAGTTCAACATCATCACCTCCATCACCTTCCTGGGCTGCCGCATGGATGTTCGCCAAATAACGCACCCCCAGATACAACAACGCGGTCACCACCGCTAGACTATTTGCTGCCCACCAATTCGGGAATAGGCCAAAAATCCCCAAGTCGAAAAACGCAATGATACAGTAGATTTTGATGATCCAGGACCTTTTTTCAGCAGCGTGGCGGGCAGCGGGTGTGTTGGGGGGAATGTTTTGGTCGGGCATGATTTGGGTAGTGGAGGTTTTTGGTTGGTTTGGTGATGGGTTTGGGGTGAGTGTGTAGGTTGGAGATGTGAGGATGAGGGATAGCTGGTGAGGTGGTGATTTCGGCTTGTTGGAAAGAAAGAGTGGTGCGGAAGGTGAAATGTAGCGTGGACTCATGTTTGCTGTACGAGAATGGTTGGTGATGTGCTTTGTTGCTCATGCGAAGAAGGATCTAGTTAATGCGTTTATTTATTGTGCTGCGCTAATATTGAATACAAACGAAAACATGAGCTACCAGTACTTCCCCTATGTGCTTCGTACGGCGATCTCAAATGCAATTTGTTCCTTTACATCCCTATGAATGTCTACTAATTGCCGTTTCAGGTTCATGTCCCTCCCTCAGCCTTCACTTCTGTGATAATATGCTTGTAGATGCCTCGGTACTCCATCGTGCTGAAGAGATGATGATACGAAGTTAGTATATGTCTCACATGCATTTCTGACAGCTACGACTTACCCATGACGACGCAGGTCTAAGTTAATAGCCCATCAGACGGTGATCCGGTGCTCCTCTTGTTACCGATCTCTCTGTTTTCTCCGTTGTAGTCACAGTCTCGGTGACGGTCTTGTAAACCTTAGTGGACCACGGTGTCTCAATTTGCTCAACCACCGTGGATATCTTCTTGTGTACTAGCACTTTATCGGGCGCATTCCCTGGGGCATGGATAAGCACCCTATCGGTCGCATCCACTGGGGCATGGATAAGCACACCGTCGGCCGCATTCCCTGGGGCATGGATAGGCGCGATGCATGCGACAGATCCAAGTGCCTTTGTCTTCTCAGCCTCCTTGCGTTCTATGGCACAGATGCTTGAATTCAGTGTCAGAAACAGTGCCAGGACCAGTAGCCACTTGAGAACCATGGAGACCTTTTGTGTCACCGAAATGATTATGCTGTGGACCCAGGCCGACAAGTCCATCATATTCTTTCCGTCGTCCGCGACGCTAGCCACGTAGTTGAACGTGACGTTCGAGATCTGAATGGGTGCTTTGACAGACGAAGGCACGAATTTGAGGGCGAAGGTTGCCAGTTTGATGGCGGAGGTTGCGAATGCGGTTATCGTTGTGAAGGAGGAGGTAGCGGCGAGTGCGGCGAACAGTGCGAATATGGTAAGCAGGACGAGGGAAAGTTTCCTTGCTGACGGAAGTCTGAAGTTCATGATGCGAAGACCAAGGTCAGGGCGGAGAGTGACGTCGGAGTTGTCTTCCATCGTGAAGGGAAAGATACGGTATGCGAAGAAGCGCGGGTGAGGTGACCTTAGGTCAATGACGATGATGATGATGCAAGTGGGATGTAACGGTAAAATGATAATGTGGTAAAGCAACTAGATCCCACAAAGAACGGACGAGATCAAACATAGCGTGTGTATACAGTAAACAGAGACGCGAGTGCGTGAGGCGCGTGCTGTTCTTAGGGAAGAGGAAGATGTCTTACAATTACCTGGCGGCCGGTATCGCACGCGAGCGCCCAGCAACACGCCCACATGGCTCCAGATAGGTGGTTAGGTTTCAAAGATAATGTCCAAATTGACTGATCTGTGCCGAATGTCTCAGGTGATGTGCTTTGCGATCGTTCGATTGCATGTAGCTGCGAGAAGAGAGCCTGCTACGCGCCTGCATGGCTAAGTATACAGGTCAGTCTGGGCTGGAGCAGATGCGTTAGTGGTAGCGCTTCGTGCACACCGTGAAATTGAAGGCCTGCTGGATATTCGGTCTTTTTCGAGCTCATCAGTCATTATGAGGGTGTTGGAGCGTTGTCGCGTCTTCACCACGCAAGGTGTACGTCCTCGCACCGGCGAATTCGGCCGCGGCAGCGACATTCAGAAAGAACAGAGTGCGCCTTTGACTCAGACTGCGGTCTGATCCTAGGTTGGGCTTGGTCTTTGAGATTGTGCTTTGGTATACGGTATGATTGCAATAGCTTTGATGCGGCAGCGACATTGCAGCGGTACGGTCACGCGGAATACTCTTTGATGCATCTCAGAAAATCGTCGCAATCTACAGCAACGTGAAATGCTTAGATGTAGACTGCGCAAATCGATGCTGAGCCAGGCTGCCGATGGTGATCTTGCACCGCAGGGGGCCACTGAAAGGAAGCTAGGGTGGCTTTGGCAATGCTGACTAATCATGGCCCACACACGCGACGGGACGCGTCGTGTCTTCTTGAATTTCACTTATCGCGTCCTCAGCGTCAACACACGCGCTTTCGCCGACAGCACACTACGACCAGCCCGGCATCAGCAGCAGCTCAAGACCTATCGAATTTTTTGTCATATGCGGCACGTCATGTGACTAGCATCGTCCGTCGTGCAGCTGGCGATGAGTGAGATCTACATGCGGCTTCCTCAATAATGGTCATCACGGACTTGCGATCAGAAGAGACTTGGTCACCACATTACATATTTGTCCATTGTCTACCTAGATGTACATCGATATCTCACTCTGTTCAGGGGAACAGATGATACCCACCAAACGTGAAACCCAGAAGTCTAAATCCTTTCAGCGTGTCGTCGAGCATTGATCTCCGTACTAATACAGCCCGCAATCCGCCTACTCGATATCTTCATTTATGAGACCGTCCAGCGGATATGGCACAACAACACCAAGTCGCCCGTCAGCTGAGTGCATAGCTCAGTACTCGACATACCACGCGCGATGCAACCTTACATTATCCAACCGGCCCTGCACCGCTCCGCAAGTAACAGTCTTATCACCCTTTTGAGGATCGGCCGCGAAGTCCAGTTCTAGACCACCTCCGCACTTGAGAAACCCAGGACTGTTAGCGCCGGATTCGAAAGAACAGTCTTCCTCGCCATCGATCTTAAGAGGCCACTTCTTGCCCGCCGTCACGTAAGGTGGATCGTGGATATTGGCGTCGTTCTGATACATGTCCTTCTTAATTTTTTCTTCGTCAATGACAGCATCCTTGAAGCGGCCATCGTCGACACAAAGTTTGACTGGTACACCTAGCGGGCCCTGGTAGATCTGCCACCACTTGCTAGCACCGTAGCCAGCCAGCAAGATCTGGATCGAATGGGTGGCCTTCGGCTTTGATGGAGTCGGAGCTGGAGCAGGTTTAGGCGGGTAATCGATCTTAAGCTTCTCTTTCACTTTCGCCATGATCGCCTTGGCCATCTCACGGTAGCCGCTCTCGGTGGGGTGGAAAGGTCGAAGTGTCAAACCGGGGTAGTTCTGCTGATACGGGCCGATCATATCGAGCCATTGCAGGTTATCTGGATCATCTGCGATGGCTATATCGTTGCCCGACTGGAGCGCGGCAGTCAAGTTGAACTCGATCTCGCGAGGGTCATCGGTAAATCTACCGGTCTCAAGCCAGTGCTCGAATTCAGCTTGCGTCGGCTGGCGTCCCTCCTCTGCGTTACCATCGCCATCGTCTATACCTCCCACCATCTCGCCCTGCCAACTGAAGATACCGCTCGGAGACATGTTCCAAAGATATACATTGTCGCCAAAGTATTGGTCATACAGCGTATGACCAGGTTGGCAGAAACGGTGTCCTTCAAGATTCTGGTCGGTATCGACAAAGGTCGCCCGCTCCGGATGGAAGCTGCCTTTGACTCCATTTTCGATGGCCTTATTAAGATAGCGAATAAGCGCATTAACGCGCTTCCTCAAAGCAAGACTAAGCCTCGGACGATCACTAGACCGCAGACCGAAGCTCACATTACTACACCAATCGCCCTCGCCGCCCTCGTCGAAGAAGAACTGGAAGTAGCCAACTACAAAGAGCCGGAACTTGGGGTTCTTCTTAGTCTTGGGATGATCAAAGACTTGATTGACAATCCATCGCGCATCTTGGAAAAGCTGGTCGCGTCCTGTACCCAGGATGTACTGCTTCGTCGCCTCGAGTTCCTTGAAACACTGACCGTTTTGATCGGGATACTCGGGACCGTAATCCGCTCCTTGGGGCGCGAAGATACATGCGTATGCGACGCGAGCGAAGTTCGCGTTGTTGCCGCCGGCCTGTAACACGATCATGTCGACGTTGTCAGGGACGTCGTTCAACTGGATATGGCCCAAATGCGGCTCTGCGTCGATCTGTCGCCAGCGGGTTCCTGAGCAGGACTGGAAGTGGAACTCTTGCTCGCGGCCTTCGGGGATCCAGGAGTTGTCGTGGCTCATCTGCGGGGCGTAGGCGTGGTTGATGCGGAGGCAGTGGTCCATGTTTCCGTCGTAGTCGGTGGTTCCGAAGAAGCCGTATGAGACGCCGCTCTATTCCACGTTCAGCGAACGTCTTCGACGAGACGATAGCGTATTCAGGTACTTACTGCCCACGAGTCGCCGAGACCAGACCAAACGTACTTTGTGGAAGCCACGTTGACTTCCGCGTTGGCTACCGCTGTTGTGTTCTCATAGAGCCCTGAAGTCGGGCTATCGAGTGGTGCTGCATATGATGTACTAGCCATGGAGGCTGTTGACAGAAGAAAGAATAGCCACTGCATTGTCGCGAGAATTCAGGGTCTTATCGGATGGTCGTCCACGCGCCTTGTTGTGCATCTAATAGCTCAGTCTACCACTAACAAGTACTCTAAAGTGCAATCAACAACTTGGAGTAGTGTGGGGAGAGTCACTCGTTAGTAGCAAAAGCGTGGGTCAAGCTAACTGCATCGGTGAAGGAGTCCAGTCCACACCACCAGCAGAGTGCTTCGCCGCACTGATCAATACTACACCCAGGGCCCAAGTACGCTTGAGACGTCGACATAGCATTGGATCCTACACGAGCTTTGAATGATGCAAGGCCATGAAGATGACGATGAAATTGTCCAACTACTTGAAGCGGATAAGGATATCGCGAAGACTGTAAAGTACCTGATCCGCCATCGATCACTCCTATTATGGCCGAATGTAGCCTGACACACAAGACAAAAGATGTAAGAAAAGCGGGTCTCACTGCATCTCCTTTCCCACCGCCTCACCGACCTGATCGAACGGTCCAAAAGGATGCTGCTTACGCTTGAAGCCGATCTTCACGCGACCAACACGCTGCATCTTGTCTTCGAACTGGGTCCCCATCCGTAACACAGTCTCTCTATACATCGTCGCGGTAGTCCAGTCGTAAGAACAGCCGATGATGCGCTTCATACCGCCTTCAGAGCCGGCCATGAGGAAGCACACGGGTGGACGCTCCGCGAGAAAGAGCGTTGCAGTCATGTTACCGGTGTCGACGAGGGTAAAGACGCGTTGATCTCCTGGTCCAGCAGTCTTCGCTCGATGTACGAGAGCTGCGACAGCAGGATCGGAAGTCGGATCGACGGGAACGCACTCGCCGTGAATATTGCGATGATGTCTCGATAACGGGCTAGCTGCTGCCTATGAATTGCGACGACAAGATTAGCACGACGTCAATAACAGGACGAGAGCATACATACGGTCCACTTCATGCGCCCAAGCCTGCCACCAAAGATCTGGCTCTCGATCGTGTCCAGGTCCATGTAACCTTCGAAGCCAAAGAACCAGCATTGCTGTTCCCAGAACTTGCCAAGGAAGAGAAGGCGTAGAAGCCATGGCGATAGGCCCATGACTACCAGGGAGTAGAGTAGCAAGATGATGCCGATAGTGTTCGTGGGGCCAGGAAACGCGATAAGCACACATGCAGCGATGAATATGACCCCGCTGAGGCGGAGCATTCCCTTTGCTAGAAAGCGCTTCCAAGAGTCACGCCGGGTGTGAGCGACAGGTGTAAAAGACTTCCACCGAACGTTCGCAGCCCGACAACCATCAAGGATGATGCTGTCGTCTTCTCCGACACCGGCGATGCCGACATCTTGTGGCAGTATGTCCCAGAGCTTGGCGTTATACGCGTCGTCCATGGAATGCCAAGGCTGGTCTGGGTGTTTGGGCAGCATGCAGATCAGGCGTTCGAGGAGCTGATCGCTGCCATTCGCAAGAGAGAGTCTGTGAGATCTTAGCAATGCGACGAGTGAATGTAGTCGAGTCACGACGTACCGAGCGAACGCCTGGAAGGCGGAGTCTGTGCGATCGATTTGTGGCCTGACACGGAGCAAACCCATCAATGCGTAGCTGTGATCACCGGGGAGATGCTCCGTGGTGTCGCGGTTATGCAAGCACTCGAGAGCAAGCGTGACCAGCTCGAGCTGGCTGAGAATCAAGTTTCCTTCGTAATGGTCGATGAGCTGCGGGGATTAGCTGTCATGTGAATGTCGGTGTTGGAGGCCATCTTACCTGTCGCGCGATGTGCGCATCGTTCTGCCAGACGCGGGCAGCGAACTGGTTCTTTGGCACCTGTAATGGCTGCGACAGATCGCTGTCGCGCACGTAGACGCAGATGGCTTTACCAGCGGGCGCCAAGAGGACCTCGGGGAACGTCCACACTCGGTAGCCCCATTGCTGAAGCATGAGATCAGGTGTGTTGATCTCATAGCGGTTGTTCGCTGGAGGGCACACTGCGATTGCGAGAGAGTGCGCGCCTCGAATGACGTCGCATATGCGGTAGACCTCCGAGAGTCGTTAGCGAAGCTACAACCATATTGACTGAGTTATGTGCTTACATCTTCCTCGAGCTGGTCATCGGGCATGCAAGAGCACCCCACCCAATACGCAATAACGCCGGCATTGCGCGCCGCAACGTCAGCCATTTGATGTAGAACTCCGAAGTCTTCGGGAGTGTTGAACTGCTCAGCTGTATACGCGATGAAGACGTACGAGAGATCGTGAGCATCATGTTGAGCCAGCCTGCAGATGTCAGAGATGAAATAGAGGTACGCCATTGTTGACCTACCAATCGTCGACCTTTGTGATGATGGCCGGCCTTCCTGGCTCTCGCAAGAAGCAGAGATACCGAGGACGCAACACACGTTCGGCAATCGGGTTAGCTTGACTCGAAGCGTGGCCTTGAGGCCTGTGCATCTCAATCGCGTTCTTGGCAACCTTGGGATACCCAAAGTACTGGTATGGCAAGCCGTCATAACTGCCTCCGTTGCGGGAAGCGATCTCAGCAGGGCTCGGACTGGAGATCTAGATCACTCTCAGCTAAGACATCAAGCCGCGGTTGAAGTGAACTCACAAAGATCGTGATGAAGCAGGATGCGACGAACCACTTGAGACAAAGCATAGGAAGGTCTTCGTTAGGGATATTGCCGCCATGGCGCGAGAAGTCGATGTGGTTGAACGGCCAGTTCGCCAATCGCATGTAGACAGGCGCGACGTTGCGGACGAAGGTTCGCCTGTAGGTAGATCCTGTATTATTCTCGTAGATATCGTCGACAGCTTGTACGACGAGCTTGGAGACCTTTCCGTCCCAAGATGAGATGTAGCGGTCGTCGTAGTCACCAGTCCATTCGCGGTCAAAGATGTCTCGATGTCGGTGCTGACCAAGCTTCTGGTACGCAAGACCGGGCTTGCGGTAGAAGTTGGGGCGCTCCCACTTCATCGTAGTCCACGGGGAGAAGATGTGTGCGTATCCCTTGGGAGCGATTAACCCGTTCCGCTTGCTTGCGTCAGCAGGTGACAGTACTCCAAATTCCGAGCCTCATACCTCTATCACTGACTGTCCTAGACGCCTCTGGTTGGCTTCATGATCGTCTTGAGGGGCAGGGGGATGTCCATATGGTGCAACTTCGCGGACGGATGCCTGAGCGTCATTGCCGATCATCTTTGCCATCACGCAAGTAACGCTAGGCAAAGCAGGCACACAGTCGATTTATGAAGCTTGAATGCTGGTTGGAATGCTGGAGCGGCGGTTGTTGATACTGTTGATGTGGCTGATGATAATATTCAACTGGTGCCTGTGCATCTATGAGAAAGGCATGGAGAACGGAGAAGCGGGAACGTACTTGAGGCGCGACCGTGGGCTGTGGGTGTGGGACTGGTTGGTGTTGCACAACAACCGCAGGCTTCAGAGAAGTGTTGTTTGGGTCGTAACCACCTCCACCGCAGTGATGCGATTGCGTCTGATGAAAGCTGTCAGGCGAGTATTATGAATCGTCAGGACGGGAGCAAAGACGTACGGGATAAGATTGCTGATACGGCGGTACTTGTACAAAGGTGCCACTGCTGGGATCAAAGCCACCTCCGTGTCTTCCAGAGAGATCTGGAGGATAAGCCTTGGGATGGTTAGCGGGTGATCGACGTGGAGGCCGGAGAGTCTTTGTACCATTCAACATCGGCTTGTGAAACTGAGCGGCGGTAGTCTTGAACGTACAATTTGGAGACCTTAAGGCCGGCGATCGTGTTTAGTCTTATCAGGCTCAGGTCCGTTAATAGAATGTGGTCAGGTGGCACGAGGGTAAAGCGCCTGCCTGGACGCGCGCATTTTTGGAGTCGTTGCTTTTGACTGTATCCTGGACTTCAGCTCGAAATTTACCTTTCTTGGATTGGCCATTCTCTCGCATTTGGACCCTCTAACTTCCACTTCACGATATCGTGGCGTTTGGGTGGACCCTGTATGCAGGAGACATGTCCAGAAAGGGTCGAGGCCTTATCCATGCGGCCTTCAGTACCACACGGTGGTGACACTCCATGTGGGTGTCAATCATCGGAGTGGATGTTGTCCATTTCTTGGCTTTGTTGGCGCGGTGGGCGACCTCGGGGACTTTGCATATTCGCCTAGCCTAGTAATCTGGTGTGGCTTGAAGCGTTGTTCATGCGTACAGTACGCGGGGCTTGCCGCCTCGTAGACGAGCGCCATATAAACGGCGAATAACATGAGGCCATTCGTTGAAGTTCAGCCTCTTAGAAAGGTAGGTACCCTAGACATCCGCAACAAACGTTCGCAAAACGTTGTTGTGTTCTTCGAAGCCATGCGTGCGTCTAACGGGTGTAGTAGCGACACTCGCCCGGCGCAGAGGTCTGAGGATGTACTCTTCATGGTGCGCATGAACACCAACGTGTCTTGCTGTTGGATTGAACTTGACAGGTACCGCTTTTCGCATTCTCGCGTACAGTCCCATTTCGAGGGGCTCGGCTGTTTACCAGCTGCCATCTTGGCATCCTCAGCCTTGCGCCACCAATAGCGTAGCGCTGACGGCCTCTGCCGATAGGCTCGCTCGGACACTCCCTTCAGCTCTCGAAATTGCGTTTACCGCTTCCGACCAAAGCTGAAAAGCGCCAAGCGCAGAACCGCTGGCCCGTGGCCGCATGCTTCCGTATATCACACCACGAGAGCGATGCTAGGCAGATTCTCGCTTGACAGGGTGCGCGGTTACGGTTTCGTCGAAACCTGTGGCGCTGATGTTACCCGCATGGTTGACCGGGGCTGATAAACGGGCAGTGCAATCGGACGGACGCCCTCGTGTTGCCGCTATCAGTAGAGTATTCATGCGACGCAGGCAAGTGCTGGAGCATTGAGAGATATCTGCAAGTCATAGTATTCGCACTTCTACTGTCGCATTTGACCGCAATGAAACCAATCAAGAAGACGACTTTGTGTCGGCAACTGAATGCTGATCGCCAACCCTTTGACGAGTTCCGGAGGAGAGCTGTGGCAGCTGCGGTGAATCATCCAGACGTCGCTGGCATAACACTAGACCTTTGCGAATGGCTTGATAACGCTGATGAAGGAATTGAAGAACTTGGTCTGAAATCCGTACCAGATCTCGAGTCAGCGAGTAAAGGGATGGTTCGCGTGATGTGAGTACCTCCGTCAGAAGCACCCGAGATGCTTATAATCATAGAATTGCGCCCCGCGACACACCAACACCAGGAGCAGATACGCTGGTGGAGCTTTTCGATTCCTGCAATATTCCAAGCGCCTTTGTGGACGAGAGCCTCCGAGACGTTTCTCAATCGTTCGCAGCGCGCGAAGACGCCGATGGCACGACGTGGATCTGGTTCCACCTCTTGTGTAAAACGTTAGCAGTGATCGATAACAAGATCGCCCCGGGCCCAGGTTTCGTGGAGGCTGAGGGCAAAGAAGCTAAGAGTCGACAGGCGGCGCGAGCTCAAAGCCAGGCGAACTTTTCCTGGATCAAGACAGGCATCGTGTTGAAGATCCGGAAACAATCAGACGACCCGCCTCCGCCTGTACGAACATCGAGTTCTGACAGCGATAAGACGTTGGCTCCTAGCCCGACCAAAGCCGCGGTAGAGCTGATATGTTTCGGCGCACCCAGTACCCTACGGGGCCGAATTCGGGCACTGACGAAGACGACATCGTGCGAGGCATTGCTGGAAGATCCGCATATGCTGCTCGAGCTCGTGTTCGAGGAGATGTACAAGCTCCTAGACTGGACGGCCTGGGCTGTGTCGGATACGTTCGGGCCTTTGGAAACAGTGCGTGCGCTCCTTGTTCGATCAAGTGTCATGCTAATGTGCTGTCAGCAAACTTTAGGGATAGCCAGTAGGGTTGGAAAGGCGACAGAGGAACTGCCGAAGGACCTCTTCACTGGGCTCCACAACCTGGCCAAGCATGCCATATACCTCCACGAGAACTGTGAAGCAGCATTAGCCACACTAAACGATCTGTATACCCATCATACAGCGCTGATGGGCACTGAGCCAAATACCTTACAGAGACAAACCAAAGAAGCACTCAAATATCGACAGACTCTATTCGAATCGACGCAGCGACGGCTGACAAGTCTCAATGCGCGGATCTCAAACATTATCGGCTTGTCGTTCAACATCGTCACCCAGGGCGATAGCAAGTTGATGCAGTCGGAGAACCAGAGTATGAAGACAATCGCCGTCATGACGCTATGGTTCATGCCGCTAGGCACGGTAGCTTCCATCTTCGGTAGCCAGTTCATGAAGCTGCAGGATGAGTGGCCGCATCATATCACCGTTTCGCAGGACTTTTGGCTGTTGTGGGGTATGTGAACTGCCACGACCTGCTCGTAAGACGCGCGCTGATCCTTTGTCGCAGTCATCGCGGTTCCTTTGACCCTCGCGGTCCTGTTGAGTGAGTGCGATCCGGATCCGAGGCTGCTGAAGACGTGCGCTGACCCAACCGGCAGTTTGGCGGGTGTGGTACATGGACGCAAGGCACAGATTGATAGACGGAGTGGAAAAGAAGCAGGGTGAGCATGGCTATATGGGATGGAAGACGTTGCCTCAGACGTTGCGCAGAGGAAGGGCGAGAAAGAGCGTGCCCGATGTGTGAGCCCTGGGTTCACGGTCGATGATGTCATCAGGGCGCAGCGACCTCGGCAGCTTCCGCCGCGGCTCGAATTGGAGATCCATCATGACCTTCTTGCCATTCCTCCCAACTGAGCCAACGCGCAGTAATGTAGCAGGTCCTTCGTACATCATGAATAATTCCATACAACATGCTCATCACAACCCCCCTCACATCATCCCATGATCCACCCCCAACCCCAACCCCACCATCGCCTCCCCCTCCCTCTGCGCAATATCCACCTCCCCACTAACCTCAATAAAGTCCTCCAACTCCTCACTCGTAGTCTTCAACTTCTCCTTCACAGCCGTCACACCCTCCGTACCCACAATATGCCTTGCAGGAGGATTATCATGCCCCCCAATCGCCGTAAGCGCATGAACAGTCTCCGCAATCAAATTGCTCTTAACCCCCACCGGCAGCGGCGCATACAAACTCGTCACCGTATCTGAACTCAGTAGATCGCCCATGGTGGGCTCCGCGTCTGGGTTGGTGTCAGACGTTACGCTTTCGTTGCCGGGGGATTTTGTTGCGTTTGTTGCGTTTTCGTCGAAGGGGGGATGGGCAGACGGGTTGTCGATTCTTTCTAGTTTGTCGAGGAGGCCGGAGAAGATTTCGCGGGCTAGGGGCGCGGGGTTCTCGCCTTGCAGGTATTCGGACATGGGGGGCACGGAGGTTATTCGGTTGGTGAGGACGTTGACTTCCATGTTGGCTTGGACGAGGGACATTTTTACGTTGAAGGGGGCGATTTCGTAGGCGAGGGACTGGTGGGTGTTAGATGATGGGGTAGTGAGGGTTGCGGGTGGTGCTTGAGTACATCGCAGTAGCCTTCGACGGCCCATTGGGAGGAGCAGTACATGCCTAAGCCTGGGGTTCCAAGGTGGCCAGCTGAAAGGGTGAGGTCAGTCAAGGATGGCTTAAATAGTGATGGTGACTCACTGATACCGGTTATCACGATGATGTGGCCATTCTTGCGTTCGCGCATGATCGGAAGTACGGCTTTGATGATATTGACATTCGCGAAGAAGTTGATCTCGAAGATCTCATCGACCAGGCTTCTGGTGCGGCTGGTCTGCGCGAGTTCCTCTACTGAGCCGATCACAGCTGTACATGAACTGTCAGTTTCATTTTGTCAAGCAGGGCAAGGTCACAACCTTCACTAGCAGCGCACAACAACACGTCGATGCGCCCAAAAGCCTCGACAGCCTCAGCAACAGCTGCTTGACATTGACCAACTACCCTGCATGGAGAGACCCGTTAGCAACGCGCAACACTTCATCTCGTTCGCGGCATCGGACACTCACCTACTATCCAACCCAACAACCCTCAAGTGCTCGCGCCATCGGTCCGTCTGTTTCACATCCTCCAAAAACGTCCGAAAATCCTCACTCTGCCCTTCTCTTTTCTCAAACTCCAGCGGCATAACACCCGCGACAACATAATCGCCATGTTCGAGCACCTGTCGCGCTAACGCGATGGCAATAGGCGATGCGCCTCTTGTGATGAACCAAACGCGCGGAGCATTGTGGGGCGGGAAATGCGGCGACTTTGGCCGTGGCGGCTTCGACGACGCAGATAATGGCGCATTGCTTGTCATGTCGGGGTCGGAAGGAATGGTGTGTACTTCATGTTGGCTGGCGCGTGTTCGTGCTGCGGCGATGGGATGCGCGGTGGAGACCGGGTATGTGGGGCACCTGCATGGAGGGCGCAACGCCGCTAGTGGTGAGCCTTACATAGCGTGGCCGAAAATGACTGAACGAGCAAAAACACCATCACGACTGTGCCAAGACTTGGGGATATTGCGCATTTTACAGTCAGAGCAACCTGAGTCTTAGAAGGATATACCTAGAGATACTGGAGATCTCTTCGCTGTTGTCGTTCTGACATCCAGCCTCAATCTACCTCCTGCACACCCACAAAAGACGCCCTTTCACCTTCACTTCAGGTATGTCAACTCAGTCGTCATCGGCCGGCCATGTACCAGCCTCCTCGATTAAAACTCTTCTCGTTACTCCCAGCCCCCTGCCGCACAGATGAAGCAGAGTCTTCAGCTCCTTCAGTCTCAAATCTTTCTCTCCAACCTACACTCAACTGCTACACTCCATTTCCACAACTCTCAGTGAATTCCCCAAAAGCACATCTTTCCATACATTCAAGGACCTCACCTCCTAAACCATGAGTCTGCTACTAGACCAGTTCACCAACCACTGGACTGACCAGTTTCCGGACTACAGCAATCAAACCACCTACACTCTGCCTTCAGACGGCACTGTCCAGTTTGATCTGGCAAAGTGGTTGGCGAACGCCCAGGAAGAGCTACAGATCGAAGAAGCTCGCTGGCTCGCAGACGACTTCGACATCAACGAGCCTGCTCCGAGACCGGTCAAGATCCGAGCTAGGGACTCTGCGCAGTGGATCAAGAAAGACAACCGCAACTTCACTGGCCGTCGCAAGCGTAGACGTGAACTCCCTGTTCCGCGCGCCTTCAACAAGCCGTTCTCCCTCATGCAGCACCAACGCCACTCCATCCACCTCATGGGCAGGGTGCTCAACGTCCGCACCAATGGATCGCCCTTCACGCTCGTCCTTGATGACCTCAACCAGCGTGCCGACATCTTTATTAGCGAGATCACCCGCCGCGCCCTCTCTCGCAACGTCAACGTCGTCTTCGTCACATTCGAGTCTGGCCAGGCCATGGCACCGATCCGCACCGTCCAGGGCTTCGGCATGACGAGCGACGAGATCCTGAAGGCTTTGCGCAAGGCCATGGATGATGCCAAGGAGAGCATCGTCGTCATCGACAACCTCCACGAGCTCCTCTACACTTACGGCGTCGACATGACCGCGCTCTTCCAGCTCGTCGTCCACAAGTACGCTTCCACCCTCGTCGGCATCTACCACCAAGACCTGCTCGACAACCCAACCGAGTCACCATACGCCCCACAACCCCTGGAGCTGATCAAATACATGGCCACCTCCATCATAACCTGCAAGTCCTTCGCGCACTGCCTCGCCGCCAAAGCCGCCGCAGAGCGCAGCCTCCCCGAGCCCACCTGGGGCATGCTGGAAGCCGCCGAAGGAATCATCCAAGACCTCGACGCCAACGACAACCGCGGTATAGTCATGGAAGCGGAGTTCCGCCGCAAGTCCGGCAAGCCAGAGGGTGAAACCTACTTCCTCCGCACTCCTCGCCCGGAAGACTACCACGACCCCATGCCCGGCATCCCCAACGGCACTCTCAAGCAGGAGTACGTCATCCTCCTCGATATGCAGCCCGCATACGCCGGTAACGTGTCTGGTCTTATTCAAGATGCCGCTGAGAACCCCAACTCAACTTTCAACCTTGCTCTCACGGAGAAGCAGAAGCAGGCGCGTGAGGAGGTCGTGCTGCCTTACTTTGATGCGCAGAAGGGTGAGGGTGCTGGTGAGGGTGGGCGTATCTTGTATGACATGGGCTCTGAAGATGACTTTGACGAGGAGGAGGATGAGATCTGAGTGCGTTTCCTTGGTCGTTGGGTTGAGGATGAGGCGCTGGTCGCAGGTTTGAATGCAGCTTCTGAGATACCCTGTCTGGTAGGGCCACGGCGTTACGGCGATCATTGATGGAAAGGCGAGATGCGCTATGCGCAGGTAACGAGACATGGGCGGATTGCGAGATAGCTTTCTGCCTTGAATTGGGAGACGGTCTCACGGACGGATGGTGTTGCGTCTTCTCAAGATGCAGCAATCGTGGATGACGAATAACATGATAAAATCAATCGATACTGCGCTTTACTTGACATCAGTGAAGTGATACTCAGCCTACTAACCTAGCTCTTCGACCTCCACGCATCGTGATTGAGCCTCGCGCACAGCACCTGCACCATGGTAGGGCTGAACCCTCAGCCTTGGCGCCCAAACTCCCCCAACTCACCAAATAATTCCCTTGCGCCAACCACCCCCACACCCCCCACAACCCACTCCACACCATGGCCGACAACGAGCGACCACGCGCAGCCTACAGCGACCCCTTCGAGCGCGACACCCGGCGCGCACCCCGCGAAAGCCGCGATCGAGGCGGCACACCCACCGAGCGCCGCGGCAACCGCTCACGCAGTCCGCAAGAGCGCGGCGCCGGCCGACGCGACAACCGGTACCGCTCGAGATCGCCCTTCCGCAAAGACGAGCGCGACGGTGGAGTCAGGGGAGGAAGAGGACGGGGACGTGGTCACGACCGCGGACGGGGCCGCGACGACAGGAGAGGAGGTGGAGGTGGACGAGACGAGCGCCCCGGGGGCAACTTCCGCGATCGCTCGCCCCAGCCGCCTAAAGGGCCACGCAGCGATCATGCGCCTCCTGCTCGCAGTGCCCGACCTCCCCCAACCGGTCCCCGTTCCTCCACCGGCGACCCTACCAATATCAAGAAGGAAGAAGAAGCCACACCCGACGTCGAGATGAAAGATGAGCGCCAGAAACCAGAAGACATGGACGACGACGAGTGGGAGATGCTGAAGATCATGGGGTTCGGCGGGTTCAAAAGCACGAAGAACACAAAGGTACCCGGGAACGATAAGAATTTTGGGGTGAGGAAGGATAAGCAGTTGCAGGCTAGGCAGTATATGAATCGGCAGGGTGGATTTAATAGGCCGTTGAGTCCTGGTAGGAGTTGAGGAGGCGGATAGAGAGTGAGAGTAACATCCACGAAATGAGGGATGGAGGCATCATGAGTACATTGCAGAGTATCTGTGCATGGATTGGCAATACTAGGGCGGGTTGCGACACCCTTTGTCGTCCATCTGAGCCAGTACTTCGTAGGGCATGAGGCAGTCGTGCCGATGCGTGTGACAGACCTGCTTCGGGTTGCCATGGAAGGGTCTGCATACATCACAACGCAGCTCATGGTATGACGCCTTCTCTTCTCTTCTACCCTATATCGGTTTCCTTAGGTCTAACCGAAGCAAAGGAATTTGGCATGCATCAAACCTAGCTGTGGGTAATAGGTACATCAATCGAGGGAATATTGGGGACATTCGAGCTCGTTAGATTGAGATAACTACGATACCATTGTTCCACGCAGTTACTACCCTCCCCAGTGATATGTTCGAACACGAATTCACTTGCTTGCTAAAATGCCGTAGTTGAAGACATTTCGCATGCCCAGACGAACATATTCGGAAGGCGCCTCCACCTCGGCCAATCAACGCCCGAGGAAGTTGCGGATGCTCCGCGAAATGTGTCCCAATCCCCCGCAAAGCTCGAGCTCGAGCTGCCAGCTTCACTCAACACCATGACGCGCGAATCACGGCATGGCACCCTGTGGAAGGGGCTCACATGCCTTTTCGCCCTCCAATTGCCCCTCGTGAGCGCGCAGGTCGCCGAGATCGAGAAAGCCACCAATGCGAGCTTGCTATGGGGACCCTACCGTCCAAACCTCTACTTCGGCGTCCGGCCGCGCATTCCCAAGAGCTTGATGGGCGGTCTGATGTGGACGCGCGTTGAGGACTACCAAAGCGTGCAGCATAGTGGGTCTGCAATTCCAGGCTTGAACAAATCCCATTGCTGACAATGTAGACTTCCGACACACGTGCGAGCAGCACGAGCTCGATGGCTACGGCTGGGACGAATACGACGTGCGCAGCGGCGGCCGACAGACGATTCACGACCCTGCAAATAAGATTGACATCACCACCGAGTTCATCAAATTCCCTGGCGGAGAGCATGGCGGCAGCTGGGGCGCGAGGATCAAAGGCACGCCACGAGAAGACGCTGGCCCGAATCTACGCACGACTGTCGTCTGGTACAACACGCTCGCTGGATTCGGCAACTTGGGCATTGAAGGTGCTGATCCCGACGAGCCTGGCATCGAGGGCGATGTGGTCCTGAAGGGGCAGACGAAGGAATTGGGCGAGTTCGAGCTCACTGTCACCAAGGGCACGGGCGAACATCCCATCACTGGACACCCAAGCTACGAGGAGAAGCCTTTGGATCGGACACTGGCGCACAGCGGACAGGTGCCTGAGGATGCGCTGTGGCAGGTCAAGGCCATGATGTTCGCGCACATGAAGGGCCAAATCGACGTCCTGGTCCCCAAGTACGGCGAGGACAACCCACCACCGCCTGCACAGGTCTACACCATCCAGCATCTGCCGGGCAAGGGCAACATGCACCTGGTTCAGAAGGTCTTTGAGGGCCCCTTTGAGTTCGACATCATCTTCTCATCTGCATCGGCGCCCGAGAAGATCACATCCGAGCATCTCACCGAGCAGATCGATTCAGTCACTTCTAGCTTCTCGACTCGCTTCACGGATATCTTCAAGCCCCAGACGCCATTTGTCAAGGAGCGCTACGAAGAGTTTGGCAAGTCGCTCTTCTCGAACCTTATCGGCGGCATCGGCTACTTCTTCGGTGACTCTCGTGTTGATCGATCCTACGACCCCGCCTACGAAGAGGATAGCGAAGGCTTCTGGGAGGAGGCGGCTGAAGCGCGAGCCAGGAACCCAGCTCAGCTCGAAGGGCCGTCCGAGTTGTTCACTGCCATCCCATCGCGACCCTTCTTCCCTCGTGGTTTCCTTTGGGATGAGGGCTTCCATCTGCTACCTGTTATCGACTGGGATGCAGACCTGACGCTTGACATTATTAAGAGCTGGTTCAAGCTGATGGATGACGATGGCTGGATCGGACGCGAACAGATCCTCGGTCCTGAAGCTCGCAGCAAAGTGCCGGAGGAGTTCCAAATTCAATACCCTCACTACGCTAACCCGCCTACACTCTTCATGGTCATCACGTCTTTCCTCGACAAGCTCGATGCTATGAAGACCGACACTAGTAGCGAGAAACTGCAGCAGCAGAAGTCTTACTCAATGCAACTCTCGAACCGCGAAGCCGCCCTAGAGTACCTCCGTTCGCTCTACCCACTCCTCAAGCGCAACTACTTCTGGTACCGCAAGACCCAGGCTGGCGATATTAAAAGCTACGATCGAGAGGCCTTCTCCACCAAAGAGGGCTACAGGTGGCGCGGACGTACGCCTTCACACATCCTCACTTCAGGTCTTGACGACTACCCTCGCGCTCAGCCACCACACCCTGGTGAGCTACACGTTGATCTGATCAGCTGGATGGGTATGATGACTCGCGCAATCAAGCGCATCGCAATCTACCTCGACGAGCAAGAAGACGCCGCCGAATTCGCACGCTATGACGAAGCGATTGTTCGCAACATCGACGACCTCCACTGGTCAAAGAAGGACAAGACCTACTGCGACGCCACCATCGACGACTACGAAGAGCACTCGCTAGTCTGCCACAAAGGTTACATCTCCCTGTTCCCCTTCCTGACAGGCTTAGTCGACAAGGACAGCGATAGACTAGGCGCTATACTCGACCTGATAGAGGACGAAGAGGAGCTCTGGAGCCCTTACGGCATCAGGAGTCTAAGCAAGAGCGACGAGTTCTACCACACCGCGGAGGACTACTGGCGCGGTCCCGTTTGGATGCCTATCAACTACCTCGCCGTCTCCCAATTACTCGTAAGTCTCCCGAACCTTTCCCTTCTTATCATGCAAGTATACTAATTGCGCGGTTCTAGAACGTCGCAACATCACCGGGTCCCCACCGCGCTCGCGCAACCAAGATATACACTGAACTCCGCAAGAACTTAGTCAACACTGTGTACGAGAGCTGGAAGGAGACGGGCTTTGCTTGGGAGCAATACAACCCTGAGACTGGCAAGGGGCAGAGGACGCAGCATTTCACTGGCTGGACTAGTTTGGTCGTTAAGATTATGGCTATGCCGGATTTGAGTGGAGGGGAGGAGCAGGTCAGGGATGAGTTGTAGATGGGTGTGGAATGGGGAGATGGGGTACCAAGGGAGGTGTGACTGAGGTCATGCCGTGGGTATGAATGAATCGACCAGGTAACGCGGTCAACACGACTGCTCACGCATCGCGCGCATGTCTAGAACCCTTCAATTCTACGTCCAACTGTGGAGGCTCCATGCCTAATTCGTTGAGACTGGGCAATTAACTGCTTGTACTTTGAGTGACGCCACGATCGCCATGGACGTCTAAGAACGAATGTTGACCTCGCGTACTGCGGTCGCTGTTCGATCGACCAAGGCATCTCGTTCTTCATAATGCAGCTGGCGTGCGGCGAGGTCTAAGTTAAGCCGGAAGAGCAAAAAGAAAAGTGATCTTACAGATTCTGCGCAAGGCAGGCTTTGTAGCCGGTGGCGCAATACATACATGAACGCTACCAACGCGTACAGAAGCACTCATCTTCAGAAGCCCACTAGTCGACTACGAGATAGTCTGTGGTGTATCTCGCAGGCAGATCTAGAGTGCACGTCAACGCCGTGCAGAACACATTGGAGTGGCGACGGCATGCTTTCCTGTCGTGGAGAATTGCGCTTGCTTTTTACCGGTGTATCTGCGAGAACAGCGGCCCGCAGCGACGTGCATCCGCCATGCACAGCCAGCTCCGATGTTTTGCAGGCGCTGTCGTTTGTGGTGGTGTGGATTGTCGTCCTTGGCGCGAGAGCGGGAAGGATCGCCCCACCTTTGCACTCGGCAAGACCGAACCGCAGTTCTCCGTCGGGCCAGGGAGTCCTTCCGACCACTTCATCGCTCAAGAATATAGACTTCACTTCCAGGCCGCCCCCAGGACTGAGCCCTCTTGTTGCCAGACATCAACATCAGTGCTTCAAAGAATGAGAGGTGGTCCCCGAGCTCCGATTGCATCGTGCATGACAGCTTCGTATATGCGAGCTTTCGGCATCGGCCCGTTGCGCAGTCCGCAGATTAAGCTGCAGCCACTTCATCGACCCATTGTCCTAATTTCGTAAGCCACGTCCGGGCCAAGCGGCGTCGTTAACGTCCTTAACAGCGTCGAGGGTTCTATCATGATAGGTACTGACTCATGCGAACGAACTAGCATTGGCGTTGATTGAACGGTGTGCGTCATGTCAGGCGCCTGCACAACACGTATAACTTCGGGATGATTGCGCATACGATTCTTAAGTCATCGCTGGAAACTAGTAGACCATCTTGGGAGTGCCTAGTAAGCGACTGGAGAGGACGGAAACTGTGTCGTCACTACGTACCTGCTCGAGGCTGCATGAAGTTGCGGTCAGCATCTCAAGCGACGCGAAGGTCGAGGGCAAAGACGAGACCAATCATGTTTCAACACAAGAGGCTTCAGCGCAATCCAGCATAGCATGCGATGGTGTGGTGTAGGGAAGGTCTCACGGACGGCTGCCGATGTCGCGATAGCAATATTTTCCATTGTGCGCATCAGTGCGAAGCCGACTCAAGAGTCCATTAGGGGCATAGTAGCAACACTACAGCGATTCCTACACCACCACGGCCTACTAGGTCTTGAGCTAGGACTTTCGTTGCCGGGCGCGCAGTGAAGCCGGTTGTTCGCTCCCGTCTTCGAGCAACCAGGACCGCTGCAGCAACTAATGAGCCGACATGCGAAATCGCATCAGAAGTTACCAATCGAGCTGACCGGTTTGAAAGCTTAGAAAAAGCATCGCGAGCTAGTTCTGAAACGGAAAAAGGGACTGTTAATGCGACGAGCCCTCTAGGTACCTTCAGGGTACATAAAGTACTGCAACTTCAGTACAGAGTCCTTATCCGCTCCAGGTCATTCTCGCTCAGCTCCTGAAGTGTCAAATCCAAAACGACTAAGGTCTTCTTCTCGATTTCATCACTACCCAATTCAAGCCATTCAAGATGACTTCCTCCGACGGCATCCCACCCCCAGAAGTCCGCACCCGCATCCTCAACATGTCCTCGCGACGGGCCCTCATAAGCAACGAGCGCGGTACCAACCATCTGAGCCACTACGACAGCACAGTAACCTACGACGACCACTACTGGTACATCAAGCCGGGCAAAGACGAGAACGCCGGCCTCTACCTCATCGTAAGCGCCTACACGGGCCGCGCCCTCTGGGCAAACCACCGCAACGGCGCAAACGGCGGAAACGGCGAGGTAGGCACCTGCAACCCGCCAGGTTCATACCCAGACCAATACTTCGACCTCGCACAGACCCAAGGCACGGGCGTGCGAAACAAGCAGTTCCGTCTGCACTCCCCTGCGGGAAATGGCAATGTCTTCTCGAGGACTCATAGAAAGCCTGAACTAGGTTGTTTGTCGGACTCGGACAAGATCTACGACGACCACTGGTTCACGTTCGAGATGGAGCCGTTGAAGTTCGTCAGGATCGACTATGACGAGCAGCATCCGGAGATCCTCACGTCGCCCCGCCCCAAGGAAATAGCCCAGCAAACAGCGATGAACCATTTGGATATTGAGACGACGCAGGAAGTGACGATTAGCAAGGAGACGGAAATCCAGTCGACCTTCACTTCGGAGGTTGGGCTTTCTGTCACGGCTTCGGTCGAGTTCAGTTGCGGGGTGCCGCTGATTGCGGAGGGCAAGGTGGGCCTTAGTACGACGCTAGATACGAGGATGTCGTGGGGCACTACGAATATCACGAAGCAGAAGTGGGAGGCGAAGGTGGTGCTCAAGTGCCCGCCCAAGTCGGCTACGATTTGCACGGCTTCGGTGGTGGAGACTAGGTTTCGCATGCCGTTTGTGTCATACTGGAAGACGGAGGAGGGGGGGAAGGAAGTGAAGCTCAAGGGCGTTTATGAGGGGCAGAGTTGTGCTAGTTTGAGCACTGTGTCTTCGTATGGCGACTACGTGGCCGAGAAGAAGAAGGCCGAGAACAAGTGATAGTTCATTGTATGCGAGGGGTGGTATAAGAAGGCTTCTAGGGTAGGAAATCAAGGACACTCATTTGCAACGTAGCATTATGCATCACCCTCACGTACCTTACACATGCCCATAACCTAGTCACACCTCCCTTTGTATTCCGTCTCCACACCCCAAGCCCATCTACAACTCGTCCCTAACCAGAACGGCTCGGTAAGCATAACCGCCACAGTCAGCGGGAGGTATGCATAGGGCAAGACGACTATCACGAGGCAGAAGTGGGAAGTTAAGATGCCCCTAAGATGTCCACCTAAGTCTAAGTTTAAGGCCGTTACTACGGTGGTGGAAACAAGGATGCGCATGGCTTTTGTGTCGTACTAGAAGACGAAGTCCGGTAAAGAAGTTCAATTGAACGGAACTTACGAAGGGCAGAACTGTGTTGGCTTGCATACAGAAGTTCCGCAGACGAAGTACGAAGACCCTGAGAAGGACGGAAAGCCCAAGGGGCTGTTCTGAGCCAAGGGGTCATTCTACCCCATTCGATAGCCAGACTTGTACCCTTACGAAGGGTCTCACAGTAGAACTTTAATAACACATTCATTTTGCGACGTGGCGCTACGTCTTGCGCAAGTGTGATATTAATTGCGAAGTCTACATTGTGCTTGTCGTTCTGTTCTATGTGAGCGTAGTTCGCTCGTCGGAAGACGCGCACGAGCGGGGTTTGTGTAATGTCGCGTCAAGTGGTCATCTATCGCCAGCGGATTGTCTTATCGTGATAGCTATTGCAGCAGCTCGAGACTTGTCGATCGATCGGTACGAACGGAAGATGATATGGAGTATCGTCGGCGGGTGTTAAGTAGCACGTGGTGGTGAGGTATAGAATGTATTAGGGACGACCTGCAACTACTAATAACTCCTAGGAATTCTCCTCTAGCCTCTGTGGCCCGACCTGCAAGACTTCTCATCCAAAGGGGGGGATGGAACAAGGAGGCGCTATGCACCCCCGATCTCTCCCGCTTCCTCCGCTTCAAACCTACATGCCAGGAGTGAAGGCGTACTTCTCAAAGTCAGAGGGAACATCTGTGTTGTCGTTCCAAGCCATGTCCATCAACGCGTCCGCATCCGCCTGGTCGATTCCCTTGACCTGGTAGTGCTTTCCGCCAAGGTACACGCCATAGGGCTCAGTGGAACCAGTGCACTTCCAAACATCATCAGCGGCATCAGCCTGCCTCTTGGAGTTGGAGTCGCTGCCGTCCGAACCAGGCTCGGTCCAGCTGAAACCGTGGAAGTTGCCACCAGTGATGCAAGTCGAAGTCTCAGTGATGCGAAGCTTCTGGTCGATATTACCGCACTGGAGCAGGCCATCGTCGTTGGACTCGGGGCCCTCGTCCCAGGCAATGAATCGCTTCTCGCCACATTCTTGTACTGCAGATGGTGTGTTAGTACGATGTGGCTTTTGCGTGAGGTTAGAGCATGTGTAGACGTACCTTCGAGCTTGCCGGACTGGACGGTGGTTACGCCCTTGGCGATGGCATCGGCAATGTCAGTTGCGTTTGCTGTGATGGACACGGCGCAGATGTTGTGGTCGATGTCCTTGAAGAAGAAGGCACATCCGGAGCATCCGGGCTTGGTGTAGGTGTAGATGTTGTCAGCTGCGACAAGGCTGCTGAGGGTGCCAACAGCGGCGATGGTAGAGAGAGCGAAACGCATGGTGAATTGAGTTGATTGTTTGAGTGAGTGAATTGAGGCGTTGAGTGTTCGTTGCGGGTCTGTAGTGATGGAAGCGAAGGAACTGTGAGTTGCACCGATGTCAACATGGGCGACATGATGGCTTATATGGTTGTCGTGCCATCTTCACGATGCCATGCCCGCGGTTGATGCCGGCTACACCGTGCTGGCCGCTAGTAAGCACCGGATTACCACCTGAACTTTACCATCACACCATCCAACATCGCAGAAGGTTCTGATGAAGCGGGAGATTTGTACCGACACTTCACCCCGACCTGTAGAGTATTGCGATCGAATGAGCGGTGCACCCACGAGCGCGGTCTTGGTGTACTGGTCTGATGACATCAGCACCGGCTTACGACCTAGACCTTGGTATTGGGATCCCAAAATCAGACATTGCGGGGCAGATCCGCAGCATCGAAATTGTGATCTTCTCGGTCATGCGATTGTTGCGCATGTTGGCCATCGCATGTGGTCGCGATGAAGTTGGGAATTGGAGGGGCGCTACGACACCGACTTGCGCTCGATACTTTCGCGTGTGCTGCACTAGAACTCAACGAAACCTTCGAGAAGCAGCAATCCGGTGAGCGATGCGGTGAAAGAACATGCGCGATGCGATGCATGTACACGGCGAGTACGTTGATGGTGGTTGTAAGGAATTGTACTGGCATTAGCCTGAGGAAACTGCTCGGCGCTCTACATTAAGTGGCGTCGCGTCGCGTCTGCCGAGCAGCTCCGGGTCTTGATGAAGGTGAGATCTAGAAATGCTACGGGCTTATGACGGATGCTCTTTCTGCTGCGCCTTGTTCTTGGGTACATCGCCCGATCGCGACCATCGCAATTACCTGAAGCTCACCTCGAGGCAATTCTACATTGTAATGCTATGCCGTATATGACATTCCGATGCTTCCGACTTCGGCACCACCCTACGGAAACCTTCACGAGACCCTTCTTTGTTATCCTATTGGTACGGAACGATATGAAGACCCTCATGACTGTTTCCACAGCCCGTAATACCGCCCTTTCTTCTTGCACAACTCTTCGTGCGTCCCCCTCTCCACGATACTCCCCTCGTGCAGCACCAAGATGGAGCTCGCATCTACAATCGTACTCAGCCGATGGGCGATGACAATTACAATCCTTCCTTCTTTGAGCTTCTCGAGTGCTGCCTTGATATGCCTCTCTGTCACTGTGTCTACCGCACTCGTCGCCTCATCCAGCAGAACAATCGGTGCGTCCTTGAGAAGCGCCCTCGCAATCGCAAGTCTTTGCGCCTCGCCACCCGACAGCTTGACACCGCGCTCGCCGACGTGCGTATTGTAGGCCTTAGGATAGCGCATGATGGTGTCGTGAATCGCGGCTGCACGACACACTTCGTAAACCTCTTCGTCGGTCGCGCTGTCGCGTGCGTATCGCACGTTCTCCATGATTGAGGTGTTGAAGAACGTGGGTGCCTGCGGAACCACGCTTACGGCGTCGCGAAGTGAACTCAATGTAACGTGTCGGATGTTCTGCTTGGCGATGGTAATGCTACCGGATGTGACGTCGTGCAGGCGTAGAAGGAGTTTTAGAATCGACGATTTGCCGGCCCCGGTTTGGCCTACGAGAGCGATGGTCTGACCCGGCGACGCCGTGAACGATACATCCCGAAGTGCGTAGCGGCTGGAGTCGTACTTGAAGGACACGTCTTCGAATCGGACTTCGCCATCCTGTACCGCGAGCGGGTAGGCTTCGGGTGCGTCGGTGACTGTTGGCTGGGTTTGCAGAAGGTGAAGAACTCGTTCCGCGTCCACAAAGTCACGCACCAGCCACCGGACATGATCGGTCAAGAATTTCAGCGGGTAGATGATGGAGTCCCAGTATGTGAGAAAGAAGACGAAGTCTCCCGGGGATGCCGTGCCCGCAGCAATGCGCTGGAGGATGAGGTAAGCCAGGGCGAAGAAGGTAGTCGGTACTAGCAGCTCAACAACAGCCTTGATCAGCGCTTCTCGTACTTCGAAACGTGTCCTTGCCCTCATGTGGTCGCCTACAGCACTTGAGAGTAAACTGGCCTCCCTCTTGAACTGGTTGAAGTACGCCACAGTTTGCCAACCTTGAATCGCTTGGTGCATCTTCCGTATCTGGATCCGCTCAGCCTTCGTCACTCTTCTCCGGAGGCCGGTTGTGAACCGTGAAGACAAGGCTTCGGCAGCCAGGAAGGCGATTGATGCGCCAAGCAGGACCATGCCCACCGCCGGAGTGAACTTCTGGTAGAAGATGGTACAAGCAACGATGACGTCGATCAAGGTTGGCAAAATTTCGATGACCACCGTCTCGAGTACGTTGCCCAGCGCTTCGCCCTGCTCAACGGCCTTCATGACCTCGGCTGAGTCTTGCGTAGAGTGAAAGTCGATCGACTGCGACATGACGTGGCTGAAAGCAGCGTTGGTCAATTGCTTGTACGAGAACTGCTTGATGGGTATCTTGGACAGCTCTTGAATGAAGATCAATCCCGACTCGCTGTTAAGGTGGTCCAAGAGAAGGAAGATGAGGAGTTCTCGGATAGGTATCGATCCGTGCGTGACTTTGTCTGCAATCACGCCAAGGACGTATGGAATGGCGACTTGCAGGACGCGCTGCATCGCAATCGTAACGAGGCAGATAAGCAGACAGATCTGAACTTTGACGTCTCGTTTGGGTATGACGTAAGGCAGAAAGATGGTAAAGTCTTTCAGGTAGCCAAGCCAGCCTCCACTTTGGCGCAACCGCTCGGCACGAGTCTCTTTCACGTCCTCGTCCTCGTCCTCGTCCCCATCGCTATTATCATCGCTATCCTCGTCATCGATCTTCAGGCAATCTTCCTCCATTCGCGGAGGAAATGCTGCTTCGAGTAGTGGGTCGGTGTCCTTGGAGCCCTGGCCGGGCGACCTCCAGAATTGGAGTGGCATTGTTCGGAGTCGAAAGGTTGTCGTGCGACTCAATGTGCGATCACCGACCGCCTCTTGTATCTTTACCTACAAGGGCCATGATAGCGGCGAGGAATGAGTGACGATGAGTCACGCCAGCCTCTCATTCATTGTGTCTGGACGCGACGCGCATAGAACGGCTTCGCATAGACCAATCCAATCGTTGGTGTCGTTTGTCGGTAGTATTGTCAAGCGCTGCGCACAAGGAAAGTGCGCCCTTTCAATCGCGCGACCTTTGGGGGCGCACAGCCACGCCGCCGGTTCTCATGGTGGCTTTAGGGCACCTCTGACGCGATTAGCTTGTGACTCAGGCCGTGGCGCAAGCACAGTCCGTGAAGTGGTGTTCTTCGAAACACGCGAATCAACGTCAGAAGCGGACCGACTGCGAGCTGCCGGACATCGCAAAGCCCGGAGCCGCGGCGAACTGGCGTATAGAAAAGGGCGTCGCAAGTGGCTGGCCCGCTCGCCTGCTGTGGTCTAGTCTGCCGCGGCCGGACCCTCCGATCCGCGTGCAGTTGCGAAAGCTCCACAACGTTATTCTCTAACACAACCTCTAACACACCCTTCTATTCTCTACGCGCATCGTGTAGCGCAATTCTTACGCCTCTAACGCGCACGGCAAATCCGTTCTTAAATACAGCCCGGGCTCTAAACTTAATAAGCGGCTTAAACACAACTGTAAGCGGCACAATAGCTAATAACGCCTGCCTTAAGGTTCGCGATAACGCGCGGCGCTTCGAGCTCTATAAAGTTTACGCCTAGACGCTCGCGCGTATCTTAAATAGCCGCGACAACTATATTATAGCCTCTATTACAATAGTATAATAAACCTATCTAAAGCAAACGTATACAAATAGATATAGTAAGTAAGCTAGGTTAGAAATAATATAAAGCTTATCTATTATATTAGTACTTTAAAAGTAATAGAAAGGTATTATAGAATATACTTTAAGAATACTCTTAGTTATTAAGTAGAAATCTAAATCTTAAGTAGTAATACTTATAGCTTAAAAAGCTACTAATTCTAAAAAAGTAAGAACTATTACTAGTACTCTAAAGAATATATAACTAAATCTTTTATCTACTCTTAGAAGTATAGTATTAAGTAAGCTAAAGCTTAGAGCTTTAGCGCTACTATCTTTAAAATAGTTAAAGCTTCTAAATCTTTTAAACTTATAAAATAGCTATTCTAATACTTTATAAAAAGATTATAATACTAAATACTTTATAAAAAAACTTTATAAAAGAATTATAATCTAATTATATATACTTATTAGCTTATAACTAATAAAGTAATATATTCTAAAGCTTTATAGTTAAGATATATATACTAAAATTTCTTTTAGTAAAAGTATACTTTTTCTATTCTATAAGTTACTACTTTTAGAAATCTAAAGATATATTAAAAATATAAGTAGCTTAAATCTAATACTAAATATAATACTAGTTAAATAATTTATAAGTTTTTATAGTACTTATAAGAATAAAACTAATCTCTTACTAGTTATCTTATCTTATCTTATCTTACTACTTTACTAAGAAGCTTTACTAAGTTACTTTATTATTACTATATTAATTACTTTTTATATAACTATATTACTATTACTTACTAATACTTTTATAAATAGCTTAGAGTTTATCTAAATAGCTATTCTAAAAGATATTCTAGTAGCTATTATATAGAAATTTATTTATTTAATATTTAAAGTCTACTCTACTAATACTATTAAAGCTTCTATTATAGCTTCTATTATAGCTTCTATTATAGCTTTTATTATAGCTTCTATTAATACTATATTATAAATATATATATCTAAAGTAAAGCTTTTTATTATTTTCTTTACTAGCTTTAATTTTAAAAAACTAGTTATTAATATATATAGATTCTTTAGTAAAACTAAAGACTTAATTTATCTAAACTAAACTAGTATCTATTCTTTTACTACTATTCTAGCTACTAAGCTATTATTATTATTATTACTTATTTTTAATATTTATATCTACTTTTTTATATATAAAGTAAAGTAAACTATAAATCTAGATTTAGCTTTATATAATCTTATAAATAAAGCTATAAATTTATAGTATAAAGCTTTAAATCTAATACTTAATAAAACTAAAAGAAAATAAAATAAAAAAGAAAAAGTATTTATAAATAGTTTTTTAAGTACTAAGATAGTTAAGTAGATATTAGCTATAATAGACGTTTTTTATAGTAGAAATATCTTCTAAGAAATAAGCTTTAGATAGTTATTATATTAATATTATTAAAGAATAGAAATAAAGTTATAGTTATAGTTAATAAAAAATAAATATAGCTAGTTCTATTAGAGTACTATTATACCTATCTAAGAGAATATCTTAGAGCTACTAAATCTAAGTAATTTTTAGTAGAGGTAATAAGTACTAATAAGAAATAGAGAGTAGCTCTAAAGTAGTAGCTCTAAAGCTTTTAAACTTTACTACTAAAGAGTTTAGATAAAATCTAAGTAGGCTACTTTATATAAAATAACTATATAAATTTAATACTTTACTTAGCTTATTAATAGCTACTTATATTATAAAGTTATAGAGTTAAGAAGTTTTAGACTAAATTTTAAAGTTTTTTATATAATTACTATACTTACTACTAGTATAGTCTATATATAGCTAGAATTTAGTACTTATAAATAAATTTTAATATCTATAGCTAAATTTTAAACTTAAAGTAAAGCTAAAATTAAATACTTATAGTTAGAATTAGTTACTAAATTAAGTACTTAAAATAGACGCTTTTATAGCTAGAATTTAGTACTTCTATAGCTAGAAAAAAGTACTTTTATAGCTAATTTTATTACTTATAGCTAAATTTTAATATCTATATATATTTACAAAACGTAATCTATAGTAGATTACCTTAGATAATCTACTAACTTTAGTAATCTACAAAACTAGCTAGTAATCTACAAAACTTTTATTATAATATAGTAGCTAAGTATTAAAAGTATCTAACTAAAAGAAAATATAAGCTAATCTATTATAGTTTAGTATAGTTATTAAGTATTTTAGTTAAATTCTAAGAAAATCTAGTAGTAATCTACAAAACTAGCTAGTAATCTACAAAACTTTTATTATAATATAGTAGCTAAGTACTAAAAGTATCTAACTAAAAAAAAATATAAGCTAACCTATTATAGTTTAGTATAGTTATTAAATATTTAAGTTAAAATTTAAGAAAATCTAGTAGTAATCTATAAAATTAGCTAGTAATCTACAAAACTTTTATTATAATATAGTAGTAAAGTAGTAAAAGTATATAACTAAAAAAATATATAAGCTAACTTAATATAGTATAGTATAGTAATTAAGTATTTTAGTTAAATTCTAAGAAATTCTAGTAGTAATCTATAAAACTAGCTAGTAATCTACAAAACTTTCTTATAATATAGTAGCTAAGTACTAAAAGTATCTAACTAAATAAAGATATAAGCTAACTTAATATAGTATAGTATAGTTATCTAGTAAAATAGTTAGATTTATATAAAATAAACTAATAATATATAAAACTAATATTATATTTAACTAGGTATTTTAATTTTACTACTAATAGAGATTAAAAATAAGCTAACTTCTTATAGCTTAGTAGAGTAATCTACTAGATTACTTAGAATATAAGAGAATAAAGTAGTAATCTATAAAACTAATATTATAATATACTAACTTTATATATTTTATTACTAATTATATATAAAAATAAGCTAGCTTCTTTTAGCTTAGTATAGTAATCTACTAAATTAGTTAAAGTTATAGAAAATAAAGTAGTAATATATAAAACTAATATTATAATTTACTAACTATATATATTTTATTACTAACTAAAAGTAATAATAACCTAACTATATTAGAATATATAATACCTAGTAGAAACTAAGCGTAGAATAGTCTATACGTAATAAATTTAGTTTAGAAACTAAGTATAGTAATCTAAGAACTAAGTATACTAGTTTAAGAACTAAGTATGCTAGCTTAAGAGCTAAGTATACTAGCTTAAGAACTAAGTATACTAGCTTAAGAACTAAAGGTAGAGGTTTAAGAACTAAGTATACTAGTTTAAGAACTAGAGGTAAGAGTATAAGAATATAAGAAACTAAGAATCTATTTAGAGTCTAAGAACTAAGTAAAGCTATCTAAGAACTATACTAATCTTAGTACCTAATTTTAGATAAAATAGCTTTTACGTAAATAAGTAGTAAGCGTACTACTAAAGAGTAACTATTACTCTTACTTAATTCTTCTTTTCTTTTCTAGTACTACTATATTTTATATATTACTCTTCTACTAATACTACTCTTTTATCTTCTTTTATATATTTAGTTCTTTACTTTTCTATTCTTTACTTTAATCTTTTTCTAAGTTACTAACTTTAGTAACTATACCTCTTATCTAGCTATTAGAAAAGTATAGAATACTATATATTATAAATGTATACTTACTTTATTAAGAGCGCTAATAGCTTTATTATTAAGTCTATTCTATTTAACTACTTTAGAAATCTAAAGTTATCTAGTAGAGGCTTTTCTTATACGTAGGCAAGTAGTAATAGCTCTATCTAGAGTACTATTACCTAAGTATTCTTATTATATATAGTAACTATTTCTATCTATTATTATATATAAGTTTATATTAACTTCTTTTTAATAAAGATATCTAGATTATTAGAATTTAGTAGTAAGCTAAATACCTCTAGGCTTTCTATTCTTATCTTTATTATATTCTATCTTTACCTATAATCTAGTTTTTCTCTAAACTTCTTCTAGAGTACTAGATCTAACTTCTTTATTAGCTCTCTACTAAGTTTCTTTAACTATATACTTATAAAAAGTACTTTTTTAGTAAGTAAGTTATACTAAACTCTGCGCTATTTTATACTATATTTTTATAATCTAATTTTTACGTCTAAACGCTTAAACCTTTTATAAAAAAGGTCTAACTTATACTATTTTTTTATTTAACTAGCTAGAGTATTAACTTCTATTTTATTAAGCTTAAAGTACTTATTCTAGAACCTAGCTACCTTATTATTCTCTAATCTAGTAGCTACGCTACCTAGTATACTATTTTCTACCTATAAAAATTATTATATTATAACTAGAAGATATTAGGCTATATAATTATAAAGCTCTTTTCTATAATAAGCCTACTTTTTCTATATAGCTAGAGTTACTACCTAGTTCTTAAATATATTAAAACTCTTTACTATCTCTATCTAGAATATTATCTAAGCGCTAAGTAATATACCTACTTTAGAAAAGCTTATAATATAAGATTAATACTTTAATTCTTTATTACTTACTATAACTATACTCTTAGCTTCTTTCTAGTTCTATATACTTACTATAGAATAGACTAGATTTATATTTATCTTATCTACTAATACTTTATTTACTTATCTAGTAGTTAATTTCTATTTTTACTTTAATCTAGTTACTAGCGCGTTAGACTCTTATAAAGTATTCTTCTTCTTATCTAAGCTTATACTTTTATTAATATACTTAGACTATATTAGATTATTATAGTTATACTTTATTATTATTAGTAGCGTAGGTCTAGCTAGATATTAGTATATCTATTATAAGATACGCTCTAGCAACGCTATAATAAAAGTAGTAATAGGTAGAAAGCTATCTAGAATTATAAAAAAGAATATAAGATTAGAGAGATATAACTATATTACTATCTTAGTTATAAGTTAGTAATTATTTTTCTTAGAGTAGTATATAGAATAGAAGTAGGCTTTTAGAGTTTTTAGTATAGTAATTATAATAAGGTTAAAGCTATAGTATTAGCGTAAAGATATAGAAATATATATATTTTAATACTCTACTTTTCTTAGCTATAGTTATAATCTTAGTCTAAATATTATATCTAGATTATATAATCTTTTTTTTTATTTAAAGTACTAATAATTTATCTAATCTACTATACTAAGCTTCTTTACTAGTACTATATATTATATTACTTAAAGCTTTCTTCTATCTTTATATAAAGTCTAGCTATAGCGTTCTTATCTATAAGGCCTATTACTATACTATCTTACTAAGTAGTATTATTACCTACCTTAGCTTACCTACTTATAGTAAATAACTATTCTCTTCTATACGCTAAACTATCTAAAATAAAGTAGAATTCTAAGCTATAGAATTTACATAGAATTATAGTAATATTAAGCTACTTACTTAGGTTATATCTACTCTTATAGATTTTACTCTTTACTAATTAGTTAAGTATAAGTAATATAGGTATATATATATAGGCGTCTCTAGTATTAAGAATATAAAGAAATATCTCTATAACTAGTATAATATATATACTACTAGCGTAAAAGTAAATATATAAGTAGAATAGTAGACTATACACTAGTATATTATCTATACATAGTAGTTTTTTATATATATTCTAGAAAGTAGAGATCTAAAGGCGCTATAATATTTTAAAGTTATACTAACTATACCTCTCTATAGTTATAATAGTCTACTAGAACTTAAAAACTAAGAGAAAGCTACTATTAAAGCTATAGATAATAGTAAGGCTATAGTAGCCTATAGCTCTACTCTAAAAAGTACTAGTATAATACTTAAAGAGCTATTTACTTACTATAAAGCTACTAAGTAATTCTAAGTCTAATACTATAATAATAAAATTATATAAATCTCTCTTATACCTAAGTAGTAAACTAATCTATACCTTTAGTATATAAAATTTTAGAAATACGTATAAGATCTATTATAGAAAAAGGTATATTATTATACTACTTTTCTATTAGAGGTAAAGGTCTACTTTCTATTTAATATAGTAAAAAGTATAATACTTATATATTAATACGTAGTTATATATATATTATAATAAGTACGTATCTATATTATAGTAAAGAATAAGTAGTATATATCTACTTCTTTTCTTATATATTACTAGGTATTTAACTTCTAGTATAGTATTATAGTAGCTAAGATCTTTTAGTTCTTCTTTTAGGTATATTTCTAGCGTTATTCTTAGCTAGCTACTTTTCTAGCCTTTACTTCTAATTAGTAAAATATATAGAATATACTTATATTCTATCTTAATAGCATTTTAGAACTCTTCTCTAAAGTTTCTCTTTACTATTACTAGTGTAAATTAGATACCTTAGAGCGTTTATATTATTCTTTCTAGATATCTCTTCTTAAATAGACTATTATTAAAAATAACTTTAAGTTTATACTTATTACTTTTTTTACCTTTCTTACGCTTAATATATAGTAGCTTAGCTTTTAATCTATCTACTTATTTAGTACTAATCTAAGTATAATTAAAAAGTACGCGTATTTTATAGCTTATTAAAAACTTTAGAATAAGATTAGTTTAACGCTCTCTATACTAGTAAAAGTATTAGATAGCCTAGATAATAATAGTAAGCCTAACGTATAGCCTATAAAGATAGCTATACTAATTAATAAGTAAAATATAGCTACTACTACTATTATAACTACGTAGTTAAAGTAAAAGGTATAGAAAAAGAATAATAGCTTCTATAGTTAGATTAACTACTATCTAGAAAAGACGTACTACACACCTATAGTATAGATAATCTTATCTACTTAGTATATTAGTTAGACTTAATATAAAGAAACTATTAATACTTTTATTTACTAGAATAGCTTTACTATTACTATAAAGAAAATCTCTACTACGTTTAATAAGTTCTATACTATAGTGTAGTTCTTATAGTATAAAGCTAAAGACTTAATTCTATATCTTATCTTTATAGATAGTCTTATAGATCTTTCTATACTACTATAAAAATCTATAGACTACTACTCTAGTAAGTAATAGCTAGATTATTTACTATTTATAATACTAGAGTCTTATAAAAATATATCTATAAATTTTATTCTATACTAAATAGTAAAAGCTATCTAAGAGAAGAAATATAATAAAATAATATTTTAGTTAGACTAGTATAACTATATTCTTTAGTATAGTAATATTATATAAAAGCTTCTAAGTACTTTATTTCTTTTTATATACTTTATAAGTAGATAGCTAGCTTATATAATAGAACTTCTTAGCGCTTAAGTAGAGAACTCTATTAATAATAGTCTACGTAATTTCTTTATATATAAAGGCCTTATTACTATAGTTTTATATTACTATAAGAAATATAACTATAATAAATGTCTTAAGATAATCTATTACTATCTACTAGAATAAGTAGGTTTACTTCTTATATAGTACTATAGTTTTATTTACCTATTTTAGTAGATTATTATAAAAGGTTAAACTAAAGAGTAATAAAAAGCTTATTACTACTAGTTCTAGAGTCTACTACTATAGATAGATATAGATAGAAAATAATTCTCTTATATATAATATAAGTATAACGCTATTTAAGACGCTATATTACTATATCTTAGCTAGTCTATTATACTACGCTTTATATAATACTTAATTATAGTATTTAGTTATAAACTTAATAAGAATTATAGTAAGAGCTATACTAGTAGTATATAGATCTTATTACTAGAGAAGGTTAATAAAGTACTTAAAGAAAAGTAGAATAAGTATTATAAACTTTAAGCTAGATATATAGTATATACTAGAGTTAGTATCTATAGCTCTACTATAGTAGTAGTTTTTTAAAGTAGATTTACTACACTAGAAGTATATTAAATAGTGTCTACTATATAGTATATAGACTTAGGCTTTTATAGTACTAACTCTAGCTATAATAGTAGTAAAAAGATTACTACTAGTTTCTATTTTAAGAAGTAACTTACTACTTAAGCTTTACTTAATATTAGAGTAGTTCTTTAAGATAGCTTTAGCGTAAAAAGCTTTTATAGTAACTAGAAAATAGTAATTAATATAATTCTTACTTATTAACCTATAGTAGCCTATATTACTAATATAGAATCTAGTAAGAGTATAGCGTTTCTACTACCTACCTACTATAAGAATTATAGATAGGCTATTCTAGTTATACTACTTATTATACTTTAAAAAGATATTATCTCTAAGTATAAATATCTAGTAATTATCTAGAGTAAGTAGAGTAACTCTTTATTTAATAAAATAGCTAGCATTATTCTAGCTATACTAGAGTACCTATTAGATACCTATTTCTAAGAGATAGTAATATAGGCTTAAGACATTAAACGCTTAGAATAAGTAGTAGTAGATAAGTTCTATTATATTTTTCTTTCTAACTATAAATACTACGCTAGACTTATAAATATATATAGTATAGCTTAATATAGCATTTCTATTACTTTACTTTCTACTACTATTTCTTATTATAGTAAAAAGAAAGTATATTATCTTATAGAACTATAGACATAGATATAAACATTCTAATAATATACTACCTAATCTAACTTAGTATATTAAGTACGCACTATACTATCTAAACTTACTATCTAAAGCTCTACTATAGTCTATTATCTATCTACTAAAGCTTAGATAGCTAGTAAACTCTTAGTATATATCTTTTTCTAAAATAATACTATATAGCTAGTAAAGAAGCTATATAGCTTCTAGTATTATATAGGTATAGATAAAGATAAGTAGAAATAGGCCTAATTTAGATTTAAGCAAAACTCTAATAGTGTTATAGTAGCTATATCTACTTTTAATTCTAGTATAAACGTACCTAATATATCTAAGATTATTATTATAGAAAAGCTTAATTATTCTATTATATATAATTAAATAGTAGAATATAAAAGATAGAATAGAATATATTATATTATTTATATTTTAATTAAAAGTAAACTAAAGTCTTTCTTCTATAAACTAAGTTTACCTAACTAGTAACTTCTTAACTAAATTATATAGCGTAATATCTCTATATCTAACTAGTGTATCTATATTATATTAGATAAATACTTTAATAGACTAATATAATGTATTAGCTACTACTAATATAAAAAAAAATATAATATCTATAAGGCCTATATAGTTAGCTACTTAACACTACGTTCTAGTAAGTTTATAGTACTATCTCTAGAGCTACTTTTTCTATCTAGTTTATACGCTGTAGCTACTATAAGTATATAATATAAAGTATTCTCTAATTCTAAGCCTAATATATATTCTTTATCTTTTCTCTATACTATAGTACTATTTATTAACTAGCGCTATACTAATCTACTACTATAAACTCTAACTCTAACTTAGTTTAGTATAATCTAATCTATTAAGTCTATAAAGAGATATAGATATTAAAGTATATCTCTATTTAAGTATTATCTATATCTATTAACTATCTATAGTTTTAATAATAGAATTATTTCTAATACTAAATCTCTTATCTAAAGCTACGTAAATTAAGTAGATATTAGTATTTATAAGCTATTAAGCTACTTTAAATCTTTAATAAACTAAACTTCTTTAGTAATAACTTATTACTACTAGTAAGTTCTAGATAAGCTATTATATAGCTTACTTTATTATAAAAGAAGACTTTAACTACTCTAAAGACACTACCTTCTATAACTATACCTAGACACTAGTAAAGCACTTTTGCACTATTAAGATAAATAATAATATAGTAAGTAGACTACTATATTTCTAGTATTTCTTTCTAATATCTATCTATAGTAGATAGTAAGATTTAGATAGTACTCTAACTAAGAATCTAAAGGTAGAAAGCTATATATTTCTATATATAGTAGAGAATATATAGACTATATTATAGTCTACTTTATTCTACGTAAGAGATATATAGCTATACTATATACATAACTATAATAATAACCTAGATAGTAATAATAATACTAATTTTATATTCTACTTCTAGAAAATAAAGCCTTTTTCTAAGCTACTTAGTAATATTAGCTATATTATATTAGACGTAAATTAGCTAATATAAAAGTTTTTTTTAATAAAGAAAGTAAAGTAGAAGTTACTATAAAAGAAGAAGATAACTATAGTACGTATAGTAATAGTAGTAATATAAAAGATAGGCTAAAAAAAAGATAGAAAATAGTTTAGAGAGAATAAGAAAAAAGTAATAGATACTCTTTTAGATAGAGTAGAAATTAAGAAAGAGTAGAAAATTAAAAAAAGTAATAGTTACTCTTACTAAGTTATACTCTCTTCTTATCTCTTCTCTTTTTATAACCTTTTATTTCTATAGCTAGTAAAGCTAGTACTATTAATCTACTTTATATTATAATAAATACCTATAATAACTAAATATATATATACGTAATAGAAACTCTTTATATCTATATTATAATAGTCTAGTAGTAGATAAGGTATAGACTTTAGCCTATACACCTACTAATTAAAAAGTAGAAAATCTATTTTAGAAATTAAACGTAATCTAACGTATTACCTATAAAGTAATATATATAAAATAATATAGTTTATAACTTACTATATAGCTATTAATAAATATATTTAAACTAAAGCTATTTCTAAATAGAATAATAGAATTAGAGAGATAAAATAAATAGAAAAGGCTCTATAAGTAGATAGAAGGTAAAGAATTAGTAAAGAAAGAGAGAAGAGAAAAAGTATATATAGGTAGAGTAATAGCTAACTCTATTTAGTCTAGTGCTTTACTTTAATCTTAGTACCTATTTTAATCTTAGATCTCTACTTTATTATTCTTCTATCTACTTATATCTACCTATCTATACCTAACTACTAATAGTAATTTATATCTATGCCTACTTTATATACTTTTATATCTCTAGAGCATTTATAATTATATAAATTACTACTAAATAGCTTCTAGGTAATTATAATATTAGAAGCGTTAATAAGAGAAATACTAATAATTACGTAGTAATAGTCTCTTACCTAGACTATAATATAGAGACTAAAAGTAAGTTTACAAACTATTACTTTCTTTAAATTCTTTCTCTTTCTTCTCTCTCTCTAACTACTAATATTTATATATTTCTAGGTAGTTTACACTATATTAACTATTACTAAATCTAAAGTATAAATATTAGAATTAGAGATTTACTACTATTTTCTATTTATAAAAAGGTAATATAAGAAGTAAAAAGTTAGAAAAGGTAGAAAGAGGTAAATTTAGTAAAAGTAATAGTTACTCTCTTTAGATTCTCTTCTCTTTACTATTACTTTCTCTAGTTTCTTATTCTATTACTATTACTTTCTCTAGTTTCTTACTCTATTACTATTACTTTCTTTAGTTTTCTTTTCTCTCTCTATTTCTCTCTTTAGTTTCTTTTCTCTTTTTATTACTTTCTTTATATTTCTCTACTTTTTATTTTTCTTACGTTACTTTTTATAATTATCTATTACTTTTATACTAACTAAAGTATAAAGCTAAAGATCTTTATATTATTTTCTAACTTAGACTATTTTTATAAAAAGAAAAAGTTCTATAATAAAGATCTACTCTCTTTACCTCTAGATATAGATAATAAAAACTCTAATCTTAATATAGAGGCTAATTAGTAACCTAATATAAAGAATATAACTATAATCTTTTCTTTTCTAAAGCTATTAGAGCTTTACTCTAGTAAGATATATACTATTAATACTAACACTACGCGCCTCTATAGCTTTAAATATACTACTATATTTAATAATATTCTTAAGTAGTCTAGAATTAAAAATAATATAGTATACTTTATCTATATCTACTTTACCTAGAATAGAAAGTTTAAGATAGCTATAGATATTAAAAACTATTCTACTCTTAGTTAAATACTTAAATATATTAGTAACCTTTAGAAATTAAACTTCTACCTCTTTAACGCTAGTCTTAGGTACCTAGAGAATAGCTTTTCTAATAAAAAGGTAACTCTATATACTTTTATTATTACTATATTCTAAAATTATTAGTACGCCTCTAATAGAGCACTACTAGAAAGCACTAGTCTTAAGTAAAATATAGAATCTAAGTAGATTATAAGTTTTATTAAGCTCTTAGACTAATAAAGTAGTAGATATACAAACGTAAACACTAGATAGAATATATAAAAGATTAATAGTAAATATTATAATATACTATCTCTAAAGTATAAGCTAATTAAGCTTTTTTATATTTTTTAATAAAGAGCTACTAACACGCGCATAGCTAATACTAATTTCTTCTAGAATATTAAAAAGCTAAGAAAAACTACTACTTCTATTACTAAGATATAAAAATAAAATTCTAATAGTACTCTAGTTATAAAACTTATTAATAGTATAAAGCTTACTAAGTAGGCTATTATAGTTAATTCTAAAGGTAATATAAAAGAACTAGATAATTCTATAGCTAAGCTTTCTCTAGATAATAAAAAGAAAAATAGTAAGAAAAGTAAATCTAAGTATAAGATAAAGTATAAGATTATTAAGTCTACTACTAGTTTTAGTCTTAATACTAGCTCTTTTTATAATAGCTTTAAGTAGTAGATATAATAGCTAAAATTTAACTATATACCTAACTCTAATAACTTTTAAGCTACTTAGTTCTATAATAGCTATATTATTAGTTACTCTAAGAATATTCTTAATACTATTATAAACTTTTAGAAAACTAAATAGTATATAACTAAAGCGCCTAGTATAGTTATTAAGCTTATACTATATTAGAATAAAGTAAAAGTAAGTACCTTACGCACTATAGAGAATATAACTACCTAACTATAGAAACTAAATATATAATCTACTAACTTTAATAATAAGCTTATAAAAGTAACTAGTAATATATCTAGAAAAGAGGCTGCGTAATTAAAGAAAGAGGTAGATAAGATCTAGTATAAGATAGTAAGCACTAAGGTATAGAAAGACTAAGTTAAAAAAATATATATATACACTAGCTACTAGGTAGATAAGAAACTCTAGAAGACTACTAATAACGTTTCTAACTTTATAACCTAAGTTTTAGTGTTAAAGTAGTATAAGTTACTTACTTTAACTAATAGAGAAGACTAAAAGAATAATAAAGATAAGTCTACTCTTAATATATATAACTTAACTATATACACTAATATTAATAACGTAGCTAATATTATAGATAACTACGTCTACTAGCTAAAAGATTATTATATAGCGCTAAATTATAGTTATATATAGACTTACCTAAGCTTTAAGATTCTAGAATAGTTAGCTAGATTCTACACTAATTTATAGTAGTAAATAACTAGTACTATAGAATTATTAATATAATAAAAAATTACTAATATAAAGCGTCTACGCTAGTATAATAAAATTATTAATAAAAACTCTAATAGTAAGTAGACTACTATAGACGCTAGACGTAATATAGATTATAGTATACTTTTTATAGATAATATTAGTATTAGTAAGTTAAACACTATCTATCTAATCTAACTTATAGTATATTTTATAGAAAGTAAGATAAAAGAATTTAAGAAAAGTAATACTAATAGAGTAGAATTATAAAGAGAGTAATAGTTACCTTTTTTAAATTCTCTCTACTACTCTTTTTCTACGTAAAAACTATAATTAGCTAACTCTATTTATAGTATATTAATAATTATAAGTTTAAGCTATAGATATATTATAATAATAAGAACTAGAAGTTACTTAAGAAAGCTTCTAAACTCTAATCTATATTTATTATTATATAGTTATATCTTATTAGTTAGCTTATAAAGAACTACTCTAGGTTCTTAGAGTATTTTTTAGTTTATATCTATAGAAATAGTATATAAACACTACCTCTAAAGACTAGCTATATTACCTAATATCTTACTTACTTCTATCTAATATTTAACACCTTTAATAAACGCAACGCCTATATTATTATAGTTATATTATACTAGATACTTACTTTATAATATAGCCTAAAGACTTAGAAGTAGTAGATACTAGCTAATAACTAGAATAAGAATAATATTAATAAAGATAAGTAGAGTAGTATTTATAATAATAATTAACCTAATTAGCGCGTGCTTTATAATCTAGAAAGTCTTATTAATAAAGTATTATTAGATAAGAGTTAAAACTTAAAGAGTATATTTCTATTTCTTATACCTAGTTTATACTTTCTTTAGTATAGAGTAGCTACTAAAAAAGAAAAGTAAAGTAGAGAATAGAAAATAAAGAGAGTAATAGTTACTTTTTCTATAATCTCTTTTCTTTATAGTTACTCTTTTTAGTTTCTTTTCTTAAATGTTACTCTTTTTATATTCTTCTCTTTTACTATTACTTTTTTTAACTTTTCTTATTCTACTATTACTTTGTTATCTTTACTATTATATACTAACTTTTCTTCTAGATATAAAGTTCTATATATTAAATACTATCTACCTATTAGACTATAATTAGACTACTATTTTAACTACTACTTCTATCTCTTATAAGTATTATAACTTTATAAACTTTTTATTATTTATCTAGTTACTATATTCTAATAAGATAGTGCGTATCTATATTAGTAGCACTTTATATTAGAGCTATAACTAGCTAATTCTTTTTAACTTATATTATAATAAAGCTAAAGATAATTAAGCGCCTATTAATTCTAATAATATATACTTTAAGTTTACTATCTATATCTATAAGGCTTTTATTTATAATAGTAGCTTTACTACTAAAGTAATTAGAACCTATCTTACTACTATATAGAAGCATTTTATAGTTAGGTATAATTTTAACTTATTATATATTATTAATAATAAAAGTAATATCTATTATATTAGTAAGGCTATATCTACTTTATTATACTATACTATTAAGCTTAAGAACTCTATACCTATCTAGGTTCTATATAACCTTTTAATAGAAGAGTATATATACTTAACTATTATTAAAGATAAAGAAAATCTAAGTAAAATATTTCTTAATAGAAAAAGTATCTAACTACTTAGACTTATAGCTATTTCTCTAATACTACTTCTATTAAAAGATATACACTACACTAAGGTACTAGCTAGTAAAGTATTTAGCTCTAAGTCTAAGTCTAAGTATAATAGTAATACTAATATAGATAATAATAAGTCTAGTATAGAAAAAGAGATAGAAGATATTCTACTTATTAAAAACTTTTATATACGTAAGTACTACTAGCTTTATAATAATAAGAAAAATACTAAGTTTCTCTAGAAGCTTATTAAGAACGTGTATAAGAAAGCCTATAGTATAGATCTACTATAAAACTAGTATCTTTTTTCTTATAGATATAACTTTAATAAGATAAGAGCTTAAAAGCTAGCTAGCTTTTTTATTTAAATATTAGCTTACCTCTAAGTATTATTCTCTATAGTAATAGACTAGATTAATATTTATAATAAGAAGGCCTTAATTTTTATAAACTTACTATAGAAAATAATCTTTTATATAACTATACTAAGAGCCTTTTAGTATAAGACTTTAGCTATTACGTTATATATAAAGAAAAATATCTAAGAAGTAACTATTAAAAAATTTAAGTTCTATTTTACTTAATAGAAATTAGCTTTTAAAAGCGCTATATACTCTAATAATATAGAAGTTTTTATTCTTTTATATTATCTTAACTCTAGCCTAAACCTTTACTATAAATATTATAACTTATACGTACTATTACCTCTACTATTACTATCTATCTAGATCTAGTCTTATAGTTAGCTAATATAATTTAGCTAAAAATACAAAGTACTTATTATTTACTATTATATAAAAGAAATATATAATACTACTTAGATAGCTAGTATAATATATAATACTTTTACTTATATTATAGCCTTTACGTATAAAAAGCCTACTATAGTTAATAAAAAAAGTTTTATTAGTATTTAAGTAATATATAAGTAGCTAGATACTTTTTATAAATTCTAGAATATATTAATTTTAGAGAAGTATCTAAAGTTTACTAAGCTTATTTAGTAGAATAAAGTTAATATTACTCTAAGTAATAATAATAAGTTCTTACATCTATTTAATATCTTATTAGAAATTACTATAAAGCTTTACTTATCTATAACTAGCTCTAGTTTTAAAACTACTTAGAACTTATTCTATTACGCTAGCTAAGTTATATATAGTAAAACTTTAGAGAGTTAATCTAAGAAGTACGCTACTATTAAGATAGTTAATAGATATAAAAAGCTAGACTCTATTATAGAAGAGAAAAATAAAAGTAATATAAGTAATAAGAGCTTTAGTATACTAGATTTAAATATAGCTATACTAACCTACTACTATAAAAAGAAGAATAATAATACTAAAATAGAAAAAGAAAAAAATAATTAAAGTAAAGCTAGCTAAGAAAGCTACTAAAAAAAAGAAAAAAGCTACTAATAACGCTTCTCTAACTCTAAAGCGTTCTAAGAAAAGTAAGCCTAACTTTACTAAGCTAAAGTTATCTAGTAGTACGTCTAACACTATTCTAACTACTAGTTTAGCTTAGAATATACGTAGTTATAGCTAAAGTACTAACACTAGTAGTGCTAGTTATAGTAGTGCTAGTTATAGTAGTAATAGAGCTTAAGTTTAGAAGTACTATTTTAAGTTAAGACTTTATATAGTTTAGATTAAGTTAGTTTAAGTAAGTAGAGTATTAAATAAGAATATAATATAAGTAGCTAGTGTAGATAGTTATTAATATATAGTTAAATTACGTATATATAGTATACTATATACTATTATTCTACTATAATATTTATATTAGTAGTTAAAATATACTATCTTATATTATACGTAAATAACTATTATTCTAGTAATTACTATATTAGTAAAGAGGTAAACGTAATAAAGATAATAAATATATAGATAGAGTTATCTATAGTATATTAAGAATTTCTAGAATTAGCTAAGGCGTTTTTTAAAGAAAGTAAAAAGTTAGGTAGAAATAGATAGAATATAATAAAGTAATAGTTACTCTTTTTCTATATATAGAAGTAGAGACTTTAGAGATAAAAGAAGAAAAAACTAAAAAGAGTAACTATTACCTTTCTTAAAAAGCTTTCTTTCTACTTAACTTTCTATACTTAGAACTAGTATAACTTCTTATATAAAATCTATTCTCTATTATAATAAAGCTATCTAGTAATAGAAGTTATACTTATCTAGTATTAAAAAGAGTTACGTAATCTATAAATATCTAATAATATAGATATAGCGTAACTAAGTACTTTATCTTATCTCTATAACTTCTATATAATTTATATACTACCTTTTAGACTAGTTATAGCGTATAAAACTAGATATTTCTAGTAATTCTATACTTACACTAGATAATAGTAATAACTAAATCTATAGAAAGAGAATAAAGTAATTAGAGGTAATTAGATAGAGTTAAGATAAAATAAGAATAGAAAAGATAAGAGTAAAAGAATAGAAAAGATAAGAGTAAAAGAATAGAGAGAGTATATTAAGGTAAGATAACTACTAGCTCTATACGTCTTAGCGTTTTACTTTAATCTTAGTAGTATTTTTAAACTAAGATTATATTCTCTTTTCTTCTTCTACCTATCTATATCTACTTATAACTACTCTCTATAACTTACTATAAACGCGCTATCTTATTCTAATAATTACTTTAGTAGTTACTAGATAGCTCTAAGATAATTATAGCTTTATATATATTACTATAAGCTATACTAATAAATATATAGCTATTTACACTTACCTTTATCTATAATATAACTAGCTAAAGTAAGTTTATAAAAGGTTACCTTCTTTAAAAAGCTCTCTCTCTTTTAGCTCTAGGTTTCTAAGTAGCTAAAAATACTAAATACTATTTTTATATTAGTACTTCTATATTTAGTCTATATAGCTAATATAGAGTATAGACTTTAAGATTAGAGACTATATCTATATATAGAGTATTAGAGTAGATAAACTAATAAGCTTATAGAACTAAAAGAAAGTGAATTAAAAAAAAGTAATAGTTACTCTCTCTAAATTTCTACTCTTCTTATTACTTTTTCTTATTTCTTCTATTTAGCTCTCTTTTTCTAGTATTACTCTCTTTAAATTTCTACTTTTCTTATTACTCTTTTTTATTTCTTTTATCTAGCTTTTCTTTCTAGTATTACTTTTTCTAAATTTCTACTATTCTTATTACTTTCTCTTATTTCTTCTATCTTACTACTCTCTAGCGTTACTCTATACCTTTATATATTATATATATACTAACTATATTTAGCTTCTAGCTTTAGTACTTTACTTTAGCTATAAAAAACTATCTCTAAGAATAAACTATATAGTAAGAAATTAGACTCTAATCTACCTCTAATAACTAATAATACTTCTAAGAAAAACTCTAATCTTAATATTAATAGTAACGTATCTACTACTATTATAGATATAGTTATTAACAGCGCTAATCTAAAGCTATCTATAATATATCTCTTTAAATAGTAATCTATTAATAATAAAATTACTAAATACTTTAGTTTTAATTACGCTACTATACTTAAAAATATTATTAAGAATAGTAGTATCTAATAAAATATAAATAGATTTACTAATCTACGCTACGCGTTTAACGCTAGATATAAAACTACTAATAGAATTACTACTTATCTAAACCTCTTATAGATTTATAACTAACTATTAGCGCTATATAAAAGTTAATCTTATCTATTTAAGTATAGTCTCTTAGACTTTAAGTAGAATCTCTCTAGTAATAAAACTACTCTATATACTCTAGTAACTATAATATTCTAGAAGCGTTAGTTTATAGCGCCTAGCGTACTATTATCTAGTTCTAGTTTTTATTTAGAAATAGAACTAGAGCGTATTCTTAGTCTAGTAAAGCTACTTAATTATTTATATAATAGCTATATAGATATAAATAAGAGTTATACTATAGTAAAGAAGGTTAATAGTAAACGCTATTCTACCTCTTCTACTAAGCGTACACTAGTTAAGAATTCTTAAGTTTATAAGATAAAAGTAGTAGTATCTTATAAAGCTAATACTAACTTACTTTACTATATTAATTAGCTTAAAAAGTCTATAGCTACTATTATAAAGTATTAAAGTCTAAATCTAGATTATACTCTAAAGGTTATTAACTTTAATAGCACTAATCTAGCGCTAGCCTTCTCTACTATACTAGAAGAAAAAGTACCTCTATTAGATAGTCTAGATAATAACTCTACGCTAAGTAAGACTAAGAAGAAGAAAGGTAAAAAAAGTAAAAAGCTAAGAAAATTTACTATAGTTAAGTTAATAGAAAGCTATAGCCTAAATATAACTACTTCTAGTACTTCTAGTTTAAAGTAGACCCTCTAATAGCTTAGATTTAACTATATACCTAATTTTCTTAACTCTTATAAAACCTAGTTTTATAATAGAAAAGTTATAAGTTACTTTAAAAAAGTTTTTAATACTATTATAGATTTTACTATAATAGAATAGGTTTATTAAAGTAAAAAAAATAAAGATATTACTATAGAACTTTACACTAATAAGTCTATTACGTCTACTTTATAATCTATTAATTTAATTACTAAGTAGCTTAATAAGCTTTTAGTAGAAAAGAGTAACTATACTAATAAGCTTACTACTATAAATAGTAACTCTTTTAGTAAAGATACTATATATTTAAAGCTTATAGCTACGTAGGCTAAGTTTAAGATTAATAGTACTATATTATGTAAGTTACGTATTAAGAAGATTAGAATATATACTAGATATAATAGCTTAGATAAGCTCTAAAAAGTAAAAGATAATATTCTAAACTTTATAATCTATATCTTAGCTTTAAAGTATTATAAGTCTTTTATATTTATAAATAAGTTTATAAATAAGTTTATAAATAAAAAGTAAAGTAAGGTTAAGTAAAAGAATATTAATAAAGTACTATTAGATATATATAATAGCAAAGTACGCGTAACTATTAATAATATAGTCTATACTATAGATAATTTTATCTTTTAGCCTAAGAACTACTAAGAAGTATTAAACTATAGCTATATTTATAGTAGACTTAGCTCTAAAGTACCTAGATAAGTAGTAATATCTTTTACTAATCTTTAGTAGTAGACTATAGGTACTACTAAACTCTTATAGAGATAAAATATAGTAGAAAAAAAGTACTTATACTAGTTTAAGACTCTTATTACTACTAACTCTAAGATAAAAACTACTACTATAGATTTACGTATAGACGTTAACTATAGAGCTTTACTTACTAATAATATAAGTATTAGAAAAACTAATATAGCGTACTTATTATACTTAATAGTAAGTTAGACTAGAGTAGAGTAGAAGAGAGAGTTTAATAAAAGTAATATAGCTAGATAGAAAAATTAAAAAGAGTAATAGTTACTTTTATTAAATCTCTTTCTATAGTTATCTTATTATATAGTAAATTAGATAAGCTAACTATTATATTAGTATATAAATAATAGAAAATACTTTCTTTAGATATATTATAATAATAAGAATTAGAATACGCTTACTAAAGTAAAAGTACTTTACCTAGTTTTTATTATTATATAGTTATATCTTATTTTATAGTTTACTAAAGACTTTATAGCCTTCTTAGAAAACTTCTTTATCTTTATCTATAGTAATTTAGTATAGATACTACTAGAATATATAACTTATATTACTAGCTATATCTTCTAGTCTTACTCTATATTTAATACTATAAATAAGTAGAATATCTAAGTTATTATTATAATATTCTATTAGATATTAGCTCTTTATTATAGTTCTAAGGTATAAAAGCGCTAGATATTAGATAATAGCTAGAGATAATATAAAGCTAATAGTAAAAAATAGTTTAGTATATATAATTAGAACTAATCTAATTAGTACGCCTTCTATAATCTTAATAGTCTTATTAATAAAGTCTTACTAGATAAAAAATAGAATAGTAAAAGTATATATATATTCTACTTATTTAGCTTATAACTTTATATATATAGAAAAAGCTCTATAAAGAGAAATAATTTAGAAAAAGTAATAGTTACTCTCTTCTATTATTTCTCTCTTAGCTATTACTTTCTCTAATTTTTTTCTTTATTATTACTTTTTTTTATTATTTCTCTCTTAGCTATTACTTTCTCTAATTTTTCTCTCTATTATTACTCTTTTCTATTATTTCTCTCTTAGCTATTACCTTTTTTAATTTTTCTCTCTATTATTACTTTCTTCTATTATTTAACTCTTAGCTATTACTTTCTTTACTTTCTTCTCTTACTATTACTTTTTTTAATTATTTCTTTTCTAACTATTACTCTTTTTATATTATTACGTCTTACTAACCCCTCTTATAGAAATAAAGTTCTATACTTCTATTACTATCTATATACTAGGCTCTAACTAGATAACTATTATAACTATAACACTAATTCTATATAAATATAATAACTTTATAGATTTTCTTAGCTTTATATAGTCTTCTTATATAAATAAAATTATCTAAGCCTATATTAATAGTAATATCTATTAGAGTTATAAGTAGCCTACTCTTATAGACCTATATTAGAATAAAGCTAGTTCTAATAGTACTCTAGTTAACTCTTTAGATAGTTCTATAAAGTATATAGCGTATACCTTTAAATACTTTATCTATAACTAAGAATTTACTACTAGTATTATTAGTACCTATCTAGCTACTATATAAGCTTAATTTATAATCTATAGAGATTTTAATTTCTAGTATAAGATTAATAATAAGAGTATAGTTTATTATATTAGATAGTTTATATCTAAGTTACTTTAGTATACTATTTAACTTAAGAATCTAAAGGCTACCTAGAATTTATATAACTTCTTAATTAAAAAGTATATTTATTTAACTTTTATTATAGATAAGAAAAATCTAAAAGAGATACTTATTAATAGAAAAAGCGCTTAGCTACTTAGTCTTACTACTATTTCTCTATTCTTACTTTTAGCTAAGAGTATTTATTATATAAAGATTAAAAGTATTACTTCTAATAAGAATAAGTATAATAGTAAAAATAAAAATAATAATAAGCTAGATTAAGAAAATAAAGTAGAGAATATCTTTCTTATAGAGAACCTATACCTTAAAAAGTATTATAACCTATACACTACTAAGAACTACTATAGCTTTCTCTTAAAGCTTATTAAAAATATCTACTAAGAAGCTTAGAAGATAGAGCCTCTATAGAATAAAGCTCTCTTTTCTAATAGCTATAATTTTAATAAAATAAGAGTTTATAAGCTTATAGAATTCTTTATCTAAACTTCTATTTAGCTATAGGCTTTATACTCTACTATAATAGACTAGATTAATATTTAAGATAAAATAGTTTTAATCTTTACTAACTCTTTATAGAAGATTATATTTTACACTATAATCTTCTAAGCTTTTTAATATAAGGTAGCTACTATTATCTTAAATATAAAAAAAAAGCTTAGAAAAACTACTATTAAGTAATTTAAGTTACGTCTTACGTAATAGAAGTTAAACTATAATAAGGTAGACTATACTAATAATATAAAGATAATAATTCTATTATACTATATAAACTTAGGCTTAAACCTCTATAACTATTATTATAACTTTTATATGCCTTTACCTACTTCTTCTTTTATAATATAGGTTTAGTTCTATAAGCGCTTAATTTACTTTAGTTAGAAGTATAAAGTAGTAATTATTTAATATTATATTAAAGAAATATATAATACTATATAAACTACTACTATAATATATAATACACTTATATATATTATAGCTTTTACCTATTATAAGCTTATAAGTATAAGTAATAATAGCTTTATAAGCATTTATATATTATATAATTAACTATAGTCTTTATATAGCTACTAAGATTTACTAATTAGTAAGAATAATAACTAATTTAACACGCTTATAAAAGCTAGAAAGATTAATCTATATTTAAGCTATAAAGATAAGTTTTTATATCTTCTTAATATATTCTTAGATATAACTATTAAGTCTTACCTAAGTAGAAAGTTTAAGACTACTACTAACTTATTTTATTATATAGATTAGATTAATTTTAGTAGTACTCTAAATAGTAAGTCTAAAAAGAATATAATCTTAACTATAGTGTAGAAGCTAAAGAAAATAAAAGAAGTTAAGAAAGAAAATAAAGATAAGATTATAGGTAGCATAGTCTTTAGTGTACCTATACTAGATAAGACTATACTTAAGCGCTAGCGTAAAAAGACTTAGAATAAAGCTAATATAGTAAAGAAGAAGAAGCTTATATTAAAAGTAGAACTAAAGAATAATAAGTAATAACTAGCTAATAGGTTTTCTTTAAAGAATAATAAGAAGCCTAAGCTACTAGCTTCTACTACTTCTTTTCTTTAGCGTAGTACTTACAAAAGTAACTATAGTTATAGTAGTAGTAGTAGACTTAGTAGTACTATCTCTAGATATAGTAATACTAAGACTTAAGTAATAAAACTTAGGTTTATACTAGGTATTATTAGAAATAGCTCTATTAGAGTTAGATAAGATTTAGAAAGTAAGATTAGATAAGAATAAGATTTAGTTAATAGTTATAGAGTATAAGTATAATATATATATATATATTATATATTATACCTTAATATAACTATAATATTTTACCTAATCTTATAATAAGTAATATTAGTAAACGTGTATAAGAAACTTAAATATACTAGAGTATATAAATAGAGATAAGATAACGTTTATAGTAGTTAAAAATAAAGTAATTTAAGTAGATTCTATTAAGTATAGCTATAACTTTTACTAGTAGTATATAGTAGAAGAAGATAGTAATTATAGTAGAGTAACTATTACTTACTATATAGATAGAGAATACTTAATTAGAATAAAATAAATAATTATTTCTTTAATAGATATAGATTATAAAAGAAGAGATAATTAGAGAAAGTAACTATTACTATATTATAATTAATTATTTCTTTAATAAGTATAGATTATAAAAGAAAAGATAATTAGAGAGAGTAACTATTACTATATTATAATTAATTATTTCTTTAATAGGTATAAATTATAAGAAAAGAAATAATTAGAGAAAGTAACTATTACTCTATTATAATTCTCTACTCTCTTTTTCTCTCTATTCTTTCTAATTACTACTAGCAACGCTAGAGTACTAGAATAGAAAACTATATAGTTACTTTAGTAATTTATATAAGTATAGTATAATATATATATAAGAATTAGAGGCTATAATAGTTACTCTCTTATAATAACCTCTCTTTATCTATAATCTACTTTACTATCTATATAATCTTAACATCTTTATATAGTTTAGTACTATCTATACTCTAACTACTATAGATTAGCGCACTTATAGTTATACTCTTACTATAAACTAACTATTAAAGTGTGTAAAAGTAGCGTTAGATATACTAGAGACTATATCTATAGGTAGTAGCTATATACTCTATTCTATATTTATGTTAATATAGTAGTAGAGATATAAAGCTATATTATTAGTACTATTACTATAGATAAGTGTTATAAAAGTTATAACTATAATATACTAGCCTTTAAATATAATCTTAAAGCGTATAGCTAATAAGTAGATTATAGTAAAGTTAATAATATTATTTATAACTCTATATAAGCTAGATAGCTAGTATTTATTAAAAATATTAGTATTACTATATTAGATAATAATATAGAATAGTTTAGTGCTATATATATCTACTAAGGTTACGTATATAAAGTCTATAATCTTATTTACTAATATATAGCTATAGGTTATCTTTAGCGCGTTAGACGTCTATAGATAGATAATAAGTTAAGAAGGTAATAGCTACTTAGTTATAGTAAGATTATTCTTAGATAGATATACTACCTTCTACTTTATTAAATCTATAGCTATCTAATTAAACTACTATATACTAAGAATTTTATAATAGTCTAGTGCTTTATCTTATAGAATTAACTAGTAGATAATAATAGTCTAAGTTACTAAACAGAACGTAATATAGAGACTAATAGTTAAAATAGATAAGACTAGAGTAATACCTACGCGTAGAGTTAGAACTATATTAATCTAAGATAATTAGTAGGTAATAGAGTTTGTGTAAGAGAATAATAGACGCTAGAGACTATAAACGTATACTTATAGTAGACTATATCTTACTAATCTATTAAATATAATATTAGACTAACTAGCGTATTAATAGTAATACTAATAACTTTAAAAGTAGTATTAATATTTACTATATTAGTATTAATATAATAGTATTAGACGTCTAAGATTATATATAAATATATAGTAGTATAATATAATTTAGATTATAGAGTATAATTAAAATATTATATCTATCTAGCGCTAGTATCTTAGTATTACTATAGTAACTATCTTTTATATACGTAACTATTACTCTATATAAAAACTTTCTCTCTTCTATTTCTATCTATCTTTCTACTATATATTATATCTATAGTTTAGAATTATATCTACGTTACTATAAATAATAGATTATATCTCTACTAATAGATATTATTATAATTATAAATACTTTATTTAGTAATATATATATACCTAAAGTATTTCTATTATCTAGTATAGTTATTAGATCTCTTTAGTGTATATTCTATATAAAGTATTTACTAGTACTAATAAAAGTTTTTATAATATAAGTATAGTAAAGACCTTAAGTCTTAATAGAGTATATATATATCATATTCTACGTACACTACTTAGTAGACTCTAGAGTTCTTATAATAAACTAGGTAATCTAAATAGAACTCTAATATAGTTTATATAAAGATAGTAAACTCTATAGAGCTCTATAAATAAAGTAAGAGTAGCTTAACTTTATTATATAAAGAATTAAAGTTAGATTCTTTACTTTTACTAATAAATTGCTAGTATCTATACTAACTATCTACTATATTTCTTTATTCTTTATAGCTATAATTATTTACTCTTAACTATTAAAATATATTTCTAGATTTTAATAGTAGTATTATAATTATATACGCTCTTTTTCTTAATACTTACTATACTCTATATACTATTATATATTATTATTAGAGTTACACTAATATAAAGAGTTAAAGTTTATATATAACTCTAAGTAGGCTATATAGATATCTTATAGTATATTAAGAATACTAAGTCTATATATATTACCTTTCTATCTACTCTTTAGTATTAGTACTTCTATATTTACTTTATAATAGGTAGACTTACTATATAATACCTAGCGCTTCTATTTACTAATTACTAGTCTTAGTGTTATTATTACTATAGCGTATACTTATGTTATGTCTACTACTTACTATAGTAAGTCTATACTAAGTATTATAGGTTACTTCTATTTACTTAAGATATATCTTATCTTAGTGTAATAAATTAACACTTATAATACTTTATAGTTTATCTATATATAGTGTATCTATTATTTTTCTTATTAACACTACTATATTAAATGTGTAGGTTTTATTTTTTAGGTCTATATAATACTATATAAATTACTTTATTTATATTATTATAATACTTATATAAATTACTCTATATATATTATTATAATACTTACACTAGTTACCTTATTTACACTCTTACTACGCTTATACTATTACTTTACTTAAGTTTTTATACTATTTTTACTAGTTCTCTAATCTATACTTTTATAATACTTATAAAGTTTATATTCTTCTAGTTTCTACTTTACTAGCGTAGGTTATCTAAATTTTATTACTATATTATTACGTACGTTAGTATACTTCTTTTACTTTATTTTAACTATAAGTATTTCTACTTATATTATTAGAGTATATATATTAATCTTTTTTTTATATTATCTAATACTAGTCTATCTAGCGCGTAAGATTAGAGAACGCTAATAGTCTTACTAAGATAATTATATTACGTCTTACTCTATAGAAGACTAAGAGTAAGTATACTATATTTCTAGAGAATAACTTAATCTACTATAATAA